>NW_028318400.1:6567500-7167500 GCF_062004578.1 Staurois parvus | reverse complement strand
GCCCTAAGTAACGTTTCTGTGGCCCTATGTAACGTTTCTATTGCCCTAAGCAACGATTCTGTGGCCCTAACTAACGTTTCTCTGTCCCTAACTCTCTCCCTGAATACAGCCAGGTCTGCCTCTGTTGAATGACTGGAGGCAAATGGAGAATTCTAAAATGGCCGCCATTTATAGCTCGACCATTACACTGTGCTGGCTGGCTGGCTGCTGATTGGCTAATGCGATCACATGTCATGAATGAATGCATTATGGGTCAGCGCGCCTTGTCTGCGCGCCTTCCCAGACATCCCCGCTCCGTCGCCGCACATGTCGCCGCCATTTTAGGAAAAATTTTGATTCGCGCATCCGAAGTCTGCTTATTTTCGGATTCGACGCGAATCGAAATTTTCCTAATATTCGAAACGAATTCCACTTCGCCTACTTCGATTCGCTCATCTCTAATCCAGATCTTGCTTCAGACAGCCTGGCTGGTGTGTTTGCTTTCAGTAAATATACTCGCCTTTCCTCTGTGGATGCGTGATAACGTCACCGCCCCTCCAAAGAAAATAATTGACATTCCCATTTTTTTTTAATGTTTTATTAATTTTTTATTAATTTTATTCACATAGAATTGACATTCCAATTTTTCATAAATTTTTTATTAATATTTGTTATAATCACATATAATTTTTTAATTCACATTTATAAATGAATTTATGTTAATTGTATATTTAAGCACCATAGAAGTAAGTAATGATTGGATTATAGGTGGTATATTAAGAAATTCACACAATCAAAAAAGGTCAATCACAAAGGTTGATAATATTGGAGCGCGGTACAGCACAAGAATTCATAGTTTATATTTATACACCTAGAGAGGGTGTAATTAGTGCCTAGCGATCTAATATTTAATAAATATTCACTTAAGCACACAATTAACACTAATAATAGAGTAAGTTAACTCCTGGTGGCTCACAAAAAACTATTCTATTAAAATTGTTCTCTGGGCATTAGCCCCTGGTCACATCAGGTGTGATTTGCATGCCCGGCGACTTGCAAATCGTAGGCCAAGTTGCACCCTATTGTCCACTATTAAAGCGGTTATATCGGTGCGGTTCCGACTTGCATGCACTACTTTTCATGCTGTTTGCATAGACATCTGTGTCAGATGTCTTGCAAATCGCAAGGAAATCACCAGGTCACCCGATTTTGAAAACGCACAATTTCAAAATCGGCTTTGATGTGACTGGGGGCTTAGACCATCTGTATTTTACAGCATTTAGTTCTCAGTTTCAAACCACTTTCACCGTATATGTAATACAGTGACTGATGGGTGGGTCATGTTTGCTTTTTTTTTAAATTCGATGGGCGAATCTTGTTTGATTGTAAAAATGATGTGTGAATCCTGTTTGATTCTAAATGTTATGGGTGAATCTTGTTTGTTATAGGTATAGATATCTCTATATGTTGTATGCTGATGGCCGAATCCTCTTTGAAAATTAAAGGTGCGTAGGGCGAGTCCTCTTTGATAGCTGAATTCTGTAAAATACAGATAGACGAATGTCCAGCAAACAGCTGCTGTGGGAATGGCACATCATATGCTTTATAAATACACCCCCCCTATCTATATAATTGTTCCCATTTATCCCTGAGATTCCCATCTACATATGATAAAAAATAATTAAATGCATTTTGACATATATTCAGATGTCCTCACCTGGACTAAAGAAGATAACTATAGCTAATGAATTTGCTGTGTATTCGTTTGAATCTTGTGTGAAAGTTGCATGAATCTTGAGTGAAAATATTAATCAGGCTTCTTAAATTTTAAATTAAATATATGATGCCTTGGTTACACCACAGAAGCCCTTGTTTAGATTCTTGCCAATAGTAGGGCACATCTCTGCTTGATTTTCCTATACTTTTTTGATTACAGTTCACTCAGGTGATGTCAGTTGGAACAATGGACGGAAAACAGAAACAGACAGCTGCAGGAAATTGGGGAGGCAGATACTCTGAAAACCCATTTTCATATATGTGGTGTATTAAAGTAAAACTAAAGCTAAACGTTTTTGATTTTTGGATACAGTGGAGATGGATTAGAACACCTGTCATTTTTTTATTGCTGTCTGGTAGGGAGATTTTTTATTGCTGTCTGGTAGGGAGATTCATTCGATCTGTGCTATTTACAATTATCACCAAGAGTGAGAGAAAATCCTAAACTTTGAGTTGTCCCCAGAATAGAATTAAAGGGGAAATCTTCCAATAGGGACACTAGTTCTGGTGACAACTCTGGATTCTCTCACTTTGAAGGAATTTCCTATCACTTCCTGCTTTAGCTATGGGAAAGGAAATGTAGGTAAATTTTCCAAATGAGTCACATGAGGGCATGTTCTCCCTGTGCCTGTGTGGGTTATCTCCGGGAACGGGTACTCCATCCAGTTTCCTCCCACACTCAAAAAAACATGCTGGTAGGTTAACTGGCTCCTGTCTAAATTGGCCCTAGTATGTGTATGTATGAATGTGAGTTAGGGACCTTAGAATGTATGACCCTTGAGGGTCAGGGACTGATTTGAATGTACAATATATATATATAAAGCGCTGTGTAAATTGATGGTGCTATATAAGAACCTGAAATAAATCAATAAATAAAATGATAGGGAATACAATCCTTCCTTACTTTATCCAACATTAAAAAAAAAAAAGTTTTGCCTTTAGTTCTACTTCAGTGTCCATGTGTTACATGTATGAATCCAGAATGATCTGCCAACACATCCCAGCTTGTCCAAATCAAATATGACTCTTGATTTTGTAGCACAATGCACAGCAAGGCACTACCACCAAGCATTGCATGCGCTACAGCACACTACAATGCAGATGTTGGAGAAGGGGCAATGGGGTGCTATTTACAATGAATTGCACAGCATCACACAAATAGGCATAAGGAATATTACCACAACAAAAACGTGCGTTTTGAGCTACGGTAATATTCTTTGCTCAAGCTTATGTTTTAACACAACTTGCACCAGCTTAAATCAGTAGTAAACTGCCCCGCACTAGCACATTATGATAGGCTGACCTTCAGTCCTCCTGCACACCTGACTTTTTTACAGCGGCTGTTTTTGGCTTTTGATGTTTTCTCTACAGCCAGTAAACCCCCCAGCATGTTATGCTATGTGTCCATGGACACATAAACTGTAATCAGTGTTTTTTGGCTGGGAAGTTTTTTGGCTGGAAAAAAAACCCAGGACTAGTGGGTTTCTAGAGAAGTTTTTTAGCTGTAAAAATGCTCTAACACTGAAAAAACGCTGAAAAACATGGCAAAATGCATTAAAACGCTGCAAACCAGCATTTTTGGACTTTTTTTGGCACCAAAAAATTTTTTGGGGGTAAAAAAACACAAATGCAGAAAAACAAGGGAAAACACAGCTAACAGCGGCAAAACGCAGCTAAACGCTAATGCAAAAAATGCACATTTTTAACGTGACTTTACATAGCTAACAATACCAGCGTTATCAAAATGCCCAGTGTGCATGGAGCCTAAAAACTAAACCCGCCAGTGAAGTGTTCGCACCACTGCCAGGGATTCCATCTTCAACTGGTTTTCCTTCTGGGTTTGCGGGCTCCAGCTGTTTAAATGGCCGCAATGATGTCACTCTTACACATGTGAACAGGAGCCACAGCACAGAGTTCTGAATGGATGGCATGAGTATGCTGTCCCTTCAGAGTGCATGCACCAGTGGTGTCACTGGCTGCAGAGACATTGAATATCTCCTAAACATTGTA
The DNA here is from genome assembly GCF_062004578.1 of Staurois parvus. Lineage (NCBI taxonomy): Eukaryota > Metazoa > Chordata > Amphibia > Anura > Ranidae > Staurois > Staurois parvus. Next base: position 7,163,735 of record NW_028318400.1, on the reverse strand, counting down.
CATTTAGTAGATATTACTTGTACCCAGGGGCGGACTGACAACTCATGGGGCCCCCGGCCAATAGGGAATCATGGGGCCCCTGTGTCCTTGCCCAAACTCAAAAAAGCCTATAAAAAAGGTACCAGGGGCATCTCATGGGGCCCCCTACTGACCCTGGTCCCTCAAGCAGTGCCCAAGTTTCCAAATGGTCAGTCCGCCCCTGCTTGTACCTACAGGTAAGCTTCATATAAAGCCACAAGTGTCTAAGTGTTTTTCATGAGTTTCCTCTGAAAATGCAGGCTGTTTGGTAGACACGTGCACAATGGAAATTTTAATTTTGTTTCAGAAGCATTCGTTTATTGAAGGGTTTCATTTTGGCATATTCGTTATGTTGACCTGATTTGTTTTTGGAATTTGTTTTGTATCTTCGGCAATTGTTTCATATATTTGTTGAGCTGGAAAAATGTTGTAGCCTTTCAGGAAGATATTCAATATACTATCAAATTGATTTGAACAGGAAGGTTTCAATATTTTCGGACGCTAGTCCATTCTCCCAAGATGTGAGCTGATTGGACAATATCGACTGGCGTCATGTGCATCTGAATTAATGGAGTAAAATTCGGATCTATTCATTATCCGAATTATCAGACAACTTTGAAAATTAAATTAATCTCCCCATTGGCCTGAACTACTATCGCATCATGTGATGTCATCAGAATAAAACAAATGCATTAGGTAATTTCGTTAAAACGTTTTTCGGATTAGTTGACATTCGTTACTATGCCCATTTGGAATTCATATACATCTGAATCTCCAAATTCATTTGAAAAACAAATTGAAATGAAACGCATATGTCTACTGTCTGGTTGTAATGTTGCTCAATAGCTTAAGTGCTTTGCAGATTGTTTGCTGAGCACATTGCTGTACAGACCAATGTTTACAAGCTGAATCCTATGTGAACTGGGTCTTACAGTCAAGAGCCTTTATTTCTGGATGGAGAACATGCAAACAGAATGAACAATTACTCTGATAATTCCACAGCCCCACCAGAATGTGCCTGGAATAGCTATAGCAATCCTAGCTCCTATAGGGTACTTAGATAATTCACATAAATATTTATTCCTTTTTCCTGGAAAAAAAATAGGATAAAACACAAAGAAGGAAAACGGTACATTATACACTAAAAAGGTCAAGCTGTCTGTTGAACGTAATGTAGACCTCACAAGCAAAAGCATTTGAACTTGATATTCAAACCAGATCAATAAACCTTCACAAGAGGAGAGTGGCACTTTAACAGAATAGGCAAGCAGATGAATGACAAAACAGGGAGAAAAGCTGGCCATTCACTGATGGAATTTGGCCAGCTTAGCAAGGACCATCTGATATTCGATCAGCATGTGGCCATCCTTGCTCTACAGAAGTTAATTGTTTGACAGGCTTCTGCTGATTGGACCTGCTGGAAAAATGTTACTGATCTGTGACTGCAGCCAATCAGCTTCAGCCACTGATCAGTGTATTCTGACAGCAGCAGGTCACGCCGTCAGAATGTAATATCCCACTGGCCAATGTGGGGGGCGGGGGGAAATCCCAACATCTGCCCTGTATGTGTGGATGGACAAATCAATTCTTTTTTTTTCTGCTGAACAAAAAAATACCAACCATCTATGGCCACCTTAAAGCAGAATTCTGGGCAAGAACTTCTTAATATATCCTTGATGCTGGCTTCCTACCTTCACTGAATAAGTTGTTCACTCAGTAGGTGCTCTGAAATAACATTTCATTTTCAAATCAAACAGTTAATTCTCTTTGGTTTCCTGTTTGTAAGACCAGTGGCTGCTATGATTCCTATTCCCCCAGCTACTGGTCTTGGCACATCCCTTCTGTAGTTCTTTCTTCAGGAAGCAGTGATGTAATTCAGCCCCACTTACAGTGGTGGACACACTGAAACTCTCAGACACATTCAACATGCAGTTTAACCACCCATATTCACTACAATTCCCTGTGGTTGATGGGAACTGCAGTTTCCTTTTACTGCAGAGAGAGAGGAGAGGGTATGATGTAGTCCCTGCTGTTACACCTCCTCCTTCTGAAATAAAGAGAAGAGGTAATGAAAATTCAATTAGATTTTTCTCCTAAATAATAAGGAATTTCACAAATGTAATAACGGTTTAGTGTTTTGTGCAGGGGTGTGTACTACTGGGTGTTTTTTTGCCTATCTGGAGAGTTATTCCTTTAAGTTTAACTTGTGTGAAGTTATAAACAATAATGCAATAGGCCTCATGCACAGAGGGGCATCTAAAAAAGCCCCTCTGAATGCCAGAACTGCTGACAGGAAGTCACAGCATAAAAAAAAACACACTAAAATCCACGTATTGCACATGCATTTATGTGCATATAACAATAAGTGCAGCGCTGAGTTAACATAGCCCCACCACAATGATATGGGAGAGTGTATAAAACAAGTATAAGCTATATGCAAACACAGCAGGACAAATCTGGTTTGGCATAGTGGGCATGCGTTCCAGAGAGGGACGTGCACTATGAAGCATGCACAATATGGACTAGAGGCCAACATGAGAATTACAACAGAGCTCATTGCAAGCCACTATTGTGCTACAGGTAGAGATTTAGTCCATTCGAAACTGGATCCGGAAGGAGGGTGCATTCACAAAGAATTGATTGATGATTCTGGTCTGGGGGTTTAAAGCTATAGTATATAGTTTTATGATGAGTTTGACCTGCTGAATGTGCTCTAGATGCTCTTTTAACCACTTTCCTACTGGGCACTTAGACCCCCTTCCTGCCCAGGCCAGTTTTCAGCTTTCAGTGCTGTCACACTTTGAATGACAATTGCGTGGTCATGCAACAGTGTACCCATATGACAATTTTATAATTTTTTTAGACAGAGCTTTATTTTGGTGGTATTTAATCACCTCTGGGTTTTTTATTTTTTGCTAAACAAACCAAAAACAACTGAAAAAAATGTTTTTCCTTAGTTTTTGTTATAAAATTTTGTATATACGTTATTTCTCTCCTTCACTGATGTGCGCTAGTGAGGTTGCAGTGATGGGCACTGATGAGGAGGCACTGGTAAGTGGCACTGACAGGCATCACTGATGGGCACTGAAAGGCAGCACTCATATATGGCACTGATAGGCGGCACTGATGCACACTGACAGGCGGCACTGACTGGCACTGATAGGTGGCATTGATATGTGGCACTGACTGGCACCGATAAGTGACACTGAAAGACAGCTCAGATGGGCACTGGTAGGCACTGATGTGTGGCATTGATGAGGCACTGATCGGCACTGGCAGGTGGCATTGATGAGGCACTGATGGGCAATGACAGGTGGCATTGATGGGCACTAACAGGTGGCACTGCTGGGGCTACACTGATCATCAGGGCACACTGATCATCAGTGCCCTGATCATCAGTGTACATGTCCTCTCTGCAGAATGCCTATTACCGGCTATCCTCTCCTCTTGAGCTGTCAGCGTGACATATACATATATAACATATAAAAAAGTGCAGAAAATGATAGGCTGCTCAGCTAAAATGATCGCAAATGCTTTAAAATGGCAACCAAAACCTGAAAGACGTTAAAAAAGAAAGCGAAAAACTACCATTCAAATGGATAGAATAGCCAAAATGGCAAGGACTCAGCCAACAATCAGCTCCAGGAAGATCAAAGAAGGTCTAAAGTTACCTGTGAGTACTGTTACAATTAGAAGATGACTATGTGAAGCCAAGCTATCTTCAGGAAGCCCCCGCAAAGTCCCACTGTTGAAAAAAAGACGTGCTGAAGAGGTTACAAGTTGCCAAAGAGCACATTGACTGGCCTAAAGAGAAATGGAGCAACATTTTGTGGACTGATGAAAGTAAGATTGTTCTTTTTGGGTCTAGTGGCCGGAGACAGTTTGTCAGACGACCCCCAAACACTGAATTCAAGCCACAGTACACTGTGAAGACAGTGAAGCATGGTTGCGTAAGCATCATGATATGGGGATGTTTCTCATACTACGGTGTTGGGCCTATTTATCGCATACCAGAGATCATGGATCAGTTTGAATACATCAGAATACTTGAAGAGGTCATGCTGCCTTATGCTGAAGAGGAAATGCCCTTGAAATGGGTGTTCCAATAAGACAACGACCCCAAACACACCAGTAAACGTGCAACATCTTGGTTCCAGACCAACAAGATTGACGTTATGGAGTGGCCAGCCCAATCCCCAGATCTTAATCCAATAGAAAACGTGTGGGGTGACATCAAAAATGCAGTTTCTGAGGCAAAACCAAGATATAGAGAAGAACTGTGAAATGTAGTCCAATCATCCTGGGCTAGAATACCTCTTCACAGGTGCCAGAAGTTGGTTGACTCCATGCAACACAGATGTACAGCAGTTCTCAGAAACAGTGCTTAAACAACTAAATATTAATTACGTGATTCAAAGGAGAGCAAAATCTTCAAACATTTTCCAGTTTATTTGAGTTTGTAAAGAAGAATACAAACACTGCTATTTTTTTGAATATTTACTTTTCTTCAATTTTAGAGGAACAATACAAATTTGATATTTTTTCTTCATGTTTTGATTTGGAATAGAATGTGTAGTGTTCCCAATGCATTTGTGTGTATGGAAATAAAAGCTATTAGAAGGATTTTGAGCTTTTTTCACTTTTTTCAACACACTGCTATTATTTTGAACACAACTGTATTTATGTGCATACAGCATTTGAACACAAATGCATTTTACTGGCCAGAAAATTCATTTATGCTTGCTTTTGGAATGCATATATGTGCACATAAATGTGCTTTTAGCTGCGTTTAGGTGCATAGGTGTGTTTTTTTTCTACTCTTAAGCTCCTCTCAGAACATACTTTTTGTAGGTTTTTTTCTGCCTGTAAACACTCCTCTTCAAATACATGAGTAAATGCATGGCCACATAGGCTAACACAGAGGTGCTTTTAACAGGCGTAAAAAAAAAAGACTAAATGCCTGTATAAGCTGTGTTTTTTTAAAGCGGAGTTCCAGAAATTTTTGTGTTTATTAAGAGTTAGCAGCTACAAAAACTGTAGCTGCTGACTTTTAATAAACACATACTCAACTGTCCCAAGGTCCAGTGATATGCTCCCTTGTGCCGTCCTTTCTCTCCCTCTCCTCTCCCTGGTTCCGGCATCTCAGTTGTGGGCACCAGGCTGTGACAGCTTGCGGCTTCTCAGCCAGGTGCCCACTGTGCATGTGTAATTCGTGCTGCGCATTCTGATTATTTCGGCAGTTTTCTGGGACCTGTGAAATGTCCCAGAAGACTGCGGGAGGAAGGAGTGGGCTGAACTTCTGGCTCACTTCACCGCAGCAAACTGTGTCAGAAATGGGAGAGGGTACCTGTCAAAACCTGGTATCCACTCTACCCCAAAAAGTGCCAAATAGGGTAGTGGAGGGGGGGGAGGAGGTAAACAAGCGGAGCTTCCACTTTTGGTGGAAGTCTACTTTAAGCTGTATGTTCATGAGCCTAAAAAGGTTCTAGATGGCAAAGAGCATGCATACACTGCAGAATAATGAAAAGCAGGGCCAGGATGGCAAAGAACATGCATACACTGCAGGGCCTAGTTATGAAAGCTGCAGAAACATTGATTCTTCACAGTAATATCTCTGTGACTCAGTCAGGGTAACTTGGCTGCATATCATAGTTTCTGCAAAATCTTTCAACAATATAGTCCAGTTAGTTCAGTAAATCAGTTCTGAACACAGCTAGTTGTGATTATGCGCAGAAACAGTGTCCCTCACTCCACTACAGGGAAGCTCTTGAAACACAAGTAAACAGCAACATCTAAGGTCCAAAGACAAAGGGTCAGCACATGGGAACTGGTAGCAATTGGGAGAGGCTCCCCACAGTAGCTGGGCCTTCTGTAGAAGCTGTGTGTTATTAGGCTCCAGCTTGGCTGCCTGCATGCTGGTTCTGACATCGGAGAGCTTTTCACCTGGCTGCAGATCACTTGCCCTCTACCTCAGGTGTGGTTTGTCTGAGCTCCTGGGGGAGGAAAGCTGAGGGACTTAGGCCGGCCATACATGGGTAGAAAATTGACTGATTTTTCATCCGAAAATCGGACCTAAGAATAATCGGCCAATTTTCGCTCTGTTAGTGGGTCAATGGCTCCGGCTGATTTTCTTGGTTCCTCTCCTTTTCGGTGATCGGGCATGTTGGAAAATTCGTGAAAAACAACCGATTTTCGACTCAATGACGGTCAAATCGTACGATCATTTTCCAAAAAGAATATGCGCATGAACCGGAAGAAACAGAAGTTTTGCATGTTAAATGGAGTTAACTTCATGACTTGGTTGGCCAATTTTCAAAATCAATGATGGCACCATCGGATTACCGAGCGAACAATGTTTCCGATTTTCGGATGAAAAATTGTTCGGAATTCAGACCTTGTATGGCCTGCATTATACTGCATAATAGTGTTCAGGAATACAGAGAGTTGTGGAAAATGGAGTCAAAGTGAACTGTGCTTGCATACGAGCCTTATACATTGGCACTCAACAGCATCTGGCCATACTTCCAGTTGTTAAGAGAGACCTCACATGTCCTGTAAATTCAAATGCTAAGCACAAAGGGACGATATTTCCCATAAAAGGATAAGTAGGTCAACATCTGCTCATCCTCTGTAATGTTGGAACTCAACCCATGTGGGGTTAATTGCTTTCTTAATTTCTCTCTTTGAACAGAGAAAAGCATTGAGCATATGTGCTTTTCACAAATAGAAATACTGTACCTTGGTCTTCTTTTAGAGATGTTCTTACAGCTGGGGGAGCAGCTCAGATCTCTAACTTATGGTGCCCATACATCATAGTGCAGTATTTTATATTAAATTTATTGCCTCAAACGTAGTAACAAAATACTACGCTATGAGGATTCCTTTCATCTTTTGAATTGGATTGTCCTTTATGAGGAGAATTCTTTTTTAGGTTTTTCCTTGAACTTTGTTTGGTGTGAAGATTTGGAATCAAAGAGCACCCATATCCACAGCTTGCCTTTTGGGTTTCATACAGCGCAATTTGACCCATCCATAATTGGGGGTCAAAACTATCCAGTAAGAGGCAGTGTGTTTGTTGGTGTTGAAGGATTCTTCCTCTTTCCACTTGGCTGTTTTTTGAGATATCCATAGAAGTGTTGTGGATCCAGGGGAGAGGGGCTCACTCCCTATATTTCAAGCCTTGTGGATTGGACTGTTGATTTTATTCTTATATGTGTTTTGCATCTATATGTAAATCATCTGTAGCGCCGCACTTCATTTATTATTAGCACCCAGAAACTGTTCCCAGGCTTTGCACCATTTTAAACCTGGTTCACACCAGTGCATTTTTTTTTGTGATTTTTGCTGTGTGCAGAAACGCATTACAGTCCATTTAACATGGTTTCCTATGGGACACATTCACATCTATGCTTTTTTGAGCAGTTGCATTTTTGGAAAGGGCCAGGGTCTTTTTTAAATGCAAAAAGCAGAGTTTTTGCTACAACAGAGTTCAATGGAGACACTGATGAAACACATGTAGTGTGTTTTGCTGCATTTTTGCCTAATTTTTTTGCTGGTATTCTGCCCAGCTACAAAAACATTTCCAAAAAAAGCTGAAAAAAAACAAAATGCAGTACAAACGCATAAAAAAAGTATAAAAACAAAAAAGGGAATTGCAAAAAGCATTGCAAAAATGGTTCAAAAGCAAAACTGCATTGGTGTGAACCAGGCCTTAGAAAAACAATGCTGTCTGCACTACAACAAACAGCTGTCAATAACAAATGAGGTATAACACTTAAAGCCCAGAAGCTTGTCAACTGAGCTCTTGGACTTAAGTCCTACTACAGAACATTCTTTAAGAACACACTGAGCACAGTTTCCTTACTGTGTTTCCGTATTGTTTTCAAGGGAAATCCTGTGACCTCTTTTCTACTGCCATGGGGATTTACTATGATCTTACAGGGTAGCGCTGACCTAGCTTAGCCCAGCTTCCATCTTCAGTAATGTATGACTAATCTTTACTTGTCAATAAAAGTGACCAATATATCACTTTATAATTGACCTGTTGCTACAAGGGTGCATGATCTAACCTAACTGAATATCCCCTGAAGTAAAAAGCATAACACCTTATTTAACTATAATCATAATAATAAAAAAACCCTTCAATTTTCATTTTTCCCTAGACCCTGTGAACACATTGGATGTTCTGAATTACATTTACCTTATTGTGTAAATGTAAAACACTAATTTAAGCATGTACAATTACTTGGCATTTTTGTGATGACAAGCCTATGAAAATAGAATTGACTAATTCTGGTCTGCACAAAGTCAACTCATTCTTATCTAAGTGTTATGCTAACAAGTGTTAAGTGAAAAAAAAAAGATCTTCCACATTAAATTGTAAAGTTTGGGCTTTACCATCCTGGTATTATGTAAAATCACATTGGCTGCCTTACCTCCTGAAATGCAAGGAAAAGGTCCCTGAGCCATTTTGGCTCTGAGGAAGAGGCAAGTCCTCAAAACGCGTCAGCCTTTTGGATGTCTATACTCCCTATTGCGGACTGTTACTCAGCGCGGTGTTGACCCAGCTGTTCTTTATGATGTGCCTTGACTATATTGTCATTTGTGAGTGCAACACATACTTTATTTTTTATTAAACATTTTTTATGGTAATGCACTAGGCCTGTGCGCCCTCTGTTTTTTCTTTCCTCATTCAGTATATTTGGATTTCCCCGGTCCATTTGAGGGCAGCAAGGTGTGCATGTTCCAGGACATTCATTATGTGGTTGTAGCCTGCATCGAGTCCATCCCCAAGCGCAGGAGCATTTGTGTTTGCTGGTATTTTGGAATCGCAATCTCAGCAGGAACTGCAAGTGCAGTGTGGGAGCGATTTCCAGTTTGTGGCCTGCCATTAGGATTAATGGCACCCGCATATATCTCCTGCATTTTTCTGTGTGGGTGGTTGCGGCTGCAGGAATAGGTGTAGACCCAAGGCGGGAACCACATACACAGATATGAACCTAGTCTTATGAGGGATACTTGTACTTAAAAACCAAATTAATTTTCAGTTTAAATCAGTTGAATACATTCCAGGTGCTTCAAAATAAAAGGCGCTCAAAAGTCTTACAATCCATTTTCTATAGAAAGCATTCACATGCTGAATAGAAAAACCTATCCCCTGTCAGCATATTGCTGAGACTGGCCTGTGTAGAAGCTTTTTCAGAGGTCCAACATACTCCTGTCTACATCAGAGCTAGAGCTTTCCAACTATCAGGGACCATGAGCTTCACTAATTGGTGCACTCTAGCACTGACTCAGCAGGAGGTTTGGTGAACCTCTGTAGAGAGACCACTATTTCCACACAGAGTGCAAGAGCCCTCATTTGCAGCATGCTGGTGGAGAAGTGTTTTTGCTTGGGCTTTGGCTGCTTTCTATAAAAACTAAACTGTAAGGCTTTAATACATTTTGTTTTCATAGACCTGGAAAGTATTTAGCTGGTTAATTGAGAGTTAGGTTGGGCTTTAAAGCCTAAATCTGAGCAAAATAACTTCAACAGGGTTAAAGCAGTTAAACATTACTTTGCCCAAAAGCAACCCTATATCATGCAGGCTTTCTTCTTCTCCTGGCAAATCTGCTTCTGCTGTATTTCTCTTGCCACTCAAATATACAGTAAGTGCTATAACTCTCATAGATCCCTGTGCTGTGGTCATGTATCAACCCCCTCTCTTCCTGTCCAAATAACAAAACACACTGCCCTCTGATTTATTCTGTGAAGGGCCAGGATAAGATGGCAATGACATAACCTCAGCATTGGGATCTATGAGAACTGCAGCAGAACTATAGAACTATATACGATACTTGGAAGTATGTTGGGAGATTGTGTTGCCACGGCTATTTGTAGTGATTTTTTTATCACTAATATGAATTTACATTTTAGTTACATGTGTGGTTTTTGGAACCTAGGCCTCCCCCATTGAAATGCTAATGAACTCGTGGGACTGGTTTATGAGCTCAGCACAGGAAATGAGGTAGCAGGGTTAGGGGGAGGGAAGGAGCACTTTGAACAAGTCATGTGCCAAGGAACAAAGGACTCAGTAGTTCTGAGACTTTAGAGGAAACAGATTATCATGTACCTGGTGATGGAGGCCAATGGAGAAAGGGCTTCCCTTGCGGCTAAGTTCTGGACTCCCCTGAGAGTGGGACAGCGGGAGTCAGGCCCAAAGTTGCACAGGTCGCCTGTAGGAGTGCTGATTGGTGGTCCACTCAGAAGCACAGCTGGTGCACAGAGATAGGTCTGCAGACAGGAGGCGCCTGTGCGTGGTATGCAAGCCCTTCTGGGATTTAGATGTTTACTGGGTAGTCAGTTCAAGCCAAGGTCAGGTACCAGATGGGAATCAGAGCAGATGTAGTCAGATGGGATAGCCGAGGTCATACACAGGAGAGCGAGAGAGTATCCGTAACCCTGGCCGAGGTCAGATCAGGGGTAAGACAGAGTAGATAGGTCCAGGAGCAAGCTGAGTTGGTAAGAGGAAATCATGGGTCAAAGTCACAGGAACAGGGTACAGGGAGCTAGAGAGCATCCAGCAATTTGAGGAAGTGATAAGCCTCCTCATAATGGCCGTCTGGCACCAAACTGAGGCTGATGTGTCCTTCTGCGGCCATTCAGAGTACTGGCAAAAATGCCAGATCTTCCAGAACTTCTGCCGTGGACAGGACCTTGACACAGATATTTTCTGCCGAACTGTCAGGAATCCAACTGCGGTAGCCTCTAGCACTCCACAGACCGGAATCCCCCAAGGCGTGGAATCTAAGCTCCGACCTGCTTGTTCACCAGAGCCCCTAATGGTGGGGATGGACTTGGAGCTGGCCGAGACTAGGTCGCGGCCCCTGGGTTCACCCAGCTGTGGTAGAGGCACCGTTGAAGGTGTATAGCGGTTAAGAGTCTGATGTGAGGAGGTAACTGAAGAAGCGTCGGGCAGGCCGGGTCGGTAACAATTGTGGCAGTGTAGTACAGAATCAGCAGTCAGAGAGATAAACAGGTCACAAGCCGGGTTCATCAACAGGTCAGAACGTATGGGGTTAAGCAGGAGAATGGTCAGACAAAGCCAGGGATCAGAGCAGGAGACGGACAGCAAATCAGGGTCAGGCAGGGTCCGCAACAAACAATCTACTCACAGGAACACAGATAAGACCATAGGGCACTTGAGCATTGCAAGAGCCGGGTTTAAATAGCCCGCCCGACTCCTGACAGGCACTCCTCGGTCCTAGTGCCCGCCTGCCTGTACGTTTTGTCAGGATTCTACGCATGTGCAGATTTGATCGCCGCGGCGATCTTCCCATTCCCTGACATGAATTCTGAGAAGCAAGGAGCCATAAGAAGATTCCATCACCAGGAAACCCAAGTTAAGTAGCTGATTAGTATACGTTTTCCTATCACATACATGTAAGAAAGATTACTGGATATTTTTCCTTAAATGTTACCTCTTTCTTCCTAATAAAAATATATGTATTCACATTTTCAACCAAATTAAAGCCCTATTATTTCAGCAAAATAGATACACAACATGCTGGGACAAACAACAAAGTCGAAAAATAATTTTACTGAAAACAAATTTTAAAAAATGACAATAAAATGATATGAAGATTTTGGGCCAATGGTCGGTAAAAGACTGCAATCCTAAAAGGTTAAAACAAAGGATGAATTAACAACAATGATAATTAAATTTTTTACAACAAAACGTTTTCCTCCCTTCTACCAGAAATGATAGATATTGGCTATAGAACCTTGATATATAAATCAGAGCTGGTAACTACCAAGAGAGAAAGAACACTAAACTCTAATAGCAATTTATTGATGTAAACATTTTGTTAAACAGTAAGTACTACGCAGATTCATACTTTTGTTAAAGTACACACTACTGCTATTGCTCAGTATTGGCATTTATGTTCATCATCTACAGGATAGCTTAAGTTTTAATTCTGAAATCCATTTTAAGGCTCAAAACTGGAACACAAGACTTAATAACATAAGTAGTATTTGGCTTTTACACTGTATCAATTTTATTAGGCTTTTAAAACTGAGACTAGACAAGGTAAGGCTCATTCTCTAAAGACTAGGCACATGTGGAAATACATTTGGAATGCTTACTGTAGCAAAGGTTATCACCAGCTAAGCCATTAAAAAAATCTGGTTTGTTGAGATAAAACAAAGAAACTACAGCTTCTAGAGTGCTGCTCAACCATTTAGCAGATTTGTCTCTTTGTATACATTGATCCTTGATCCCTCTCACTTATCAAAGAACTGATAGTAAAGATCAAACACTTCAACTTACGAACCCACATGTGAGTCAATATAATGAGGCGTCAAAGCTTGAACTACAGTCTAAGGTTATGAATATTGGTACCCTTGCTGAACTACCTGACACCTTGTTAGTCTCTGATGGATGGAAAATCCCAGCTGCAAAGACTCACAAATTTTCAGCCACACTTATCTCTTATGGGAAAGCTGCGAGTATCATTGTCAGCAAGATTACAGTGATGACCAACATGATTCTTGGAGCACAAACCTGCTGCTAAATGGGAAATATTTTGCCCTTAGAGAGAACTGTGTGAGGCCAGTGCCTGAAAATGGTGTATAAATTGGATAATAAATCTTTCTGAAAATCTCCCCAAGGTTATGTTACTGGAAGAAAAGGGATTGGCGTAAGTAAATCAAAGTAAGAACTAAATGTGTTAATACGGTGTGTTTGAAATTATAGGTGAATTAACAAAAATGAAGCTATAATATGCTGCACATCAAAGACATAGGCACTCTTATTTTAGTACATACCCTACCTCCAAAATGCAATAGCAATCCAGCTTTTTTACTGTCACAAATACCAGTGGTTAACATGACCTATGTATCTTGACTAACAGCTGCAATTACTGTATATCACCAGGATCTCAGAAGAGTCAGAAGCTTTTCATTTATAAGGATAGTTATATTAGCACACATATTATAGTAACAAGGGAAGACATTTAAAGGTAACCTATCATGGGAGAAATACTGTACGTTGTATACTAAAAAGTAGCATCCACAAAGGCTAAGGTGGGCTTTGCCGCTCCCAGAGAACATTTGAAATGTTAAATTTGAAGAAAAGACAAACTCTAACTATTCTTAAAAATGTTCCCGTCTCCCTTTTCCTACATATCCTGTCTAACCCGTATAAAAAAAGATTCTTGTACTTACCTTTTTTTTTTAGAAATAGTTTTTTTTATTATTTTGCAAAAATAAGAAAAGGTTTACAAAACATAGCCTTGGGGCATTGCCCAGCTCAACAAAATAACACCACTACATCTATACCCTCATTCCAGTTGCAACCCAAACAACCCTCAGCAACGAGGGCAGGAGTGTACACATAAGGATACAAAGTAGAAAAAATTAAGGACATTAGAAAGATCAGGTACATATTAAGGTACTGGATCATAAATCAGAGGATGACAAAGACAAGTTCACTACTATTCCCATCCCCAAAAAGGAAGGGGTACTAGGTATGGCAAGAGGGGGGTGTTTAGTAAAGTTTAGTTTAGTAAAGACCAAGACTAACATACATTCACCAGTCCCCTATCAAAGATCTCTATGATGTGTCAAGCTTAAAATCAAGCAGGCACATTGTCCTCTCTGGTATTGGCAGTAGAATAGGACTCCAACCAGATGTCCTACACTTTATGAAACTCATTTGGACAACCTCAAGAAAGATATGTCATTTTTTATAAGGGAATCAATGTATTGTCCAAATTCTTCCAAGAGTCAAGAGTCAAAGGTGGCAGGGGCTGTTGGATTTCCAGGCCAACACATTGGCCTTTCTAGCATAAAAGAGAAGTAAATGTAGCAATATTCTAGAACCCCTAGAAAATGCTAAATGGTTGACCAGACCCAGTATGCAGATAGCCACCACTGAGGGGACAGAAATTGTGGTAACCAAGCAAATAAATTGAAGGACCTCCATCCAAAATGTTTGTGTATGAGGGCAGGACAAAAAAATGTGGAAACAGTCAGCAGGTGCATCTCCACACCTCCAGCAGTTTGGTTCTACTGTATGGTAATTTCTATGGAGGTGCTGTGGGGTAAATATGACATATGAAGTATTTTAAACTGGATCAGCCTATCCCTCATGGCCACTAAATGAGTAAAGCGGTACTCCCAAATATTTTCCCAATCCTCTCCATTCAGTTCTTACATCTCCGCTTGCCACCTTAACCGCCTCCCACCCGTCATATAGGGAAATGATGGGCACAAGGCGGTTCTCTCATTCTGGGAGGATGTCATATGTTGTCCTCCCACTCTAACTGCGCTTGCGCGCCCCCTGAGACACAGTGATTCACCAATCAGCGGAAAGAGCTGATGACTTCGGCTGTGTCATGTGATCAGCTGTGTCCAATAACAGCTGATCACATGTAAATAAGGAAATGCGGCTATCGGCATTTCTCTCCTCACAAGCGGTCATGCTGACAGCTCATGAGGAAAGGAGAGCTGGTAATTGGCATTCCTCAGAGGGAACATCTACACTGATCATCAGGGCACTGATGATCAGTGCCCTGATGATCAGTGTACCCCATCAGTGCCACCTGTCAGTGCCCACCGGTGCATATCAATGTGATATATCAGTGCCTACCAGTGCAAATCAATGCCACATATCAGTGCCCATCTGAGCTACCTTTCAGTGCGATCAATGCCAGTCAGTGCCACCTAGCAGTGCCAGTCAGTGCCACCTAGCAGTGCCATCTATGAGTACTGCCCATCAGTGATGTCTGGGAATGCCCACCAGTGATGCCTGTCAATGCCCATCAGTACCACCTACCAGTGCCTCCTCATCAGTGCCCATCACTGCAGCCTCATTAGCTCACATCAGTGAAGGAGAAAAAGTACTCATTTACAAATTGTATAACAGAAACTAAGAAAAAACTTTTTTTCCCAAAATTTCCAGTTGTTTTTGGTTTATCAAAAAATAAAAAAACCCAGGAGGTGATTAAATACCACCAAAAGAAAGCTCTGTTTGTCTCAAAAAATTATAAAAATGTAATATGGGTACAGTGTTGCATGACCACGCAATTGTCATTCAAAGTGCAACAGCGCTGAAAGCTGGAAATTGGCCTGAGCAGGAAGGGGGTGAAAGTGTCCGGCAGGCAAGTGGTTAAAGGCTAAATTCACCTTTTAGAAAAAAAATTATAAATGCGCATTTTTTGCAGGTAAAAAAATGTGCATTTATTATCTTTGTCTGCAGGAGCCTGGAAACCATTGTACCAGAGATCAGCAGATCACTGGTGCCATGCAGGTCTCCTGCAGATCTGTCGGTATATCTGCTTGCTCGTATGGGATGTACAAGCAAGCAGGTATACTGACAGAAAGAAAGAATGAATGAACTACCATGGTAGTTCATTGAGATTGAGTACCACATGTAGCTGACAGCCACTAAGGCTGTCAGGACTTGTAGTCTCTCAACTCTCATGTAGACTGTGAATAAGTGATGTGGCCGTGTGGGCAGAGCCCCACCCGGCCACATTTAAAAAAATAAATTTGACAGCTAGCGAGGGGGGAGAAAATCCCCCACTAGCTGTCAAAGCAGGGATTGGAGGGGAGCGGGGGCTGGTCTGATCGTAACATGTTACATGTTACACCCTGAATATGGGTGTAACATGTTACAAAAGGTGAACTTAGGTGACTCAAGGCCAGTATGGACGGTTGGCAGTATAGCTTTATAGACTGTAGACAGGTGCTTGATTAAATCATCAGCAGTAATAGAGATTCCAAGTCATCTGGAAGTAAGTGGAGTAGGTCAGTCCCAAATTGTGACGAGTGGGCATGACGGAGCTGCAGGAACCGAAAAACCAATAATCTGGGAGGTTATGCTGGTGTTTCAATCTGTCAAAAGTAATGATATTACCCGTATCACAAATGTCCTTCAAATACTTAATACCCCTGGAGGCCATGTATTTATCCATTTTTAACCTGCTCTGGGTTTGGTCGTGTGAGCCTGCAGCTCCAGCTTGCCTGTGTTAGTTATCAGCTGCTACAACGGCTGGGCCATGGAAGACAATGGGTGATATCAGGGCTATTAATCCCATGATACTACTATTTCATAGCTGACCTTGACTAACCTCAGTGAACTTCATCTTGCAGGCCTTTTGCTATCATCCTTGATACTGATTGCTGTTATACACTTGTGCTCTGATGCTTGATTAGTAGAACCTTCTGGAATTGCATTTTAGTTTCTCTCCTACCTGATTCTGCCTCTTACTGGCTCATTGCTTCCTCTCATGACTTTTCATCTTAACTCCAGTACTGAATTCAGTCTATGTACAAATTCTCTGTCTAGCACCCATTTTGGATTGGTACTCTATTTAGACTCAGAACCTTAAGGCACCCAAGTATGGTGAAAGCACATAAAGGATCCCCTAATTGTAGCTGCCTTAGGGGAAACGTTCTGCAGTGGTGGTCATTAAATCTGCACAAGCAGCTGACATTTAATTTTTTTTTTAAGTATAAATCTTTATGTCATCATCCTGGCCTATATCCATAAGCCTCAAAAGTGTTTAGCTAAATCCTGCAGTACAAAAGTTAATACATAAAAAATCTTTCATAATGTTAACAGTATGAGCGATTAGTAGAAGGAAATTAGCTGATATCAAATATCAAGAGAATTGAAACGGCATAAGAAAAAGAAAATGTAGATTGAAAGCTAGCAATTCCATTACAGCATAATAGCACTAAGCTGTTTGATTTCTTTAAGGTATGAGATACCTACATTGCCTAAGTTACCTTGAACCTCCTGTTTGTTTTAACCCTCTCATGTTCAGTAAAAGAATCCCATAGAATACGACCAAACAAATCAGGCGATATGTTCAACAAAAGGTAAAATAAAAGAAACCAATGAGCCAGTTAGCATTTAGGGTTTGCTCAGATGAGCGCTGACACCCATTCTGCATACAGGCTTCCTTTGTTGTTGCAGCTGCATCCATCCTATGCTGCATGAGAGGAGCCTATAGAGGGGTGGCAAGTGCAGCAGATGCAAGGACACAGCCACTTGTAGCGATATGCTGCAGGGGTATGCATGCAGCCGCTGCATCTGCATCCACCTCTATAGGTTGCCCACACACAGTCTGGGGTGGATACTGGCGCAATGAGAGCCTGCATGCAAGAAGGGTGTCACCACCCATCAGAATGAAGCCTAAGTGTATTTCATTTCTGTAATAGAACAAATTCATACTTTTTTCTATACAGTTTAATTTCCTAAAGGTAACTCTTAAAAACATCATGATTACTTAGAATGCACAAAAAACTTGTGAAGAGGCACAGATAAAATAATTGTTCATTTATCAAGCACATCTCTGTTTAGGTAAATGTAAATCTGTACATAGCATGATTGGATATGTATAAATTCAATGCTGTTATGCATGCCACTAAAGAGTTTATACTATGGCTGACAAGCAGAAAAATAAAACCAATTTAAACAAATTCATGTTCATTGTTTTACCTGACAATTGATTTGTAATCCTGCTTAGCCAGTTATGTGAACCATGCATACCTGTCAAGTCAGATTCTTGACCCCAGGGGCAGTTAAGCAGAACATTTGGTATAGGTGCAAATAAGGAACATTACCACACTGGTGAGGTCATCACTCTGATCTCTCTTCCTATTTTCTTGACAGCCCTCTGTGCACCCTGATTGGCTGCTAGCTCTGACACTCCTTATTTACTGCTGTCCAAAGTATTACAGAAAGCAGATAAAGTCAAATTAGGCCAGGCATATTAAAAAAAAATGTCAAAGCATTTAATTAACTTAAAAAAAATCCAAAGAATTATATTAGCTTAAAGTGGTTGTAAACCTCTGATATACAATATGAACAAAGCATATCCCTCTATAGTGTGTGTTTGTTTCAGTCCAGAGCACTGTCATTTCTGTCTGCCTTGTTCCTCTGCTATTGGCATGAGCCACTTCTGATAAGTTTTCCTGACACACAGAGAAAAAAAAAGTGACGGGGAGGGCACACACTGTGATTGACATCCTCAGCACTGTTCCTGTGTGCTGCATGAAGGGGGGTGTGTTCTTTCTCTCCAATCAGCTCTCAGAACTCTCCTCATAGAGGATTCCCCTGCCCCTTGCTATTCAGAGTTGAGATATCTTGTGTAAATTCTAAACTTTGAATGTATTTAGGGGACAGAGGTATGTAGATATACAGACAGTTACAACTTGTGTCGGAGTTGTTTCATCTCTGTGTGTCACCTGAGGCCAGTCACTTCACTGGGTATATGTAAGGGTTTACAACCACTTTAAGAGCAGTGCTCTCCCTTCAGTGGTCTGACATACCCTTTGCTGAGTAAATCTGTGCAGTCAGAGAACATTTAAATATCGCATTTTAATGTAGCCTCAGCTTAATACACATTTTTTGCTTAGTTGGACTTGGAATTTTTTTTTTTTTGGAAACACAATTTCATCACAAGGAGTTTTATAAGTGCCTGAAGTTTGGATTTAGTCAAAAGAATGAAACAGAACACCAGTACCAGTAGATACAGTGGATATAAAAAGTCTACACAGCCCTGTTAAAATGTAACGTCTCTATGATGTAAAAAAATGAGACAAAGATAAATCATTTCAGAACTTTTTCCACCTTTAATACAATCTATAAACTGTACAACTCCGTTGAACAACAAACTGAAATCTTTAAGGTGGAGGGAAGTAAAAATAAAAAACTAAAATAATATGGTTGTATAAGTATGCACACCCTTAAACTAATACTTTGTTGAAGCACCTTTTGATTTGATTCCAGCAGTCAGTCTTTTTGGGTATGAGTCTACCAGCATGGAACATCTTGACTTGGCAATATTTGTCCACCCTTCCTTGCAAAAACACTCCAAATGTGTCAGATTGCAAGGGCATCTCCTGTGCACAGCCCTCTTTAGATCACTCCACAGATGTTCGATCGGATTCAGCTCTGAGCTCTGCCTGGGCCATTCTAAAACTTTAATCTTCTGGTGAAGCCATTCCTTTGTTGATTTGGATGTATGTTTTGGGTCGTTGTCATGATGAAAGATGAAGTTCCTTGTCATGTTCAGCTTTCTAGCAGAAGCCTGAAGGGTTTGTGCTAATGTTGACTGGTGTTTGGAACTGTTCATAATTCCTCTACCTTGACTAAGGTTCCAGTTCCAGCTGAAGAAAAACAGCCCCAATGCATGATGCTGCCACCACCATGCTTCACCGTGGGTATGGTGTTCTTTTGGTGATATGCAGTGTTGTTTTTGCACCAAACATATCTTTTTGAATTATGGCCAAATAGTTCAACCTTGGTTTTATCAGGCCATAACATAACACATTTTCCACATGCTTTTGTGAGACTTCAGATGTGTTTTTGCAAAATTTAACCGGGCTTGGATGTTTTGCTTTGTAAGAAAAGGCTTCCATCTTGCCACTCTACCCCATAGCCCAGACATATGAGGAATACAGGAGATTGTTGTCACATGTACCACACAGCCAGTACTTGCCAGATATTTCTGCAGCTCCTTTAACCACTTGTCCTCCTGAGAATTTACACCCCTTTCTGACCAGGCTATTTTTTTCATTACGGCGCTGCATTATTTTAACTGACGATTGCGCGGTCATACAATGCTGCACCCAAATTAAATTTACGTCCTTTTTTTTCCCACAAATTGAGATTTCTTTTGGTGGTATTTGATCGCCTGTGCATTTTTTTATTTTTTGAGCTATAAAACAGAAGATCGACAATTTTGAGAAAAAAAACTATATTTTTGACTTTTTGCTATTAAACCTGTCCAGTAAAAAATAAAAACAAATCAAATGTCATCATAAAATTTACACCAAAATGTATTCTGCTACATGTTTTTGCTAAAACAAATCCCAATACGTGTAAATTAATTGGTTTATGTGAAAGTTATAGCATTTACAAATGGTGGTAGATTTACTAGTAATGACGGCGATCAGCGACTTATAGCAGGACTGTGACGGACATTCTGACACTGGGGGGAGCTGACTTGTGTCACTGACATCCCCAGTGACACCAATACAGTGATCAGTGCTAAAAAAAATGCAATGGCACTGTACAAATGGCACTGGTAGGTAGGGGTTAACATGAGGGGCAATAAAAGAGTCAACTGTGTGCTGTTTCATAGTAAGCTCTGTGTGTGTGCTTCACTGTAATCACACTGCTTTGGATGGCTGTGCTGTGCACAGCCATCCAAAGTAGTGTGTACAAGCTGACAGGGAGGAGAACTGTATTGTTTACATACAATTCTCCTCCCTGTCAAGTAATCACTGTCCGGAACCCAGTGATTCTGAACACAGCTACATCCCCATTTATAAGAGAGAGTGCACACGTATGCAATCACATTATTTTCGTTTTTTTATGTTTGCTTCCCCCCCAAAAGATTTCAGTTTGTTTTTCAATTGAGTTGTACAGTTTATAGGTAACATTAAAGGTGGAAAAAGTTCTGAAATTATTTATCTTTGTCTCATTTTTTTACATCACAAAAACCTGACAGTTTAACTGGGGTGTGTAGACTTTTTATATCCACTGTATATTGGAATGTAATATGGTAACGCAGGATAGAAAACAGCACTGCAAAAGTATGGCTAAATTATGTAGGTAAGTGTCCATAAAACAAATTAAAAACAACACAATTCGGCTGCATGAGCTACAGGGTAAATAATGCAAAGTCTCTCAGCCACCATATTTGCCAGCCACCTGGACTATAAATTGTGTCTTTATTATTGTTTTTGTTTATGTATATGCTTTGCTGCCATGACCTATTGCTGCTCAGTTATTTTGTAATCTTTTTTTCTAGTAGTAAAATAAGTTGTATGTAGCCTACAGCTCTTGAAATGAAATTGCCTTTTTCCTTTAGTTTCAGGAGATATATATATATATATATATATATATATATATATACATACTGTTCTGTAATAAATTTAAAAAATTTAAGTTTTAACGGTACTTGTCTATTAATTCACCAAATTTATTTATATATATATATATATATATATATATATATAAATAAATATATATTTTTATATGTTTTATTTAAATGTATATATTAAAAAAAAAAAAATATATATATATATATATATATTTATATATAAAAATAAATCTGGTGAATTAACAGACAAGTACCGTTTTAACAAAGAGGAAGTGTTGTTACTGGCAGGATCTTCTGGTTAAAAACTTTGCAACTGATTGACAAAAAAACCCATTTGCTTAAGGATACATTTGTAGGAATGATTTATAAGAAGTAACAATATTGAGGCCAGGTGGTTGTATAGCTCTCAACAAGTAAATGCAGTTTTGCAATGTATTATGATCTGATCAGCATTCCCCTTTTAGAATGTTGGTGTACATGCAGAACAAAGGAACCAATATAATAAGGCTCAAAATAATGCTTTAAGTCAACGTGCCTACAAATTGTATGTATGTAGATCCAAAACTATTTTTTGTTTGTTTTAGATAAAGAGTTAAATTCTTATCAAAATATTTTTTTTCTGCCTGTATTGATGTATTCAAACACTGTATCAGTTAAAAATATACTCTGGAGTTGAATTACTAAAAGAAAAATGTTCACTTTTCAAGGGAATTATCTCCAGAACTCAGTGAATGAGGGGAAACTTTGCTAATTTCTACATAATCGTGCGCAAGCAAAATTCCGGTTTGTTTTGTTTTTTGCATGATTGGGTATACCGGTACTGTTAAAAGTGAAATTTCACCGCTTTTACTAAGCCATGAAGATAATTTCCTTGTACAAAGCAACTTCCATTCAAAGAGAATAGCCTGTTTCCCTGTAGTTAATCATCCTTATTAAGTTCACATGCAATGACCTGAAGTTGCCTGCTATGTGTTCACAGTGCCTGATAAGTATTTTACACTTGGTTTGTTTTATGTGTAGGCTTCCTCAGGTGCTTACACATCATTTTAAACAGCTTTCAGAGTACCCCAGGGAACCTAAATTCCAGAGTGCTTTAGTATATAAATAACAATTCAAGAACGAAACGTTTGGGGCTAGAGTAGCCTTCTACCAATTCTGATTGATTAGTATGATTTTTGTCTCACCGTCTAATAAGAAGTTGTGGAAAAGTGAAAGGGGAAACCTAAGTCTCAGCCTTTACTTCTCAAGTTAGTATTTGCATATTGGGGCACCCTGTTATTCAGGCATCACGAAAGCTGTTGAAAGGTATGTCCAGGCAAACTAGCATGCATGCATGCAAATGCTCTAAACCCTAAGGCTACTTTCACACTGAGGAGTTTTTGAAGCATTTTTGCATTAAAAAAAGCACCTAAAAAGCTCCAGAAAAATGCTTCCCTATGTATGTGAATGTATATCTATGTACAGTATGTTTTCACACTGAGGCGTTGCGCTTGCTGTGCGATGTAAAAACTCCTGCTTGCAGAATCTTTAGGGCATGTTTGGTGCATTAAAAAAATCCCTAAAAACTCCTCTTTCCATTGAAATCAATGAAAAACGCTTGAAAAGCGCCTCTGGGAAGCGTTTTTGGAGCAATTTTTAAGTCTCTTGTCCTTTTAAAAAAATGCTCAGAAAGTGCGGCAAAGGAACGGTAGAAATGCCTATGCGTTTTTGCTGTGTTTTTGCAGCGGATCAGTGTGAAAGTAGCCTTATGTGAAATCTAGCTTGCTGAAGCACTGTGAATCATGAACAATTGCTATCTTTTTTTTTTAACCTTGTTTTGCATTTTAGCTTTGATACTGATCTCTCCAACCTCTTTGCAGCCTTTTCCAGTCTGCATGCACACATTTGAGGAAGGGGGTTTAGTTATGATAACAAAGGAAAAATGATATTATATGTATTGGCATAGCAACTACAGAGATCAGGGTAGACAGTTTTTAAACTTATAACAAGGTGTCTGAAAAATAATCACCAGATATTTTGTAGCTGTAACGTAAAGAAAAAAGGTTAAAACAACGTTTGAAATTACATTACGATGTTAAAAATATTTG
This sequence comes from Staurois parvus, assembly GCF_062004578.1. Lineage (NCBI taxonomy): Eukaryota > Metazoa > Chordata > Amphibia > Anura > Ranidae > Staurois > Staurois parvus. The sequence continues at coordinate 7,140,744 of NW_028318400.1, read as the reverse complement.
AGATTCTTGTGATTGGGTTTATATTTGCTTTAATTCTGGCTACCACTTTACTTAGTCTAAGGGCTCTTTCACACGGATGTTCCGATTAGGTCCGCCTGCCCATTTTGCAGGCGGACCCAATTGGAGCCTCCATTCTCCTCTATGGAGCGGCGGGTATAAATGGACATGTGTCGGTTTACACCTGCCAACATCCGATCCCCCAAAAAGGGATGGATGGGGATCCAATTCCCCTTCTGTCCAGCGGAGATCCGTGGAGAGATCCCCCGCTGACCAAGTGGATCTGCTAAACGGGTCCACCCCATGTGAAAGGACCATAAGGATTGGAAAGGGTTTTGGACTTTCTCTTTGACTGCGCCTGTTTTATGGACTGGCAGGTTGAGCTATGGAGGCAGAGTGGCATCTGCTGTGTACTGGGCCTCCAGCACATTCTTCATAGTGCAGACCTCTTTCATCCCCAAACCAATGGGCTGTGATTATTATCATATAGTCAGGAAGTCTTGTCTAATTGACACTGCAGTACTAATAGATCACATGATATGGAGAGGCACAAGGGAAGTCAGTGTAGCACAGCTGAATGTAACACAGGGACTAGAGTGGGGGTTATGCAGATTTTGTAAAAAATCTCTTCAGTCACATAGCACAAATGTGCCCCTATAATGAGCCTGTTGGTTGTGCTTGCTTCCTCTAGCCAGACATTCTCAGTCAACCACTGTGGACTGGTATTGTATATTATCCATTTGATTGACAATATCCTTCTTTTACATATGCAATCATGTTTTGTAGGCATCATGGGAATGTTTCCATTCAAGAGTATAACAGTTAGGCAACACTAAAATTGGGTCCCCCCGGCCCCAGCTCTGCCCATCTCTGCTGAAACAACACCCCCTCCCACCGACCACCACTCGCCACAAACCATTCCCCCCCCCAGCCCTACCACCGCCATTCTTAACCAAACACCACCTGCCCCCCGGCCCTTCTGACACTCTCTGCCTAATGAACAGATGCCTACCCTTTCCATTAGTTCTCTCACCAGTTCTGGAAGTGTCCTCCTCCCTGGGCTCTGTCGGTCTCTGCCAGTCTCTCTCCTCTTAGGACTGGACCTGTTTACTCCATCCTGCCATGTCCTCCCAGAACGATCTCATGGGTAAATTTGCTCCTGCTCAACCAGGTCCCTCTTTCCAGGGGGCAGCAGCAGCCCCTAAATATTGCCGCCCTGGGCAAACACCTTCTTGATGCGTGGTACATACTGTGACAATTGTGGCGTCAGACCCCCGCCCTTCTCACCAAACTCATGAGTGAAGGACTAGCCAATCTAAAACCGCGCTGTCATGTGCGTAACAATGCCATGCCCAGATGCACCCTGCACAAATATTTTCCAGCTAATAGACCACAACCTGTGTGCCGGCAGCCTGGGAGCGATTGTTACTGGGTCAGGTTAATTACGCAATTAACCCTTCACATTGCCACCACCTCCATTTTTGTACAGAGAAAGAGGAAACTCGGCAATATCAGCAATAACACTATGAGGTTTGAATAATCATCGGTATACAACTGTCACCACAGGCAGAGATATACCGAAGTTTAAAACACACACACACACAGTAGCGCTTTTCAGAGGCAGGGATTCTGTAGTTTGCATTAAAGAGCTTTAGAAACAGTTCAACACTTTCAGAAAGTAAGATTTATTACTAAAAGGTCAAAAGGGTGCAATAAAAATATTTACAGAAAAAGATGTAGCCAATATATATAAATATACAAAAAGCAATAGCATAGCAAAGACAACAACAGAAAGGAATTTAGATAAAGTACTTGCCAAAATCCTTGGCTTAAGCAGCTTTCAAGTGTTCTGAGCAAAAGTTCTCCCAAAGTTGGTTCCGATGTTAAAAAGGGAGAATTCTTCAACTTTTCTAAACTCAGCTTAGCTTAGCTTTTCTAGGAACTCCACAGGGTGTCTCCCTGATTCAGAGAACCAATCGCCTCATTTGAGGAGGGGGTTGTATAGGCGGGGAGCTCACACTTTGACCAAAGCCTTCCCAAATTGTACTATGGCCAATAATTTTTCCTAGGTACATATAACATTCTGTCCACGAGTAGATTAATACCCAGAATCATCTGCTGACCTGTTAGATATGAAATATCTCCTTGAATGGTTAAGGAGATATAATTTTCTGCTCTCCTGTGTATGTCAGATAGGGGGAGTAATATACCAGGCGACTTGTCTTACAGTGAGCCATCCAAAAGTGTGCTCCATGTTTGTGTAATTATTTCCTATTTGAAGATATAAAATTATATGGAAAAATTAGTTTTTAAATATGTCTGTTTTTACGACTTCTTGGAATGTCTTTTGAAGCTCAGCGGGGGCTCGGTTTATGGCGTTACAAACCCTTCTCCAGCAGGGGTCTCGTAGACAAAGCGGCACCAGCTAGTTGTGAGATTTATAACCATGACACCCTCCCAATGAGTTTGCTGCCTCTGATCTGCATCAAACAGACCACATGTCACTCAACAGAGAGAAAGGGGGATGAGGAAAGCCGATTTGGGAGAGAGAGATACAAAATGGAGGGGTTTGCAGCAAAATGGATGACCGCGTCCATCTCTGTGCAAACAATTGCTACACATACGCCACTGGATACAAATGATATTGTTTGAATTGTGTTTTTCAACATCTGTTATGCCTGCCCACATCCTGATTTTGTTACACTTTACTAATTCAACACTCTGGTTACTCTGTTTCCTTTATACAGCGCTGAGCAAACCTTTTAGCGCTATATAAATACTGTATAATAATATATAAATACTGTATAATAAGCTGCTTTGGAATCTGTCCCAGATCTGGTTTACAGGAGCTGCAAATAAGGCCCCTTTCACACTGGCGGAATCCACTAGCGGATCTGCCTGCTCAGTGTGGAATCTGTATGCTGACAGGTCCATGTCTGCTCTGCTTATGCAGAATGGACACAGACAGAGCCAGCTATCCTCTATGGATGGCCAGATGTAAACAGAGCACCTGTCCGTTTACATCTGGCTGTTATTCGATCTGCTGGAAAGACGGAGAATAGATCTCCATCCATCTGTTTTTAGAAGATTCAATTGAATTGACAAATGTCTATTTGCATTTGCTGCTCCATAAAGGGCAATAGATGGTCTGATTGGGTCCGCTTGAAAATGGATAAGCAGATATGATTGGTCGATCCTTGTGAAAGGGGCCTTATGGTTTGTTTACACTTGTTTCAACTTCAACATACATTAAAGTGCCTACTGCTTCAACACGCTTTTTTCATGTGTTTTTGATGCTTCTGCGGTGCTTTTTCAGGTGACCTGTGAGTGTGTTGATATTGCATACCTGCAATACCTCCAAAACAAAGCAAAGCTGAGGCTGAATAAAATGGATAAATAAATTAACCTTTGCGCAATCACTAACATTGAATCCAACAAATAATGTACTAAAAATATTCAGATATAAATCAATAGGAATATGTTGCCGCTAAGTCCCTATATGATCACACCACATATAATATACAATACAACATCCGGGACAGCGCTACATGTAAAACAATAATAAAATCCTCATATAAAACAAAAGTGAACATTGTGACTTCAGGATACCGCTATACCCACAATAATAAAAGTGCTCATACATGAATGTCCTTTTTTAAATAACTAAATAAATAAAATAACTTTAATATAACTTGAATTCATCCCATCCATGTGCAAGAAGCCTAAACTGATATCACCACCATGAGATACCGTCACCATCAGCCTCTCACCTGGTATATATGACCTACTAGATTTCAGTCAAATGCACTTTTAACCCTATTATCCCTGGGTCACGGAAGTTGTCTTCATCTGGAGATGCTCAGTGCCTCTGGTGCAATTTAAATCTGCCTAGCAACAAGAAAAATGTTAAAATTCTCGTAGCAGAAAAAATACTATCACAGTGTGTACCAGTAATATTCTTCCATATGAATGCTGTACTCGCTGTTAAGGCTTCTTGCACATGGATGGGATGAATTCAAGTTATATGAAAGTTATTTGAAAAAGGACATTCATGTGTGAGGACTTTTATTATTGTGGCTATAGCAGTATCCTGAAGTCACAGTGTTCACTTTTATTTTATATGAGGATTTTATTATTGGTTTACATGTAGCGCTGTCCTGGATGTTGTATTGAGGCAGAATAAAACCCTCTCAAAAGGCTTGCAGATGCTGTAAGCGAGCTTTGTCATAGTCTCCTATGGAGGCTTTGAAGACTTTGAAGCACCACTAAAGTGACATGGGGTATCATTTTTGAAGCAAAGCAAACGCAACATGTAAATAGGACTGTAAGATAACCATTTTATTTAGTTACAGGTGCCTTGATTGGCGTTCAGAGTGATTGAAAAAAAGCGTGTCCAACGCCATGTTTTGAAACTAGTATAAACCAATCCTTACAGTGTAACCTTCTTTTCCCTTGATGGCTTCCACTCACCGTTGCCTGGACTTACCCTACAGCCCTGGTCTTGTAAGTTAATTTTGAAAATTGAAAAGACACATTATTGTTAGCCCAGGGGTCTCTAAACTTTCTAAACAAAAGACAAAGGGAAGGCAAATTTATTAAATACCTTCTTCAGCTCTGTGTATACAAAGAAGCATGGGGAAGATCTTGTCCATAATGGACATTGTATTGACACAGCTCCAGATGATCCACATTGGCTCACAATTGATATGATCCAGAAATATTTAGACATAATAAAGGTAAATAAAGCACCTGGACTGGATGGCCTACACCCACGGGTCCTTAAAGAATTGAGCTCTGTCATTTCAAAGCCATTGTTTCTAATTTTTAGGGACTCTTTAATGACTGGCATAGTACCTCTGGATTGGTGTAAGGCCAATGTGGTGCCAATATTTAAAAAGGGATCAAAATCTTTACCAAGTAATTATAGACCTGTTAGTTTAACTTCTATAGTCAAGAAGATACTGGACAGTTAAATAAATGACCACATAGATGAGTTATTGCTGGAAACAAAAATATTTTAAGCAACAGACAGCATGGTTTCATGAAAGACAGAAGTTGTCAAACAAAACTGAATTATTTTCATGAGGAGGTGAGCAAAACCTTGGACAGAGGGGTGGCAGTAGACTTGGTATACTTGGATTTTAACACAGTTCCCCACACACGGCTGATGTGTAAGGTAAAGTCTACAGGCTTGGAAAAATCTGTATGTAAATGGATCGAAAACTGGCTAAAAGTTCGTATTCAGAGAGTAGTGGTTAATGATTCATACTCCTGAATGGTCTAGGATTGTTAATGGTGTACCCCAAGCAGGGGCGGACTGACCATTTGGAAACACGGGCACTGCCTGGGGGCCCCATGAGTTGTCAGTCTGCCCCTGACCCCAAGGTTCAGTGTTGGGTTTATTGCCTTCCTCTGAATCAACTCTGGGTGTAGGATTATAACTTTTTTTTTATGATTGAACTGGATGGACTTTTGTCTTTTTTCAGCCAGACTAACTATGTAACTATGTAAAAGGCCAGTTCACTCTCCTACAGGCTTTAAAGGGGCCAGACTATAGCCAGTGGAAGTAGAAAATGTCCCAGCATCAGTGGGAGTAAACAGTCATCATTGATGCCAGTGGGAAGAATAGTGCCCCATAATTGGTATCAGTGGGAGGAATAGTGCCCATCTCTGGTATCTATGGGAGGGATGGTTCTGCATCCTTGGTGCTAGTAGAAGAAAAGGTGCCTCATCATTGGTTTCAGTGGAAAGAATAGGGTCCCATGATTGGTGTCAGTGGATGGCATGCTGCCCATGGGCCAGATAAAGGCAAGCAAAGGGCCACATCTTGCCCACAGAATGCAGTGAGGAGACCACTAGTTCAGCCATTAGATCCCTTTCACAAAATATAGCATTTTTTTTAAATGTGGAAAGCAGCATCTTCCTTTTTGAGAGCAGCCATTTCCTTTTCATTTGTAAAATGAAGGTAGTACATGTGCAGGTACTCCAGCACCAATTTAAGGAAGTATGTCTTTGCTGCATAAACATTTCCTCATTTTTTTGTATAGGTGAAAGGTTTACTTTAAAACTATTTCAACTAATCAACATTAGTATTACAAGGTAGATTGCAAGTGTTACTAATTTCCATCTTTTTTTTCTAATGCCAACAATTTAAATATGAGAACACTCTAATCAAATATATATTGTTTTGCAACTGTAATTAACAATATAAAATCACGAAATCCAAACTCAGCTTTAGAGAAGAATACTCAGAGGGCTAAATGTCTTCAATTAATCTAAAAAACTCTATTTTACAGATGGAGAAAAAAGTTTGAGCGTGACAAGATATCATCCTGCACAGAAGAGGTGTTGACTGGAGCACAAGCAACTTAGTTTTACAAAGACCTGCAATCCGTCCATCTGTTCACAGTCAGGGATTAAATTAAATCCATTGAGCCTTTATAGTCTGAAACCTAGGGAACACTAGTAATTGGATGTTAAGCTAATTGAATGCTTTCACAATTTGGTTTTTACATGAAATATACTGTTGAAAAACAGCCAACAATGATAGAAAAAGAATATAATACAGTTTGTCCTGAGTGTATCAGTCTGTTCCTTAAATTACGGGACATTAAGCCTGCAGTCCTGTACAAAAACTACTCATAAACCAGGGTCAATTGCTGTACATTCCTGACATCCACTAAGTTCTATGGAGCACCCTGTATAGAGAAGGATTATTGAACTGTACGCTTGATACATATACATTTTTACTGGATAGTCAGCTTTGCTTATTGCAGTGCCATGTTTAAGGCTAGCTTCACACCTATGCAGGTTGCATTTGAGCCATTTCTGCATTGCGTTTTGGCACCTGCACCTTTTCCGTGTCTTGCGTTTTTTTTGTTCTCATTTTTTAACATTTTTCTTGTTGCTAGGCAGATTTAAATTGCAAAATGCATAAAAAACGCAGTACATGCTTTTCTGCAGCATTTCCATTGAAGTCTATAGAACCAAAATCACACATTTTTGCATTAAAAAAAGGCCCTGACCCTTTCCAAAAAACATGCCCGGTGAAAACGTATGAACAGGAGCCAGGCGCTGTGTAGTTTTGTGATAAAAGTAATACACCTTATATGAAGGTGTGCCTTTAATAATTCATATGGTAAAAAATAAATAACCAGCCTGTGGCTTTAAGAAGCCAGGTTCCAAGATGGACGGCCCGTCCGCTCAGAGGGAAGCAGTGGAGTAGAATACCTTTCAGTGCAGGGACCACGTGTACCCGACTTCCCAGCCTCCTGGATGACGTCCCCACGATGTGGAGAGACGGAGGGGGGGGAACTCTTGCTGGAGCCGCAGCTTTAGAAGGAAGAGGCCGGTTGCCGGGACAACATGCTGGGACAACATGCCGGGACAACAAGTCTTGATAAAGCGCATGTGCGCAAAACATGTTGTCCCGGCAACTGGCCTCTTCCTTCTAAAGCTGCGGCTCCAGCAAGAGTTCCCCCCCTCCGTCTCTCCACATCGTGGTGACGTCATCCGGGACGCTGGGACGTCGGGTACACGTGGTCCCTGCACTGACAGGTATTCTACTCCACTGCTTCCCTCTGAGCGGACGGGCCAATCACAGTTGACATATACCATTCACTTATTTCCTTTGGGACACATCTGTGCGCTTTTATCCAGACTGTTCTTCCAGTGAAAACGTGCAGATGTGAACATGTCCTATAGGTAATCATGTTAAATGGACTGTACTGCGTTTCTGCAAAATGCTGCAGAAAACGCTTAGATGTGAACCTAGGGTAAAGTGTGGAGAAGTCCTGGAGGCGGGCATGGGAGGAGGAGACCAGGGAGCTAGAGAGAAGGAGGTCTTGTGAGGAGCGGCGTGTGCGTGCTGGGTGGTACTTGGATATTAGGTCAGTGATGTAGTTCGGGGCAGTATGGTGGACAGCTTTGTACGTCAAAATATTGTGTACGTCAATTATAAAACCACTCCCATTCACATTCACTCTGCACATGGATACAGACAAAGTAACAGCTACAGAGTTGGCCTACATATTAACACTGTTCTTGGGTATGGGATATTACTGGTAGAGAAACATAGCAGGGACTAGGGATTGCAACATTACAGCTTTGTGAGATTTTGCTGCAGTGAGCTTCCCATTTATGTCATGCCATGAACCAAAGTAAAGCCAGTGAGGCACAATTTTCTGATTCGTTTATCTAAGTCAGAAACAGGTTGAGCTTTCAGTACTAGATTGTAAGCTCAAAAGAGCAGGGCCCTCGATCCCCTCATGTTTTGCATTGTATTGGTATTGTTCTGTCACATGTTCTGTCCCTCTTTGTAATGTGCAGCGCTGAGCGAACCATTGGCGCTTTATAAATACTGTATAATAATAATAATAGTGTATACGAGCATAAATACTTAAAGTATAACTGAAGGCAAAACTTTTTTTTTTAACTTTTTTAACTTTTGGATAGAGTAGAGGGGATTAAAATGCTTGTCAGTTTTTATTGCCATCTTTGCCCCTGTTAACCAGTTCAGCACCTCCCTATAGCAGAAATACTGCTACAGGGCGGCACAGGTGCGCAAAATCAGTGTGTATATATATATATTTGTGTGATCTTGCATTTCCGGGTAGAGGGCGTGTGAGAGTCATGCCTGTGCCCTACCCACGCAGCCATTTGCAGCCTTGACTGTCAATCACCGGGTCCCAGCTAGTGATTACTCGCCGGCAACCGGTGATCGCCGAGTATCTTCAATGGGGGAGAGAACTGTATGTAAACAACACAGGTCTCTCCCGTCAGCTCCTGCACACTGCTTACAGTGAAGCACACACACAGCCCCTATAATGAAACACACAGTTAACCCTTTGATCTCCCCATCTATTAACCCCTTCATGCCCAGTGCCCTTAGTACAGTGTTAGTGCTTTTTATTAGCACTGATCACTGTATTGGTGTCACTGGGGATGTTCATGACACCAAGTCAGTTCCCCCCAGTGTCAGAATGCCCGCCGCAGTCCCACAGTCTTGCTATAAGTCGCTGATTGCTGCCATTACTAGTAAAAAAAAATTTTGGGGGAAAAAAGGACAGAAATTTCATTTGGGTGCAGTGTTGCATGACCGCGCAAATATCCGTTAAAGTAACTCAGTGCTGTATCGTAAAAAAATGGCCTGGTCAGGAAGGGGGGGGGGGGGGAAATCCTATGGAGGGCAAGTGGTTAAGGAGATTCACCCTCTCTATGTGTCCTGTTTACCATTAAAACGGTTTATTATTAAAAGTGAAAGGAATAGAAAATCCCACATTTTGGGTTGTCCCCAGAAAGTAATAGAGGGGAGTCTTCTTTCCTATTTGGCTATGGGACAGAAGGGAAATCTCCACAATGGGACACAGATGGTGAAAGAAAAAATCTGACAGGGGTTAAAACCCTCCCTTGCTCTATCCAAAATGGAAAAAAAAAGTTTTGCCTATAGTTCTACTTTAATACACATAGTCATTTACTTGATCATGTAGCTGTTTCTTAGTGCATTTGTATTTAAACTTTCTTTGTCTGTAGTAACTATTGTGTTACATTGTAGTTTCTGAAAAGACTCTTTAAAGACAGCTAGTACAAAAAAATCTTTGAAAAGTCATGCTTAGGCACGTTTAAAACCCTATGGATGAAAAAATATAGTTTAAAAAACTGACAATTCCTAAAAAGGGACAGACAAGGATACGACCTTTTCTACTTGGTCTGATCAAGGACATTATCTGCCTGAACAATTACATTATTTTCAACTTTCTTGGAATCTGCTCAGAAGACAGAATTGTTATGACTACACAAAGGGAATATTGAACTTCAGGGGCAAAGATAATACAAAGATTTTGGCAATCTGCAAAGAAGGAAGCAGATATGCCTTTATCTTCTATCTGTTTTAATTAAATCACGAGTTAGTATTATTTGTAAGGACAATTTCTGTTCTTCTCATAAGAGATGAAGCAATTAGCCAACAGGTCTGTCAATATATAAACAAAACCAGATGACAAATGTGCAGAAGTCACCTATAGATGAAGCTGAATAGAGCTTTGTTTGCCCAACCATGACAATTGCTGATCAAAGTGGCTGCTGTGTTTAAAGGAAAAAAAATGTGTTGAGAAAATAAGCCCCCTCTGAATGATCAATGTACAGTGAAGGGATTTTAAAAAACTTTGTTGACAATTCCTACCTGTTTCTGCTCTGAAGACAAAGCTGTTTGTTCTTCTATGTCTTTCGGATACTGATTCTGAATAGGTATTATTTTTTCATTATTAATCAGCTGATGCACTTGCAGTGTTCTAATAAGGCAAGCTTTGCATCCCTTTAGAAATGAATAGCTCTTTGGGAGCATCTCACCAAAAATGTAATTATTGTTGCAGTGGATGTCTAAAATCTGACTTGTATCCTAGTGCAGACTTCTGGAAAAATCAGTGAGCCACAAGCAAGAAATGGCATTTCTAGCGGTGTTCCATACACCAACTGTGTAAAGAACACCCCCAGGGTGCTATATTGCTTTGAATTTTACAGACAAAAACAGCACTGTAGATTGAAAAGGAATGGTCATTTTTAATAACATTGGAGTGGAACTTCATTCTCTCAATACAGACTATTATAATTATTCAGGACTTATATAGCGCCAACAGTTTGCTCGGCGCTTTACATTATGGAGGGAGACAGTACAGTAACAATACAGTTCAATACAAGAGGGATTAGAGGGCCCTGCTCCATGGAGCTTAAGATCTAGGAGGGAGGGGATAGTGGTACAATAGGTAATTAGCTGTGGGGGATGGAGTGGTTGGGGGAGTAGTTAGCCGGGGTCAGGGTAGACTTCCCTGAAGACATGAGTTTTCAGAGTGTGCCTAAAAGTGAGCAGGGTAGGCGATAGCCTGATAACTTGAGGTAGAGAGTTCCAGAGGATGGGTGAAGCCCGTGAGAAATCCTGGAGACGAGCATGGGAGGAGGAGGGAGCTAGAGAGTAGGAGGTCTTGCGAGGAGCAGAGAGTGTGGTTTGGGTGGTATTTAGAGACAAGGTCAGTGATGTAGTTAGGGGCAGTGTTATGAACGGCTTTGTACAGAGTTAGTGTTTTGAATGTTATCCGCTGGGCAATGGGAAGCCAGTGGAGGGATTGGCAGAGAGGGGTAGCAGATACAGAGCGGTTAGTATGGTGAATGAGTCTGGCAGCAGCGTTCATAATGGACTGTAGTGGGGATAGTCTACGATGAGGTAGGCCAGTGAGGAGGGAGTTATAGTAGTCAAGGCGTGATATAATAAGGGAGTGGATGAGATGCTTAGTGGTTTCCGAGGATAGGAACGGTCGTATCTTGGAGATGTTGCGAGGTGAAGTCTACATGAGTTTGTCAGTGATTGGACCTGGGGCTGAAAGACTATTTATGATCCTTATGTTACTAGCTTTAGTAAATGAATAGGAAGGTATATCATATTTGCTTGTTTTAAACGTTTTCTTTTTTACATTTTTTTAGTTACTTCCTGGTTTCCATGCCTAGGCAAATGATTTTGTACATCCCAGAAATCTTCAGTAGGTAAGGAAAGGGGAGGAGCTTTCTTGGCTAAGCACACCCTCCTGCCTGTATGCCTGAGCTAAGGACAGATGGATTCCAGGAAGTAAATGCTACATTAATCATCTGTCCTTACTTAAGATGGCTGTGGACAGAAATGCTAGTGGGTGCTTTTCAAAGTGATTTATCAACAGAATAAAGCATGGAGACATAGATGGATGATGCTTTGAATAATAAAAATGAATAAATAGCATTTTTGGTTGGTGGTGCTGTATTCCCACTTTAAATTAAAATATGGCTTGTGTCACAATTATATACAGTATGCTATATTATTTTTTATTATTATTTACTATATTTTTCCCACAAAAGTGCAGTAACCCTTTAACATTTTTCAGCAAATGTTTCAGATAGAGTAGAACTCAATCAATCACCTTAATACTTCAATGTTCAGTATAAAAGTAAAAAACATACTGTGTAAAGAGTTAAGAAAACTATGACCACTTTGCATATAATGACAGATTTTGTCAGGGCAATTGTCTTTATACTGATAGCTTCCATTTTTTTTTTTCTAATGCTGGCCATAGACAGCCAGATCTTTGCAGTGGCTGTGAGATCAGGTCACCCTTGTACTGATTGCTTTGACTCCTGATGTACAGAACATTCTGTTCTCTTGTGGAGTGGAATGGTTGTTCCGATTTATCAAAAAGAACATTTGGTTCTAAAGGTTTTACAAATGCTGGAAGATCTCTGCAACGGTCATGGTGTCTATTAAAGGACTCATTACCAGTCATTCAACCCCTAACTACTGCTAGTTATGCTCCATTTGGTTACGAGAAGTGGTATCAAAGAGTGAATTTTCACAACATAATAGCTATTTCAAATACCAAGCAACATATTTGACATGCATTTATTCGCCTGTGATAATTTTCCTAAACAACGACTAAATTATTTTACACTATGAAAAGTCCCTAAATGTGTCCATGATGTGTACACCATTACTGGCTTCTGCAAAGGGTGCAGCTCATCCAGAACCCTAGAAAGATATTGAGACACATTTTATGACAACTACAAGCCATTGTCCCAGAATAGTCACAATGTGCTGACTACTCCACCTGGTGACCCTACTGAGGCATGCAAATGTTCAGACCGTAAATCAGTAAGAAATGTGCAATGATACAATGTAATGCAAGAGATGAAATAAAACATTGCAATTAGTGATTGAGTTTATTATATGATTACTGTAAACATTTTCATATGGCATGGATATCAAAGGCAGTTGTTTCTATAGCAATTAGCGTAGATGGCAAGGAGGAAACCATGTAATTTTATGAGATCAGTGTAATCTTTTAATTCTTTTACTTGGCATGGCACTATATTTCACAGCCATTAAATAAATGCCCAAAGTAATTAGTATTCATGCATGTTTTAGCGTATCCCCTTGGATCGATTTACAAATGTGGGTATATGCACTTAAATGACAGTGTGGTTTAATTATCACTAATACTAAAAAACCTTTATAAGGATACTAAAGAATGTATACCATTACTCTTTCAAGCATCCCTATATTTATTGATTCAACCTGGACAGATTTCCCTGAGGACCCATCAGCATTTGTTTTGAAGTGTTACTTTTGGGAAGATCTCTATGTATACTTCATCACGAGTAATCAGGGGTGAAAATTTGGCTAAGCGTGAGCCTTGAACAATGCAGACCAGCTTGGACAGCAAATTGCCTTTCTTGTTCTCTCCATGACCAATTCCCAAAGAAGATTACAAGCATAGCTGCCAGATTGGGTTTTAAAGCCTACACATTGGCAGATGTTCAGGGTCTGACTCAATGTGCAGCCTAAATCGGAAACTGGAACAGTGGCCAACTATAAAATAGACTGTAAAGAATATTATTCTTGATATGTACACTTAAATACAGACATGCACATTTTTTTTTTTCAGTTAGTAATTGCTGTAGTGATGTATCATTATTATTTTTTAAGCAGCTGTATTGCATTAGTTTTGGTACTTTTGCAAGTTAATTTAATTTTGTTATATTTCTTTGTCAAGTGTATTTAATTATGCCTTGCAATATTGCAGTAACACCAGCCATAATTTCGTATTTCATGTAGAGTACGTACAAAGTATATATGGACATTACCCAGTCAAATTACTCATATAATTGTATTGCATTCCAATAATCTCCAAAAGGTTTTCAATACATACTATTCAGTCAAAATTCATAATTTGTATTCATGAAAAAAACATCTAAAGGACACACAAAAAAAGCCCAGCTTAGCAGGGCTCAAAACATATGGAGATTTAAAATAGTACGCCTTCCAGATCATTTCTCATCATCATCATGTTGCAAATATTGTTTATCTTATGTGAAGATAATACTGCATATACATAATGACAATGGTATTAGATGTATATTAAAGTCTAAGCATAGCAACTGTGATGAGAGGCTTAATGAGCAGTGACTACATGTTTTATGGAAAAAATATTCAACTTCTTCAGAAGTATACGATAGGGGACTACTCTAAAACACAGTATATAGAAAATAAGTAAAATACATATTGATCTATTCTGTATAGAGGTTTAAAGTATGTACCCAATATGGGAAAACATTACATGGCTGTGCTTCATAACATATCTTTCACACTACACATACATGTGCAGGCATTCAATATAGACATATGCATTGTATATCTCAACTGAACAACTATCCACATATTAAATTATATCGATATATCTCTCTTGTTTGTAACAACAACTTACCCATACAGAAGAAAGAGGTGAAATCTGATGTAGTATTAGTATTAAGGTTTGGAAGAAGGCAAGATGAGAATAAGTGCCATAAACTTTTAGCTACAAAATTGGTCTTACTAACATAGTCCCAATAGACTCTATATTGTGATAAATGCCCTTACTGGTCACTGTATTAGGTACGCCTTGCTAGTACTGGATTGGACCTCCTTTTGCCTTCAGAACTGCGTTAATTTTTTGTGGCATAAATTCCTCGAGGATTTTGGTCCATATTGACATTGTAGCATCATTTAGTTGCTGCAGATTTGTCAGCTGCAAATCCATGATGCTAAACTCTTGTTACACCACATCCCAAAGGTGCTCTATTGGATTGAAATCTAGTGACAGTAGAGGCCATTAGAGTACAGTCAACTCATTGTCATGTTTGAGATGATTTGAGCTTTGTGACATGGTGCATTATCCTTCTGGAAGTAGCCATCAGAAGACGGGTACACTGTAGTCATAAAGGGATAGACATGGTCAGCAACAGTACTCAGGAAGGCTGTGGCAATTAAGCGATGAGCAATTGGTACTAAGGGGCCCAAAGTGTGCCAAGAAAATATTCCCCACATCATTACACCACCAGCCTGAACCGCTGGAAAAATGGATCCATGCTTTCATGTTGTTTACGCCAAATTTTGACCCTACCATCTGAATGTTGCAACTAAAATCAAGACTTATCAGACCAGGCAATGTTTTCCAGTCTTCTATTGTCCAATTTTGGTGAGCCTGTGTGAATTGTAGCCTCCATTTCCTGTTCTTAGCTGACAGGAGTGGCACCCGGTGTAGTCTTCTGCTGCTGTAGCCCATCTGCTTCAAGGTTCGATGTGTTGTGCATTCAGAGATGGTATTCTGCATACTTAGGTTGTAACGAGGGGTTATCTGAGTTACTGTTGCCTTTTTATCATCTTGAACCAGTCTGGCCATTCTCCTCTGACATCAACAAGGCATTTCCATCTACACAACTGCTACTCACTGGATATTTTCACTTTTTCAGACCATTTTCTGTAAACCCCAGAGATGGTTGTGTGTGAAAATCCCAGTAGATCAGCAGTTTTTGAGATACTCGAACCATCTAGCACCAACAACCATGCAATGTTCAAATTCCCTTAAATCCCCTTTCTTCCCCATTCTTATGCTCAGTTTGAACTTCATCAAGTCATTTTCACCATGTCTAGATGCCTAAATGCATTGAGCTGCTGCCATGTGATTGGCTGATTAGCAATTTGTTTTACCAAGCAATTGAACAGGTGTACCTATTAAGAAGGCCGGTGAGTGTAAATACTGTACATTAAGGCTTGGTTCACATTAGCTGACTCCAAAGTTGCTTGATTTTCAGTGCAACTTTGGAGTCCAACTTTGATATGACTATGAAGTGATTTGGATATTAGTTTTATACTCTCTGGCACTGAAGCCATATCAAAGTTGGATTAAAGTAGTGCAGGAACTATTTCTGAAGTTGCAACATCAGTAGTGTCAATTGGAAGGGCTCTCATACAGATACATGGCATTTCACATGTCCTATGACTTTGAGTCTCACAAGTTGGATCCTAAATTGTAGGAGTGTGAACCAATCCTAAAGGGACTCCACAATTAGAATAGATATATAATAAAGTATTCAAGCATAAGATATATCCCATAATGAAACATAGCCCCAATCTTGGTGTAGTCTTAAAGGTGTAGGCAAAACTTGCTTTTGGTTTTGGACAGAGTGGGGAGGGATTAGAAAACCTGTAAGGTTTTTATTGCTGTCTGTTTCCCCCCACTAGAAAAATACACCCTCACTATTTGTCCTGTTTACAGTTATCGCCAAAAGTAAAAGTGAAAATTCCAGATTGTCACCACAACAGGAAAAATCTTCACCTGGGGACCATAGTTCTGGTGACCCTGGGGACAATAAGGAATTTCCTCATTTTGGAGGGCTTTCCTCTCACTTTCTGCTTTAGCTGTGGGACATTAAGTGAAAGAAAATCTCCCTAGTGGGACACAGCTAGAAAAAATGGATAGGGGTTATAAACCTTACTCTATCCAACATGAAATTTGTTTTGCCTTTAGTTCTACCTTAAATATAGAGATGTGCAGACACTGGTGTAGAGTGGAAAATAAGCCCCATGAATATGACATTCAGCCAGGGTCTTCTCAGAAAATTTCCATAAGCTCTATCATGTAATAAATGGACAAGACGAGTCTTATAATTAGAATGGATAACCATAGATGTTCAATTAGCAGGAAGATTTTACAGAAGGATCCAAATACACCTGTAGCCTTCACTCCTCTCCAAAAAGGTGGGAACCATCTTGAGCTTGTCCCTTCTTAACTTAGTATTACGTATAAAAAAACATTTGCTGTTCCCCCTAAAGTCACAGAGCACATGCATATATATTTCATATAAAGTAGTCTGAATAATGAATGATGGTTGGTTGTAAGGCTCTTTGCCTTAACCCTTTTGCTGCCAGACTATGCTTCCCATTTTTAATTCTAACCGTTTGTCACTGTTTTTCATTTACAGCCTTAACAAATGTCAAAAGCCAGTCACACCATATATTTTCTAAAAGCACAGGGACTGTTCAAGTAAAAGATAATACTATTGATTTTTTTTGTCCCATGATAGTTGCAAAAACTTTTATCAAGCTATATTTTTCACCACAAATATGCTGAAATCCTTATTAGAACACACAAATACAATAGATAACTGAAAGTATTACCAAATCCTAAAAGACAAAAGTGTTTTTCAATATTTAAAGAAAAAATACCAAATATTTTAACTGCCTCCCGCCCGCCATATAGTACAATGACGGGCGCAAGGTGGTTCTTTCATTCTGGGAGGACATCATATGACATCCTCCTACTCTAACTGCGCATGCACAGCTCCGGGAGCGCGCAGCGCGGCGATCGGCGGTGCGCTGTGTCCCTTGGACACAGTGGATCACCGATCAACAGAAAGAGCCAAAGATGTCGGCTCGGTCATGTGATCAGCTATGTCCAATCACAGCTGATCACATGTAAACAGGGAAATGCCGGTTATTGGCATTTCTCTCCTCACGAGCTGTCACGCTAAGGAGAGGAGAGCCGGTAATTGGCATTCCTTGGAGGGGACATATACACAGATCATCAGAGCCCCAGCAGTGCCACCTGTCAGAGTCCATCAGTGCCAGCTGTCGGTGCTCATCTATGCCACCTGCCAGTGCCAATCAGTGCTACATCAGAGCCACATTTCAGTGCCCATCAGTGCCACATAAATGCCACATATCAGTGCCCATCTGAGCTGCCTTTCAGTGTCATCCATCAGTGCCACCTATCAATGCCAGTCAGTGCCACCTATCAGTGCTACCAATCAGTGCAACCCATCAGCGCCAGTCAGTGCTGCCTATCAGTGTGCATCAGTGCTGCCTATCAGTGCCGCATAACAGTGCCAGCCAGTGCCGCCTATCAGTGCCATATATGAGTGCTGCCTTTCAGTGCCCATCAGTGATGCCTGTCAATGCCCATCAGTGCCACCTACCAGTGCCTCATCAGTGCCACCTATCAGTGTCCATCAGTGCAGCCTATCAGTGCCCATCACTACAGCGTCATTAGTGCACATCAGTGAAAGAGAAAAATCACTTATTTACAAAATTTTATAACAAAAACTAAGAAAAAATATTTTTTTTGCAAAATTTTCAGTGGTTTTTGGTTTGTTTAAGAAAAAATAAAAAACCCAGGTTTTGATTAAATACCACCAAAATAAAGCTCTATCTGTCACAAAAAAAGATAAAAATTTAATATGAGTACAGTGTTGCATGACTGCGCAATTGTCATTCAAAGTGTGACAGCGCTGAAATCTGGAAATTGGCCTGGGCAAGAAGAGAGAATACGTGCCATGTAGGCTAGTGGTTAAATTGTGCCATTTTGCAAAATGGAAAAAAATTTAAGGAAACTAAAGAGAGCAGAACTGTAAATAAGACAAGGCATTTGCCTAGGGCGGCATTTTTCAGGGGGGTAGCGCCACCCCCTGAAAGAAGGGATGGAAGAAGGGAAACACACAGCATGGGGACCAAGTGGTATCTGAGAGAGGCTGCCAGTTTCTTAATGGTGTATGCAGAGCCTGACTCTTGTTTCCTGGGATGTCCAGAGCTGTGAAGGTGAGTTTCTTCTCTCTATTTCCGGAGTGGAGGGGGGGAGGTTGCCAGTGTATGGGGGTGGTGGAAGTGGAAGGCTCTCTTGTGTGGGGGGAGGGCTGGGATGTTGTTGGTCAATGTCAGGCTCTCTTCATGCGGGAGGGGGGTTTTGGTCAGTATCAGGGTCTCTCCATGGTGGTGAGCCGATTTTTGTGTTGCCTAGGGCAGCAGGAAACCTAAATACACCACTGCCTACGTGTATTAAGGCATGATGTGCAGTGTGGTGAGTTGTTGTGTCAATCAATGTAAATGGCCCGCTAATGCACCTTGACATGACAATGCATGTGTGTTTCAGTGCACAGCAATGCACAGATGGGTGTAATCTGTGTATTATGATGTGCTGTTCTGGGGAAAAAAATAATTTTGTGTAGTGTGCTGGGAATCTATTCAAAATGAATGGGCTACCTTAACACAATGCACATTAATGAACTAAAGAATGCACCTTGAAGATATTGATACTTTGTCCAATGAGGGCCTTATTAAAAAAAAAGTCATCAGAAAAGTTACAGCTAAGGAGAGGGGGGTGGAAGGAGTTAATTATGACTGATTGGGGATAACTAAGGTTTCTTTCCCACTGGGGAGTTTTTGAAATGCTTTTGCATTGAAAAAAAATACCTGAAAAGCTCAATAAAAATGCTTCCTTATATATGTCTATGTATGTTTTCACACTGGGGCATTGTGCTTCCGTTGCCGTGTAAAGACTCCTGCTTGCAGCATCTTTGGAGCATGTTTGTTAGGTTAAAAAAAAAAACTCCCCAAAAATGCCTCTTCCTATTGAAATCAATGGAAAACACCTAAAAAAGTCTGAAAAGCGCCTCAAAAATTCTTCTGCTAAACATTTTTGGTGCAGATTTTAAGTCACGTGTCCTTTAAAAAATGCTCAGACAGCATGGCAAAAGCATAGTAAAAACGCTGCTGTGTTTTTGCAGCAGATCAGTGTGAAAGTAGCCTAAGGGTTAAATAGGTGCACCCTTTTTTTGCTAGCAAAGTTGAACTGACATCATATGGTAACTCCTGTGATCTTCATATGAATGAAACAGAATAAATATACAAGTTATAATGTCACTTTGTATTTTCTATGAATCGTGTTTGAGCATCATTTATAAAAATTGTTGAGAGTTGATTCAGAATAAATACAATAAATACAAAGTAACATTATTGCTTATTTATATATATTTCTTTATACATGGTGTCCATTTATGAAAGAGAGAAAAGCTGAGACCTTGATGATCACAGCTGATCTCTCAGGTGTGCCAGTTTATGAAGCTGAGGTGAGGATCAGAGAACGTTTTCTTCACTTTTCATCACAGGAGACATCCTTCTCTCTTTCACTTTTACAGACATGGCCAGTTTATGAGGGTGAGATCTACAGATCTCACTGGCCATCTCTTTAAAATATCTCTTTCCCAGATTCTCCAGCCCAGAGCTGGAAATCGTGGTAGAAAGCTGCTGTGATGTGAGGAAGAAGGCTTCTTTCTTCCTAATATCTGCATCAGCGAGGTTAAACATTGATATAAATTATATGTTTTATGTATATTTGTTTTTATAAATAGTGTACAGTGTGCTATATATACATATACACAGTTATAGTGTATTGTTGTTTAGAATGCATTCACACCTAAGCAATGCAGAATTAACCACTTGAGCACCTGAGGATTTACCCCCCTTAATGACCAGGCCTCTTTTTGCTACTCGGCGCTGCACTAATTCAACTGATAATTGCGCGGTCATGCAATGCTGCACCCAAACAAAATTTACGTCCTTTTTCACACAAATAGAGCTTTCTTTTGGTGCAATTTGATCACCTGTGCGCTTTTTATTTTTCACGCTATAAAAAAAAAAAGGAGAAAAATTTTGAAGAAAAACAATATTTTTTACTTTCAGCTATAAAAAATATATAGTAAACTCAAAGTTGGTTATAAATTTAGGCCAAAATGTATTCTGCTCCATGTTTTTGGTAAAAAAAATCCCAATGAGTGTATATTGATTGCTTTGTGTGGAAGTTATAGCATCTACAAACTATGGTATAAATACTGCAATTTACGCCATTTTTCTGCTATACAGCGCTGTGCTAGTTTAACGGACAATTGTGCGGTCATGCAATACGGTACATAAATGAAATTTACATCCTTTTTTTCCCCACAAATTGAGCTTTCTTTCGGTGGTATTTGATCGCCTGTGTGGTTTTTATTTTTTGCGCTATAAAAAAAAAGGCTGACAATTTTGAGGAAAAAAAAAACAATATTTTGGACTTTTTGCTATAAAACATGTCCAGTAAAAAAAAATGCAAAAATCAAATTTAGTCATAAATTTCTGCCAAAATGCATTCTGCAACATGTCTTTGCTAAAAAAAAATCCGAATACGTGTAAATTAATTGGTTTACGTGAAAGTTATAACATTTACAAATGGCGGGAAAGATACTGGAATTTTAAATTTTTATTTATACTAATAATGGCGCTGATCAGCGACTTTTGGCAGCAATCAGAGACATATGGCGGTGACCAGCGACTTATGGCAGGACTGCGGCGGACATTTTGACACTGGCTTGGGGTCACTGACATCCCCAGTGACACCAATACAGTGATCAGTGAAAAAAAAACACTGAAACTGTACTGTCACTGGGGAGGAAGGGGTTAACATTTTTAGAATTTGCTGTGTAAGGGGAGTGTTTTACTAGGGGGCGGGGGTGTGTACTGGACGGGGGAAGGGGGGAGCTGATCCAGGGAGAAAAACTCTGCAGCTTCTCACAAGCTGTCAGAGAACTGACACAGAACAGGGCTGTGTGTAAACAATGCAGCCCTGCTCTGTGTCAGCGAACACTGGCAATCGCGGGAAAACCCGTTGGCTGACACCCGTGGGACAGGTAGGGCGGGTGCGCGCCTCCTACCTGTTTTGAAGGCAGCTGTTTTAAACCGTGCTTTTGCCTACGAACGCCGCCCTGCCACCGTTTATATGCGGTGGCTGGGCGGTGTTAAATATCGTGACACTTATATTATTTAAGTGTCTGTCTTAGGCATTTGAGGTAAAGTGTTCTAGTGCCAGGCTGATTTAAAACACTGTGACTTTTATTTAATTCACACTTGGCATCGACATAAAATGAATACAAAAGATAAAATAAAATACAGAGTAAAATATAACAAAAGTTGTAGATTATGAAAAAAGAAATAAGCTTTGGAGAAATGTCTAATCTCTTGCCTGTTCTATGACAAGTGTTTCAGTCTTGGCAAGGAAGACAACAGGTGTATCAAGGCTTTGTAGGCCTTAAGAAAACAAAAATGTCAGTGTGTGTCAGCTGTATAATGTATGGATGTGTATCTGGGAGTGAGTGAATGCGTGTGTGTATGTATCCCTCTATCTCTAAGGCACATCTTATATATATTTTACCAGACCAACACACTAAACAGTTATTTCCTAATTCAGTGTGAGCTAAATAAGTAAAACCCTTTTTTGTACTTCCTCTATACTTATACGTCTTAGTGTCCATATTTGTAAAGCTTCTATACTTATATTCTTAGTGTGACGTTATCTTCAAACCTCTTAGACGACAGAAATACATGATACTGTTACATGATATACAATGGCTTCACATATCTTTAGAAAGGGACAATATTCACATAAATGCATATAACCAACAATAATTGATACTAAACTTATCACACACTATTCCTAACTAATAAATTAATTATATGAAATAATTATCCAACTAACTATATTATAGATTAGACATGATTTTCTTTATAAAAGACATATACTTTCTTTGCTCTACTGCATACCAATATCTTTTTACATTCCAATTTGCTATTCTTAAAACAAGCTTATGACCTGCTGACCTCTTAGACATGAATATACCATGGTTCATCTTTAACACCTGTTTTCCAAAGCTTTCATACACACGCAAAGTTAAAAATTACTTGTCATTTTAGAGGAGACACTGATATGAAAAGATACAGACGTCTGTTTTATGGTAAATTAATTTCTTACAGGCGGCAAGTGGTTAATGGCAGAATTGACAATTCTTGTGGCAATTCCAAATTGTGCTAAAATTCTGTTAAAATACTCAGTGTGCTTTTGGGTGCTAATGGCACCCCAAATGATGTTAGCAGACACACATTTTGCCGCACAATGTGTCACTTGACAAATATGCTATCAACGCACCAAAATACACAATGAAAAAACACACAACACTCCTTGCCCAAAAAAGGTTTAGTTTGGCTTTTTTGGGCATGTTTAATGCATATTTTGGTGCAGTTTTTAACAAACGCTGCTTTTTTCTACATACTTTTTTAAAAAATGTGAGCTAAAATTTTAATGTGCATTTTGGTGCTTTAACATGTATTTTGGCTCGTTTTTTTTATCTGTTTTTGTGTGCATTCTGGAAATGCATGCAAAATGCATGCCATGTTTTCAGTGCCATTATTTAATAGCACCCAAATCTGGCTGGTGCAGTTTGCCAAAATATGCATAAAAACCAAATCAAAATGCACTTTAAAAAAGTGCCAAAACATGCTAAGAAGAGTGCCAAAATATCTGTTACAAACCACACCAAAATGCATGTTAAAATAACCTGTGCCAAATTGTATGTTAAAGCACCTAAATGTCTGTTAAGAAAAGCACCAAAATGCACATAAAAAAACCCACATCAAACTGCATGTTAAAAAAAGACAACATGTTAAAAAGCAGCAAATGCGTGTAAATAATGCTAAAATGCGCAATAAAAAGGAGCTAAAATACACATTTAAAGTGTGCCAAAATGTGCATTAAAAAGTACCAGTGCTTATTATTTCATGTAATTGCATGGTCTTTTTAACTTTGGTTTCACTATGCAGACTCAGGTGATATGTAATTACACAATTATCTCAGAAGATCACATGCAGCCCCTCCCCCTTCTACGCAGATCTCAGCTGTTCTCAGAGGAAAAGCTTTTCTCTTCTCCTTCTGGGAATAAATGTTCTCTGCTTCATAAACAGGGGCAAAGGAGAAGATTTTTCCCTAAGAACTGCAGAGAACTGAAATAAGATACATTATCTCTGCGTAATATACGTACATCTATAGTCCATGTTCAACAGTTACTGCTTCAGAGGCTGCCATTTCAGTGTTCAAGTATCAGCTATCAAAACTGCCATTAACAGCTAAGGAGAACTGCAGGAGGAAAGGTAAAAGGTTTTTGGGGGAGTCACTGGCTGCAGCCTTGTGGATGTGATTTGCAACCATTTGGAAAAAAACAAAGTCAGAAACAAGATTTGGCTCTACCATGGCTGATCCCAAGCCTGTGCAGTCCTGATGACAATGTTAGAGAAAACCCAACTAGGTATTCAATGTCTGACATGATCTAGTATTCTTAGCGTAACATTTGTTTCCAAAATCAGAACTTGGAATGCACACACCCTGTATCCGTGTGGAAAACTTACATGAATTCCATAATTATAGGCTCAACATCCTGGACATCAGTGAAATTAAATGGTCTGAAAATGGTAGGATCAGCAGTAATAGACAGAATATTTTTTTTTATATAGACCACAATGAACAAAATCTACATAGTGTGGATATGATACTAAGCAAGGAGGCATCCTGTGCTCTGACAGATTGAAATCCATGGCTGACTGACTGGTTCCAGTCCAGAAACATTAAAATGGCATTTGTACAAGTGTTCGCATTCACTAAAGATGACAGTGAGGAAGCTTTTCATGGTCTTGCAAAAACTTTAGATAGCAATTCCAGTTATGATGTAAAGCTCCTCACTGGTGATTTTATTTAAATTGCCAACAACTTCCAGGGTTTGCCAAATATACCAGGCACCTATGGATCAGCCAAACAGTTGAACAAC
Organism: Staurois parvus; assembly: GCF_062004578.1. Taxonomy (NCBI): domain Eukaryota; kingdom Metazoa; phylum Chordata; class Amphibia; order Anura; family Ranidae; genus Staurois; species Staurois parvus. Next base: position 7,116,462 of record NW_028318400.1, on the reverse strand, counting down.
AACGAGGAGCACCTACTGCTTTTTTGTAATATGAACAACCTCTGCATTGAAAATATGTACTTTCTACATAAGGCCATCCACAAGATGACTTAGCAATCATTAGGTAGAGTTACAAACAGCACAATAGATCATATTTGCATCAATAGACATTGACGTTCAGCACTGCTGGATGTGGAGGTGTACCATCGAGCAGATATTGGGTCTCATCACCTCCTCCTATGATCCTCCCTCAAACGTTGTTGCAAACAGAAACAGCCATGCTGCCTCAAACACAGTGGAGAGATTGGGGACACCTGAAATTGCACAACACTCTCAACTAGACCTAAGAAATCAATTCCAACTACTACAAAGTACCACAACGATGACCTATCAGCCCACTTCAAACAAGCAGTTACTGGATACAATTTAGTAATCTAATTGTTTCAAGAAAATTAACCAAATGCCAACAAAACAAGGCTAAATCTGAAAAAGACATCTAAAAACAGATCTAGATAAGAAAGTTGAAGTGATAGTAAAGGTTAATTTTTTTTTTTTTTAAATAAACATTTTATACATACCTGCTCTGTTCAATGGTTTTGCACAGAGCAGCCCCAATTCTTTTCTTCTGGGGTCCCCAGAAGCCATTGGAGCTATTTAGCTCCTGCTGCTGTCAACTAAACCCTATGAGAAGGGCACAGGTGGTGGGGCTGAGCCACAATGTGTGTGTCCATAGATGTACACAGCTCAGTTCAGAATCAAGCCCACATGTGTGAAAGCCATTTCCTATGGTGACACATGAAGAAGGGGAGGAACGGAGAGCAGTGGACTCCAGTGGAGAAGTATCAGGGCTGCTCTGTGCCTGCCTCAGACCCTGTCAGGAAAGAGAGCATAACACCACTGCTCTCATACACTGCATATGGATCAACATCAGGATAATGTAAGTATTTGTGGGGGGTGGGGCTGAACATGAAAGGTTTTTATACCTTAATGCAAAGAATACATTAAGGTAAAAAAAAAAAACAGCCTTTATAGCCACTTTAGATGAAGCTGCCAGTCTGACCAAAAAGACTGGGTTGAATGTACATAAACTAAATCACAGGAAGCTGCATGCAAAAAACACCCTGTACCCCATAATTTGTGAATTAACAAGAGCAATAAGTACCTTAAACACTCTAATAAAAGAAACAAATGGATGGATTTTGATTGCCAAGGAAAAATAAGATATGGGTCTAACATTTCAGAGACCTTAAACCAACCAACAATATCTTTCAACTTCTGTGTCATTTTTCACTTTTCAATCTTGAGGTTGATATGAGTATGATTACAATCAGAGAAATGAGACCATTACAAACCTGAAAAATAACAAGGCTTCAGGATTAGATGGAATTTCTGCAGAGATGCCTAAACATGGAAGCCACCCGGTATTGACAGCTCTTACAAGAATATTAAATGAATTCCTGCAAACACAACATATTCTTTTGAAACTGGAGGAAAGGTGTGATTGTAACGCTCCCCCAAAAATAAATGCTTCTGTTTAAAACAACTGGCAGGGTATCACTCTGCTTTCAGTGCCAGGCAAAATCTTCTGCACCATTCTCCTCAACTGCTTGCAGGGTGCAACAAACAGACTGTTTTGTCAAGACCAAGCTGACTATTGAATGGAACGGTTGTGCAGAGATCTGATATTTACGGTGGAGTTCTTGATGGTTTCACAGAGACTCCTGCAAACCAAATTTTTCAAACCTAAGCTAGATGGTTTTGCAACCCAAAACTACTGTAGATGGTTGATTTATTAACACCAACATATACAAACAGACACAGATACAATTGAATGATCTCCTCTAGTTCCTTCTCTGCGTTTCTCTTTTCAAGAACACTTAATAATTCTGTATGATGTTTTGTCAGCAACCCCCATTCATACACTTGCCATTGTTTGATGATGAGCATACTTTCTGGTCTAGTTTAACCATCCATCTAGTTATAGTGCACTTATATGATTTTTCAACAGTCATACATAGTCCACCAAAGCCAAAGAATCATAATATTTCTAAGCAATCTTTCTTTCCTTTGTATAAAGTTCTTGGCATAAAACTCCAGTCAAAACTGTTTTGTTATAGTTTTAATTAGAGTATGGAAAGTTTTTATTAGAGTATGGGAAGCTGATTCCTGTGGAGCTTTTATTGTTGCCCGTATCTCCACTTGGAAGATTTTCATTTACTTCCCAGTGACAGATCAAGAAGTAGCCCAAAAGTGAGGATAAATGTCTCTCAATCTCTGACAGTTTTCACTAAACCAGGTGTTATCATTGGAAAAAACAAGCCATTTTTTCCAGTTCTGGTCATAATTTTAACATTTTGGATCTCAATCACTGCCCTGGGAACAATGGTCATCAGAACAAATTATGAGTGTGACTTTTAAGTCCAAAGGTCCTTGCTTGCTAGCAGAGCCTATTTATTGAATAAAAAAAATAAATAAATAAAGGCGCATGTTGGATGTTTATCCTTTTGTCAACTTATTTATGGGTAAAATAATCCCAAAAAAATTAGCAGGCGACTAAGTAAACAAAACCTGTAGGATGTGTCATGAATGGTGCAATAGAAGTAATGTAATGTGAGGATTCCTGGTTCCCACCTCCTTGTGTGCATCCATTCTGTCTACACTGAGGTAGGACTGGCATTGTGTCAGACCCATGTAGTGGAAGCCTCAGACCACAAGATCTGGTGAAAATAACTGCATTAAAGTAGGTGGAATATAGTTTTTTAAAGCAGTATTATTTCGAACAGGGAAGTAAAGTTGGACATTTTTTTTGCAATTATAATTTGGGCCCAGCAGTGATCTGCATATATATATATAGGGACAATAGAAAATTAATTGAATGTATTTATTTATTTCAGGTACTTATATAGCGCCGTCAATTTACGCAGCGCTTCACATATATATTGTACATTCACATCAGTCCCTAACCCTCAAGGGGTGTACAATCTAAGGTCCCTAACTCACATTCATACATACACATACTAGGGCCAATTTAGACAGGAGCAAATTAACCTTCCAGCATGTCTTTGGAGTATGGGAGGAAACTGGAGTATCCGGAGGAAACCCACTCAGGCACAGGGAGAACATGCAAACTCCAGGCAGGTGGTGTCGTGGCTGGGATTCGAACCAACGACCCTAGTACTGCCAGGCAGAAGTGCTAACCACTTAGCCACTGTGCTGCCCATACTGTACTATTTTTTTTCTACTTCTGATTTAGTGATGCACTGATTTTACAGCAACCTACATGTCTATATAAGTGTATATTCACATGAACAATTAGGTAAATATTTAAAATAGATAACATTACCAGTGATGAGAAAGCTGGCCTAGTTTGTTGATGATCAGAAACTAGCCAGCGAACTGTCATTTGTGGTGGGAGTATTGGTGGGGGAGGATCGCTGTGCCATGGCTTGTCATGTCTGTGGGTCATTGTCACTGTGATTGATGTTGGAGCCACTTTGCCGGACTCGGTGACTGATGTTGGATTTACATTGGGGACAATTATTTTAGGACTGTGTCACACCATGTGTGTTTATTTACTTTGTCCTTCTTTTGTGAATGTCTTAAATGAAGCATCCAAACTTCAAGTCCTCTCCCATAGACACCCATATCCTTCTTGCCAGGGATGTGTGGATGAGGTGAATGTCTCCTTCAACATGTGGGCAAGGCACTTCTCTAGGTGCCCCCCTCCTCTGACAAGGTACCCTGTCAGCACTGAGGGTATTTGGCCTGGTATGGTTCAAGAGGGGTGGGAGCAGTGCACACTCACTGCCCTTCGCTTTATTGTCCAGTCAAGCTGCATGGGCATAAAGGACTAATGTGGATTATGGGGAGGGAAAGACAATTATTCCTTATTTTTCATTGGGGCCCCCCTGAAACATTCATACCAATATCCTATCTAAAATAAAGGTCTGTTATGTATTTTAAGGAACCACATGGTATTATTTTAAGTGCCCCCCCCCCCTCAAAATCCATACCAGACTCTTATCCTGACATGGAGCTTGGATGGAAAGAAACATACCAAGGGGATGTGGGGGGACTTATCAGAATCTGAAGACCCTTTTATATTGGAGAGACCCCAAATATCCCCCCCCCCACATGAATGAGTATGGGGTACTTAGAACCCCTTGTTACTCATACAGACACAAAAAAAGACAAAGTAAAAAAACACACACATATACCATGACAGAGTTCTTTATAAAAAAAAAACCACTGACCCAATGTCAAATTTAATGTCAATCACATCATCAAGAGATAAAGATCCAACATCAATCACAATGACAACAACCCACAGACCTGACAAGCCAGTGACATTCCTCGGCCATTAATAGCTTTAAATGAGATAATAAAATGCACTTTATTCAGAAGATGTTCCTCTATTTTTAGGTGATACAAGCCACTCTTGCTATAATTACAATTTCTATCTTTGGATTGAAAGTCTGTATTGCTACCTATCAGTAAGCTAAAATTCCCTTCACCCATCTCTGCTATATTCATTCAGATGGTTGCCTCTTTTAAACATTTAGATGTGATAATCTCTCCTAATTCTAAAATGTATTACTTGTTGATCCACTTATTGTTAAATGTAATGCACATTGTAAATGATGACATAAACCTCCTTTTGTCTATAGATGGCAGATCTAGCCTTACTTTTGATTTGGATGTCATAGTTACTATGGAGGAGATTTACTAAGACTGGTGCACTCAGAATCTGGTGCAGCTGTGCAGGGTAGCCAATCACCTTCTACTTTCAGCTTGTTTAATTAAGCTTCGACAAAACCTGGAAACTGATTGATTTGCACCAGATTTTACACTCTACAGCTTTAGTAAATAACCCCTACAATGTACTTTTTAATTAATTAAGCAGGGATTGTAAAAAGCACTTTTAACTTTTCTTAAAAGGGTATTAAACCCCAAACAAACAATGTATTGGGCAGCACAGTGGCTAAATGGTTAGCACTTCCGCTTGGCAGTACTAGGGTTGTTGGTTTGAATCCCAGCCACGGTACCTCCCGTGTAGAGTTTGCATGTTCTCCCTGTGCCTGTGTGGGTTTCCTCCGGGTTCTCCAGTTTCCTCCCACACTCCAAAGACATGCTGGTAGGTTAATTGGCTCCTGTCTAAATTGTCCTTAGTATGTGTATGTATGAATGTAAGGGACCTTAGATTGTACGCCCCTTGTGGGTTAGGGACTGAAGTGAATGTACAATATATATATGTAAAGCACTGCGTAAATTGACAGCGCTATATAAGTACCTGAAATAAATTAATTAAATATTCTATTGCAGCTTACCAATCATTAGATGTTGTGGCTGCATGAGCTTTCTTTTCATTGTTTTTTTCCCCTCTTTTATCATCTGGTGTTCTGGCCAGTAAAATACCTTCTGTATTAGTGGGACACCACTCTGGATTAATGAGCCCAGGAGGCACAGCAGCTTTGACATTCTAAGGAGGAGGGTATTGTAAAGTGTATTAGCAGATTTAAATACACAAATTGAAGCCAAACTCCAGCTCACACTTTATATTCAGTTACAGAAAACAGTTCTGCTTCCTTTTGGTATGAAGGTTTTACATGAATAAATAAAAGCTGATCATTTTAAACACCCCTGCCAGTGTTAAATGGTTTGTCTCATACATGTACACTAATATATTCTGCTGGTGAGCTTGTGCTTTTGAAAAACAAAAGACTTGCTGGCTGGATCACTGGATGAAATTATAAGAAGAAAAGATTTAAAAAGAAAATTAATGCATCCAACACATCTAAGAATTGGTAAGCTGCAATCTAATATGTTGTCTTTTCGGTTTAATACCACATTAACTCAAAAAGTATTTTATATTGCTCTCAGCTTCCTCCAAATCTTCAAATCAATTTGCTGTTGCTGCTGTGATACAGCTTCCTGTTAGAGTGTGGCAATGTTTATTCCCCATGGTCCCACCCTCTCTCGCTTGCTCACAAGATGGACTAAATACTATGGACTGTGGGATTTGCTGTGTCTTTAGAGCAGTGCACATGACTGCAACTAACTTGCACTGCTAGTTCCAAATGAATAGAAGTGAGGGAGAAAAGGAGAGGCTTGTGAGCTCATGAAGGACATTAAAAGGAGCCTGAAAAGCACAATAATAAATGTTTTCATGAGCAATACATTACAGGGCCACCAATTAGTGGATTATGTTTGGAGAACATGGATAATGTTCATTGTCACTTTAATTTTTGGTTCTAGATATGATTAAAATCCTTTCTGAATGTATTAGTTCATTTTTTGCTTTCCCACTGGAGAGATTTCATTCCACCTCCTATGTTGGTGACAGAACAGGAAATTAGATGAAATCTCACAAAATATAATTTTTTCCAGGATTTTTCTTTCCAGGATTTATATATAAATTTTCCCTTTTTTCCTCCTCCTGTCAGTCTGCTATGGGTCAGTTCTACCCCTCCAGGACCACCCCTAACTAGCCCATAAATTGAAGCCTAGCTTTACCCCCTCATTATTGCCATCACAAGCCTATCAGTGGAAATTCAGGGTGGGAAACCTAAGCTGAAATTAGGAGGATCCAATAAAGGAAAATTACAGTAAGTATAAGTATACAAGTTTCCTGATTCTTGGGCCTCCTCATGCCAAACTACTATGAGATGTAACAAACAATTATAGAATCTGGAGGGCAAATTTACATCATGAGGCAGTAGGTACTACACATAAACAAGGAATTTAGTGACTAATAGGAGGGAAATCATTTTTCTGCAACCCCAGAGAGACATCTACTCTGTAGTGTCACATAAAGATGTTTGTTGTACTCCAGCTCCCCACTCTGCAGACCAGCTTGGCTGACACCTTCCTGTAGGAAGCTCAAGATGCTGTCATGTCTTTAGTTGAGTAAGGCTGAACTTCAGTTGGCGGATAAGGACCCACAAATTTGTAGGCGATCCACATAAAATATGGTAAGGGGAGCCATTCTTTTTTCAGACCTGTGGGAAATGTGAACTAGCTGCCAGTCTTATAAATTCCATTAATCTGCTTCAAATAAGCCTATAAAGACTGAATAAAGTTGAATGAAAAAATTAGCTGCCATACTATGCACCACATCCTAATATCACATATTTACAAAAAGATAAAAAGAAGACGGGCGTTACTGGTATCAGGGATAACACCAATGTATAAAATCAACCAAATATTTTATGGTATAATTACAACATATAGAAAATTACAAAACAATTATTAAGAGCATACAGCAAAAACATCCCCAGAATGTGTTCACATATCTTGTTAGAGTATACAAGTACACTGCTCAAAAAAATTAAAGGAACACTTTTTAATCAAAGTATAGCATCAAGTCAATGAAACTCATGGGATATTGATCTGGTCAGTTAAGTAGCAGAGGGGATTGTTAATCAGTTTCAGCTGCTTTGGTGTTAATAAAATTAACAACAGGTGCACTAGATGGGCAATAATGAGACAACCCCTAAAACAGGAATGGTTTTACGGGTGGAGGCCACTGACATTTTTTTCCCTACTCATCTTTTCTGACTGTTTTTCACTAGTTTTTCATTTGGCTAGGGTCAGTGTCACTACTGGTAGCATGAGGCGATACCTGGACCCTACAGAGGTTGCACAGGCAGTCCAACTCCTCCAGGATGCTACATTCCATTGCCATAAGGTTTGCTGTGTCTCCAAGGACAGTCTCAAGAGCATGGAGGAGATTCCAGGAGACAGGCAGTTACTCTAGGAGAGCTGGACAGGGCAGTAGAAGGTCCTTAACCCATCAGCAGGACCAATATCTGCTCCTTTGTGCAAGGAGGAACAGGATGAGCACTGCCAGAGCCCTACAAAATGACCACCAGGAGGCCACTGGTGTGAACGTCTTGACCAAACAATCAAAAACCGACTTCATGAGGGTAGCCTGAGGGTCCGATGTTCTCTAGCGGGCCCTGTTCTCACTGCCCGGCCCCATAGAGCTCAATTGGCATTTGCCATTGAACACCAGAATTGGCGTCCTGTGCTTTTCACAGGTGAGAGCAGGTTCACCCTGAGCACATTGGACAGATGTGAAAGGGTCTGGAGAAGCCATGGAGAATGTTATGCTGCCTCCTGTAACATCGCTCAGCATGACCATTTTGGTGGTGGGTCAGTGATAGTCTGGGGAGGCATATCCGTGGAGGGACGCACAGACATCTACAGGCTAGACAATGACACCCATTGAAATTGCAATTGGAATTAAAAGCAAAATGGCCATCACTCTTCCGTGGTATTTAATTCTGATTCAATATTCAGCAACAAAAGAAAAAAGCTCAACTAGATATGCATTTGCTTTTACAGTGAATATGTGAAGTGGCCATCATTTCAATACTTGCTATGTGATATTAACTACTGTACCGTTGACTAAAAGGCATTACAAAAAATGACATGCCTGGGTCCCGATGTCCCTGAAGACGTTTGATATGTCACAGTATCTGTTTCTGAATAAGGAGACAGGTATTAGTTCAGTATATAAACTGCCTCTTTATTGCGTATTAGGAATATCATTTGTACAGAAATGCCTTTGAATTCTGATACTGCAAGATTTTAATGTTCTGTCTTATATGATAACTAGCAAATATTCTACTGTAATTTGTAATCCTAGTAATGCTTTAATGTGTCAAACTGAAGATCATGACAAAACAAGAAAGAGGGTTGCATCACACTACAGTTCTATTTTTCATTGCTCTGCTGGAGATCAGATTACATGGATTATGGAACAGAACGATCTCATAAATACATATTTATCTCAGGAAAGTCATCTACAAATAAATTCAGAAATTCTAAAGCCTGTCCTAACTCCAATGTAAATTTACTACTAATGGGTTTTACAATCTTACATAGAAGCAGGCATATTTTTATTTGACTCCTACTATAACAATTAATTTGCATTATTATAGTTCAGCTGTGTTATCAATTTCAGCGGTACTATAAACTATATATACTTGATATAAACTTTCACGGTCATGCAACACTGTACCCAAACTAAAATTTTATCATTTTGTTCACACAACTAGCGCTTTCTTTTGGTGTTTAATCAACACTGGGGTTTTTATTTTTTGCTAAATTAACAAAAAATGACAGAATATTTAAAAAAAAACAAAAAAACACATTTTTCTTTGTTTCTGTTTTAAAAGTTTGCAAGGAAATTCAGTTTGTAGGAAAGCTATAGAGTTCACAAACTATAGGATATCTGAAAATTGATGAATCCTGAAGTACTGACAGCCAATCTAATTTCTTGAGGCCCAAAAACGTCATAACAGTGCAGATATCTCTCAAATGACCCTTTTTTGCAAAGTAGACAGTCCAACGTATTTCTTAAGAGGCATGGCGAGTTTTTTGAAGTTGTAATTTGTTTGTCATAATTTTTCGGAAAATGAAGAAATGAAAAAAAAATATTTTCACACTCTTTTTTTTTACATACTGTCACCAGTGCAGTACAGCGTCAACATACAACTGGTGTGGCGGTGATTAGGGACACTGACTGGTGACAGTATTAAAAAAAAATTATAATGTTTTTAAAAAAATTTAAAACTTTTGTACTATTTTTGTATTTTTTATTGCATTTTTTCTCTTTTACTATGTTACCATAATAAAACTGTACTACTTTGGGGAAGTGATCAGTATTTTTTTTTTTTTTACACAATTTGATAGCTTATAGCAAAGAATTTTGTAACTGAATTAAATTGATTCATTCAGGTTTTTTGTGTTGTGATTAGCTGTGATTGGCCACGGCTAATCACATGACACAGATGGGCTGCGATTGGCCCATCCTATGTATGTGATCACTGTGACCATTCACAGCTAGACACAGTTGTATATAATGGATGACATAAAAGGAAGCCATCAATTGTATACAACTGTATTGTGACCTGCTGTGATCAGTCACAGTAGGTCACATGGTACTGGCAACGGGGTCAGTACACAGATCTGTCATCGGCCGTGTCCGAGGTACATGGCCAGTGACAGATCTCGCCACAGCACGGCCCTGCATGCACAAGCAAAGCGTGATCTAAGGAGGACGTCATATGACGCCCTCCCGAAGGGATGAAGTGCAAGTGGATATACACTGTGTTGCGCTAATTAATCAAAATATTCAAGACATTTTCAAAAAGTGATCAAGCATAATAATTTTACAAAAGTCTCTATCCTGTATAGATCGTGCTCATCTGTAAGTGATTTCAGGATATTCCCTCACATTTTTTTAAGATGGGGTCATTAATAAATATTAATAAATACTAGTGTTTGCATAAGATGTTTCTGATTTGACTATGCTGATCAGAGTAATTGGTAATTAATCTCACCATGCCTGTATTTTTTCTTAGATTTTTCAAAATGATGTTCACTTCTAATTTTGGTTAGCAGCAGTTGTGTCTTAGATGCAAGTATTGGCCGTAGGTGACATTCCATACCAGGGGGTGGGGATTCACACTCCTGGCATGCAGTATCATCATGTTGCCTGCAGTCCGTTTACTGAACAATGTTGTTCCTAAATAGCCATCTCCTTGTACCATAATCAATGTGTCCACAAAGGGAATCTATATATGAATATATGTCAAAGTAAATTTTAAATTTTTGTGTGACAAATTCCAATAATTTGAGTCTGTCCATGGCATTAGCACATCAATGCTGGACAGATATATGGTGAGGGCCTCGGCCAAAAACATATATCATTTCCACCCCCACATGTACAGGTTGGCATATTTATTTATTTATTTATTTCAGGTACTTTTTATAGCGCCATCAATTTACACAATGTTTTACATATATATTGTACATTCACATCAGTCCCTAACCCTCAAGGGGTGTTCAATCTAAGGTCCTTAACTTACATTCATACATACTAGGGCCAATTTAGACAGGATCCAATTAACCTACTAGCATATCTTTGGAGTGTGGGAGGAAAACAGAGTACCCAAAGGAAACCCACACAGGCTCAGGGAGAACATGCAAACTCCAGGCAGGTGGTGCCATGGCTGGGATTTGTACCAACAGCCCTAGTACTGCCAGGTGGAAGTGCTAGCCATTTGACCACTGTGCTGCCATATGAAGGAGCACAGCAAGTGCCCATAGCTACCCCCTGTACCTGGAGGAAGTGGGATTTGTCAAAAACAAATGCATTTCTGTTAAGTATATGTGAAAGAAGACACAAAATTAAACCGCTAAATGATGTGGAGGCCTGATCTCTTTCTGAAAGAAAATCCTGGACTTTTAAACCCAGATAGTGTGGAATAGATAATTATAATGCCTCTATATAGTAAATCGATACTATGAGGCAATGAGGGGTGGCCCACATGCCCTCTAGTGAACAAAGCTGGAGTATTCTGTATGTATGAAGGCAGGCTAATGATGTGAGGTTACAGATATTAGTCTAACAAAAGGATTAAAATAAAAGACAGCCTCAGAATATGATATCCAACCCAACTTAGGTACTAATCAGGCTCATAAAAATGTAGCCCCTTCTGCCTCAGCTGTGAATAATGCATCCCCCAATGCACTGGAGATTTTTTTAGTGATATGCCCCCCACCCAACCTCATAAAAAGAAAACACACAGGAGAGGAAGGAGGGGGGAAGGGGTAGATACAAGAAAAGGCAAAATCAGGAAACTGAAAATGTACAACTTGTCTTTACTTGACATTTCCCTGCTTGGTAAAAGTTTAACCTTTGCCCCTGCTGTCCAACCCAACTCCTTCACATTGTTTAAGGATTTAAACAAATTAGTCAGAGATCTTACTGTAAAAAGATTCTTCAACATCAAATCTGCTAAAAACACACCCCATACAGATCCTATCACTCCAATAGAAAATGAGACATGTCTTCGGATGACTCTGACTTACCTATTATCAACTGTTTGGAAGAGCTTTTCACAGAACATTTATATTGATGAAGCCGAATGGCTCACACAACATCTCCCCACTTCACCTCCAGTACAGCACACCACTCTGAGACCCAAGTCTACTTTTAATCCCACCCACAACAAAGGACCCTTTGTTCAAACTTTTTATCAGGTGGTATATGCTGATTTCATCTGTATGTGCAATCCAGATCCACGTCATTCCTATAAACCATCCAACCTTACACAAGGTGAAAAAATAGCCCTCAGTAAGTTCACCAACAAACCTGACATTGTCATCAAACCTGCAGACATGGGTAGTGGCATTAGTATCCAAAATAGAATGGACTACATTAAAGAGGCCAACAGGTTGCTTTCTGATCATAACACAGATCAGAAATTATACCACAATCCTTTACCAGCTTTTTCCAAAGAAGCCCTGGCTCTTATTCATTCAGCACTTGCAAATAATATAATTACTAATATGGAGGCCTCTTTTCTTAGAAATGAGTTTTTATCAGACCCCCTATTTTTACCATCTCCCGAAGATACATAAAGACCTACTAAATCCACGTGGCTGTCCCATTGTGGCAGCAATGGACAGTGTACTAGTGGTTTCTCTATATACGTAGATCAATTTTTGCAACCACTAGCCCAAAACTTGCCCTCTTACATCACAGACGGGATACACCTCCTGGACATGCTCTTACCCTATAGCTGGGAACCCACTTATCTGTGGGTTTCTTTAGACGTCACCTCCCTGTACACTTCCATTCCCCATGAGGTAGGTCTCCAAGCTATTCAACATTTTTTAGTAGAGGACCCGCTCATGAACCCCAGACAGGAACAGTTTACCCTGGAAGCAACCCAGTTTTGTCTACAACATAACTATTTTGAATTTGAAGGTCAGTTCTTTTTGCAGAAGAAAGGCACAGCTATGGGGGCAAATTTTGCCAACCTAACTATGGGCTTCTGGGAACACCATTACATAACCCATAATAATCCATTTGCTGCCCATATTGTGTTTTATGGAAGACATATAGATGACATTGTCATCATGTGGGATGGCCCCCCTCAGACTGTCGACACATTTGCACAATATTGTAACCAAAACCATCTAGGACTATCCTTCACCTACGTACAAGATCCTCATACCCTTGCTTTCCTTGATCTACACCTTTTCCCTCCGCAGGGAACTCATTTATTCATTTACAAAGTTGTCATCACCCCTGGTGGGTTAAAAATATTCCTAAGAGCTAATTTTGCCAACTAAGAAATAATTGTACCAGGGAGGCTGATTACATCAACCATGGCGAAATCCTGGCTAAAAACTTCTTGGATAAAGGATCCCCTGCCCCCCTCATACAAGATTCTTTACAGTATTACTGAGATAGGCAAGCCCATAAGTCCAACAAACTAGCCCTAGATGAAAACGCAAAAAACCCATCAGTTTCACTACACAATTTTACATTCAATACAAGAAAATGGAGAATATCCTGCGCAGACATTGGCCTATACTGCTACAAGATCCCTTCCTGTATATATCTATCACTGGGTGCCCTAAAGTCTTATACCGGAAGGTCAAAGGCATCAAATGCCAAATAGCCACTAATAAAATAAAACACATTTCCAAACCCAAACCGCGTTCTATATTGATTTCACTGGTTGGGATGTATCAATGCAAAAAGACATTGTGCCTCACATGTCCCTTCATTCAGCATGGCTAGAAAACTTATACCATCAAAGGGAAAACTTACTGCATCAAATATATTGTGCCCGGTATCATTATTGTTCCACATTAGTAATGTTTTCCCTTTATGGCACTGCCCTTTTAAATCCCTGCTGAGTGATGTTGTCCCACACTGACAGCATCTCCTATTTAAGCTGATACCGTTCTCAGCACCATCAGGCCAATAGAAGGCCCTAGAGGCTTTGCGCACGTAGCCTGCTTGTCCCATGTCTGTGTCTTCTGATCCAAGTGACCTTCCGCCTCTTCTGGTGATGTCACTTCCACCGGTGTGCTCCAGGCTGGTTGCACGGTCCCTTCCTGTACAGATGCCACTGGATCGGCCAAACAACACCATCACACTGCAGGATTGACTCTTACTGTGCCTTCTTACTACTCCATAAGCCCAGCACACATCCCCCATGCCACCGGTGGTGTCTGCAGGACATTGAGGAATAGTCACCCTATATACACAGATGAGCTTGTTTTCTTATTACTCTTGTGAGTGTTTTTAATCCTTTGCCATTAAATACAGTTTTATCTGCTGCACTTAGATGGGCACCTCCTGTTTCCTTTCTATTGTCTTTGTATATAGAGTTGGCTTTGCTCCGAGGATGGCTGCCGCTAATTAGTGCTGACCTTTGGGCTGATTGCCCGATAGACTTTTAATAGACTCCTTGTGTACTTTTGAACATTATACCTTTATTTCACAGTGTTTTATGTCATTGCCATTACCATCTCCTGCATTAGTTTATATACATTTTATTGTTTTCATATATAACTTCATCTCTGTGCGCCAGAATTACCTCTTTATTGTACCAAAAGGCTTGCCAATTCAGTTTTTTATCCTATACTAGATATAATGGGTCTACCTGGGGGCAAGATTTTGATGCATTTTTAGTTATGCCAAGAGGGAGGGAACACTGGAATTTTTAACCTGAATACCTTTTATATGTTTCTTTGTCAATTGTTCTCTCTAGATATGCTTCCAAAATAATATCATTTAATTCTTTATTGAACTTAACAAGTAATTCTTCAGAGAGAGATTTATACCAACTTCTATATGTAAGGATATCCCAGCACATGTTTCTATACAGTAAACTGTACAACATTCCTATCCTTGTTCAATGGCTTAATCTCCAAATTAGAATTAGCACTCAAATCCATCAGTGCTTTTGTATTGGTTTAGGGTTAAATTACTTTTTCTGATTAGAGGATGTACCTAATTGCTGGATATCCTTAGTCACTTTTGTTACAAAAGACCAAATACTTGGACTGGTCTGTAGAGGGGAAATTTGATTCTTTTTTTAAACAGGTTTAATGAAAAATTGATGCTAGTAGCTCCTGTTAAGGAAGTGAGAGTGGAACAAGGCAGGGGGTCAATCTTTGACCTCCTGGGGTTTATTTACTAAACCTGGTTGACTCAGAATCTTGTCCACTTCTGCATAAAAACCAATCAGCTTCCAGGTTTTATTGCTGAAGCTTAACTGAACATGCTGAGGTTAGAAGCTGATTGGCTACCATGCACAGGTGCCCAAGATTCTGAGTCAACCAGTTTTAATAAATCTCCTATCCTGTGTCCATATCCATACCCTCCTGCAAGAGCTGCATCAAATCTTTAAGGGCTTGAAAATCTTGTACCAACAAATCTCTCCATAATTCTGTGGTTTCACAATGTGACCATTGTATCTGAAAGTCTTTATCAAAGATATACTTATAGGTACTTTTTTGTGCAAAATGGTGTAAGCCCTTAATCATTTCAAAATGGGAGATAGGAGCACTGGGGTAAAAGCTAAGGCCTAATCGTAGTACCTCAATTTTCATCTGAGAAAGATGATATGAAGACAGAATGATTACCCCTTGTCCACCGATGTTCTTGTTTGTTTGATGACAAAGTGGTCCAGATTGATGGTTGCCATTTTGTCATCCCTCATCGACTCTTCTAAAAATAACTTCAGAGTCAACCTTACTATTTTTATTTTTGGGTATAGCTCCCAATTGAGATGGATGCCCCTGTTTAGCCATTACCATTGATTGTGGACTGTGAGACCTATCTTTGTGTAGTGATGAGTGTTGTATATGGCTAGTACTGTATGTGATAGTGATTGAGAGTTATGTGAAGAAGAGTGCATAGTAACATCACCAGAAGTTGCATTGGAATGGGTGTGAGCCTGATGGCTTTTATGTTGTGTATCCAAATTGGAACCAGCCTGAGGTTCGGAATCATCTGCTAACCTTTTTCTTACCAACACCATCATGCCAACCACCAGATTTTGTCTTTCTAAACATGATTACATGTTCGATCCAACACCTTTGAAACTTGAGAGAGACAAGAAGTGTTAGATGGATAAGATTCATAATCCTTATTGAGTACATTGTTTTCTGGGTGATTGTGAGTATACAATATCCTCATTTCCTATCAGGCTGGGGCCAGCTACAGGCATATTTCCCATTAAATGCTAATTTGTCACGTGCAGGGGTGGACTGACAACTCATGGGGCCCCGGGCAATAGGGGATCATGGGGCCCCTGTGTCCTTGCCCAAACTCAAAAAAGCCTATGAAAAAGGTACCAGGGGCATCTCATGGGGCCCCTTACTGATGCCGGGCCCTCGGGCAGTGCCCGAGTTTCCAAATGGTCAGTCCACCCCTGGTCACGTGTAAACTTGTCATGTTTTTATGGATCAAATCCTTGATGTAGTTTTCTAGATGCTCTTTAAGCCGGTTGTCCCTAACTTTAATGGTTGGGTGGGTACATAATGCCCCATTGTCTATATAAAGTTGTTTAATTTCATCATCTAGAACTTTTAGTTTCTCATTATGATGTTCAATGAGTAAATCATCCTTCTAGAACAGTCTAAAAGATTGGACTCTCATTTATTTATAAAAGAGGTGTTTAAATCCTATATATTAGGGAAGATCTGGACCCCCCAATTAAAAGAGCAGAAAAAGAAAAAAGCAGGTGTTTTCCACTCACACTTAAATTTCTTGCATGTGATTCCCAATGGCTGGTACTTTTACCACAGCTGATAAGCTGCAGGCAGAGACTGCAAAGCACAATGGTGCTGTAGCCAGCAGAGACATTAGAAAAGGCTATCACATCAGAGTGCTTTCTATTTGTAGCCTATTCAAGTTCATAGCTACTGCTCTGATGCTGGCCAATTCATGCCAAACATATATCTGAAATCTATATTTAGAATTTTTTTTAGTTTGTGAAATGATGGGAATGGGTGGAGTTGTAGTTTTAAAGTTGTTTTTGCACTCTATTTTGACATTTTATTGAGCTTATAAGACAATGCAGTGTGGTAATGTGAAAAGAGACGCTCATAAACTATACTATTGAATTGAGCTGTTCTGCCACTGGCCAATTTGCATGAAATTGAGGGCTTTGGTTTTATTTTACTTTTCAATAGTATCTAATCAATTCAGGCCTATTTGGACAAAAAATGAGATGTCACATCCAAAACTATCTAAAGCAATCATTTTTAAGTTGTAATTAATCAGGTGGAGTGCTGCTGCTGTATTTAGGTTTAGCAATAATGTACAAATAAGAGCAAACTGTTATACTGTATGTGATGCCAGAATGCAGTGTTGTTGATGCTGTCTGTAAGAATTGTACAGTTCTGTAACACCTCATACAGCTCAAAGGCATCTCCCAAGAACCTAATTTAAAGATTTGGTGCTTTTAACTTGTTGCCTTCTAAGTCACATTGAAAGGAGAACCCTCTTTCTATTGTATGGAATTTTAATTATTTATTTTGCAAAAAGGACCTTTATGACAAAATTACCTGTTATTATTTGAATGAAATCTGTAGATTAAAAAAAATAAAAACTATTTTTGAAATTACATTAACATATCAAATGTTATATGATTTTTCTGTGAATGAGTTCACATTACCTTTAAAGTATATTCAAAGCCAACAATTTTTCCATGGTCAGGGGTCAGGGTAAGAGACCAGTAGATATTGCAGTAAAGAGGCTCCCACTGACAAGCAGGTACATACACAAGCAGGTTACCCTGGTGGATGAAACAGGCTCACCCGAGCTGCAGGGTCTAAGTACTACTGGTACTCATCATAGCTCCTGATGATGGATATTGGTTTTACTGCATGCTAATGCCAGGTTGCATTCTTCAGAATTGCCTCATCAGGAGGTGAGCAAACCAGGTTCCAGTAGCAGACATAGCAGGAAGGATCAAGCAGAAGCATAGTTGGGAAAAAGCCAAAGGTTAATAACAAATAATTGCAGGTTGGGATCAAGCCGAAGACTAGTCGAGGAACAAGCCAAAGGTCAGTAATGAGTGATAATGGAGATAAATACAGCTGCAGGTATGCAAAGGAACAAGATATCAGTTGGAGAGAGCCCAATAATCTGGCAAAAAGGAAGTGCAAATGCATGGCTTAAATAGGTAGTTCATGGGAAGAGCAAGGAGCCACCAGAAACAAGGTACAAGGCAAGATTATCCAAAGAATCAGACAGGATGCTGTTCAGTATCTCATATGGCTCAACAAGAAGAGCTACTGCTGGACACAGCAGAGGTCATGGGTTCATATCCAGTTATGACAATATTTTATTTATTTTCAGTGGAGTACAAATGATTAAAACTTTTGTCAGACTTGTTATGCCATCTGTGTACCATTGTGCAAGTTTTCTTTTGTTTCCTGTCCTGTATCCGTAACCTCTATGGGATGGAGGGTGCTTTAGGTTTTGTTTGTTTTTTTGTCTTAGGTTGTACAGCAATCTTCAAGGAAGCATAGGCATTTGCACAAGATAAGATGTAAAAAACGTACTGTTACTTAATAAAGATATACCGTAAAACACTCTGCAGAGAGTAGTATATGGGGTAGTATGTATAGATGAGATAGCAAAACTAGCCAAACATACGCATGTAGTCAGCCAAAACTATCTGCACCCTGGTAACAAAAGTATGTTATTAACCTCAACTTCTAATGTTCTGATGGTTGATCCATGCTTCTCTCAAAGAGCAAGAGGGAGTCCTTGCTTTAGCAACATGGCAACAACAATTCTCTTTAAGTCATGGTCAGCTCTGCTGTTCTATCCAAAACCCACATGATCAAGTCCCTCATTACTTTCTGTTAATTTAATTTCCTGACATATTGCTTCTTGAACAAAAGCAAAAAGGGCGCACTCTCATCGTGCATTACTGTGGTACACCACACGTTTCAGGAGAGCCCGGCTCTGAAGAAGGGGGTTCGTCTCCCGAAACACGTCAGCTTACCCCTATTTAGGGCACAGCATTGTATTGGACTGCCATTGCGGACCACTTATTCTGCTTGTATTTTCCTTTGGTTTGTGAGTATATAACTAGAGATGAGCGAATCGAACTTGGCGAAGTGGAATTCGTTTCGAATATTAGGAAAAATTCGATTCGCACCGAATCCGAATATTAGCAAACTGCGGATGCGCGAATTGAATTTTTCCCGATCGGCCGATTTTCATCCCTTCTACAGCCGGCAAAAAGTGTCCCTGCAGAGAGCTCCGCTATTTCTGACCGTTCTCTGACAGTTCCTTCACATTTACAGCGGTTGAAACATTGTATCTATTTGTTTCCATTTAGGATACAGATGTTTTTATTCGGAAACAAATAGATACAATGTTTCAACCGCTGTAAATGTGAAGGAACTGTCAGAGAACTGTCAGAAATAGTGGAGCTCTCTGCAGATACACTTTTTGCTGTACTGGAATTCTTCTTCTTTTCATTCTTCTTCTTCTTTTCATTCTTCTTTTCATTCTTCTTCTTCTTCTTCTCATTCTTCTTTTCATTCTTCTTTTCATTCTTCTTCTCATTCTTCTTTTCATTCTTCTTCTTCTTCTTTTCATTCTTCTTCTTCTTCTTCTCATTCTTCTTCTTCTCATTCTTCTTTTCATTCTTCTTCTTTTCATTCTTCTTCTTTTCATTCTTCTTCTTCTCATTCTTCTTTTCATTCTTCTTTTCATTCTTCTTTTCATTCTTCTTTTCATTCTTCTTTTCATTCTTCTTCTTCTCATTCTTCTCCTTCTCCTTCTCATTCTCCTTCTCATTCTCCTTCTTCTCCTTCTCATTCTCCTTCTTCTCCTTCTCCTTCTCCTTCTCCTTCTTCTTCCCCCGTGACTGCCCAAATGAGTGAAGTGTGCGGTGATTCTAAGATCGACGGCACTCATCTGCATGTCATACTGACTGACAGTATTATTTCTCTTCCCCAGCAGACTCCAAGGGCATTTAAATTAAAGGTACAGTGTTCTGCACTAATATAAAGGCTCTCTGAAGCCTAGAAACCCTTTTAATAAGTTAAATTCGCAGCGAATAAATTCGCAGCGAATCGAATTTCTTCCGCAAATTCGGCGAATCAGCCGAATCTAATTTTTGAATAATTTGCTCATCTCTATATATAACTATTTGATTTCACAATAAACACATGGTGTACCACGATAAAGCACGATGAGAGTGCGCCCTTTTTGCTTTTGTTCATCATATATCCAGATTTCCCGATCTTTGAAGGGCTACACCTCCTCGTTTGGCATTTTGATATCCTTCTAGTCTGCATGAAGATTTGAGCGCTGGTTTCGTTTGTTAGTTTTAGGATTAGATATTGCTTCTTGTTTAACCAACCTTTTTCTGACTGGCATTTTCATTCTTATTTAAATACAAGAAGTTCTGATACTGACAAAGTTAGAATAGCTAAAACACATTTTAGCCCCTTAAAGTGTTATTAAACCCATGACTTTGCATTCACTATATCTGGTCTCCCACAATACAGAGAACATTGCAATTATTTTAGTAAATATAAACTGCTAAATACATTTTCTCATCAGCAGTATATAGCAGTCTTGTGACTTCTATCCGTGTCTGTCCGGGCACTGGTTAGAGCTTGACTGCAGTGCTGATTGGCCCTGTACTGATCACATATACCCCCCCCAAAAAAAAACCTCTTTAGCAATGCACACCACACTGAGCATGTGCAGAGTGCCTCCTAGGGCTCTGTACTATGAGCACATGGTTTGGGGACTGTGAATGAAGGGGAAGATCAGAGGTGACAGGATCAAACAGCCTTTTTTACACAATGCAGATGATTAACCCCTTAGCTTCCACAGTGAGTATAACAAGCATGCTTTACTGCATATACAGACTATTTTTACTGTTATGATTTTAGTAACACTTTAAGTTCTACATGGGATCTGAAACTGATTTTACACTATTTTAGCTATGAAATTTGCTATAGAATATGGTAATGACAACGCTTAGGCTAGTGCTGTAACCTTCCAAATTTCCTGCTCTCAGTGAGGTGATGTCCAGGGGCGGACTGACAACTCATGGGGCCCCCGGGCAATAGGGGATCATGGGGCCCCTGTGTCCTTGCCCAAACTCAAAAAAGCCTATGAAAAAGGTACCAGGGGCATCTCATGGGCCCCCTACTGACCCCGGGCCCTCGGGCAGTGCCCTAGTTTCCAAATGGTCAGTCCGCCCCTGGTGATGTCATTTTAAGAAAGACAGGAGGATGTCATCAAATTGTGCCTGAGGTGCAACTGGTAACTTTCACTTATTTCTATGTGTTTTAGGAATTCTTATACACTGCTGATAGTGGAGATTATTGCACAAACGACTGATAAATACTATTAAAATAGGGTTACTACCTCTTTTATGTAAAAGTGAAGATTTGAAAGAGGGTTATTATCTAGGTTCTTTTCAGCTTAATTGGCCTAGAAGTTGCTGGACCTTTGTACTGAGCTGGGAACTCCTCTTTAATATAACTTCAATATACTGGATACATTTGAACATCTTTCTGTAGATTTTACATAGTGATGAAGATCACTTTAAAACATAACCATATTTCAGTTTTGTTTCAGCTAACAGAAGTTATTCACAGTGTAGGTTGGTTTAAGATTAACATGAGAAAGCCAAATGAACCATGACAAACCAGGAGCAATTATCTTTGAACTGGTTCCCTGTACATAGGAAAATGAAGCAAATGTGCATTTTGTTAGTAAATGACCCCCATTATGTCTGGAACAGCAATGAATTTTCTGTTTATGCCATGTTTTAGATTTAACATAATTAGTATAATCAACCCTGATAGATATAATGAGAGAGAGAGACAAGCAGATTTTTCAGAACAGCCTTGGTGTCAAAGAGAAGTCTTTTTTTCTTAAATTACCCTAGTTCACTCTTTCAGCTCGAATATAAATGCCTAGGTATGGAAATAAGAGCATGATTGCATGTATGTGCATTGACAGACTGCTTGGTACTGGCTGCCTGGGCTTTTTAACAGCACAAAACAATGTCACACTGTCAAAATTACAACATATTCTAAGATTAGATAACAAGAATAACCTGAAGGCTTACTGTCATTGGAGTATGTGTAGTAAAGGTAGATTGTAAACCCTACAGCTTCAAAAATGTTCACAAATGTTGCCAGATTTCAATAAAGTAATCTGTCCATCAAGCTTGCTAATTGGCTGTATACTGTATGTTGAAAAATAAAGCATTCCATATACACTATATTGCCAAAAGTATTGGGACTTCTGCCTTTACACGCATACGAACTTTAATGGCGTTCCAGTCTTAGTCCGTAGTGTTCATTACTAAATTGGCCCACCCTTTGCAGCTATAACAGCTTCAACTCTTCTGGGAAGGCTGTCCACAAGGATTAGGAGTGTGTCTATGGGAATGTTTGACCATTCTTCCAGAAGCACATTTGTGAGGTCAGGCACTGATGTTGGATGAGAAGGCCTGGCTCACAGTCTCCATTATAATTCATTCCAAAGGATTTCACTTGGGTTGAGATCAGGACTCTGTGTAGGCCAATCAAGTTCCTCCACCCCAAACTCACTTATCTATGCCTTTATGGACCTTGCTTTGTGCACTGGTGTGCAGTCATGTTGGAACAGGAAGGGTCCATCCCCAAACTGTTCCCGCAAAGGCCTAGACAGTTGGTGGTAGTAGGGGATTATGTAATCAGAAGGACTGATAGAATAATTTGTTGTCAGGATCGCCTTAACCAAATGGTTTGCTGTCTCCCTGGTGCCAGGGTTCGACATGTGATGGACCGGGTTGATAAATTACTGGGAGGGGCTGGGAATAGCCCAGCTGTCTTGGTCCATGTTGGAAACAATGACAGAATACATGGAAGGTGGATGCTCCTTAAGAATAAATTTAAAGAACTAGGCTGAAAGTTGAAGGGAAGGACTTCCTAGGTGATATATTGCCTGTGCCATGCGCAACTCAGGAAAGACAGGGGGGGATTAGAGATCTCAATGCATGGCTAAAGACCTGATGTAAGAGGAAAGGATTTGGGTTTCTAGAGCACTGGGCTGACTTTTCATTGGGGTGCAACCTATATGATAGAGATGGTTTGCACCTAAATGGAAGGGGGTCTGCTGTGCTGGGGGAGAGGTTTATGGGGAGGCTGGAGGAGTATTTAAACTAGGATTGAGGGGGGAGGGAGATTTAGATTATAATGGGATAGAAAGATCAGACAGGGGTCAGTTCTTATGGGTGCGTGGAATGGAGAAAGATAGGGGGAGGGCTATGGCAGATGATAAGAAGGTTCCCATGTTATGAACAACCATTAGAATTGGTACCATTTGTATGAAAATAAATAATATGCAAAATACGTGTACACAAGGTGTCAATGGTTAAAGTGTTTGTTCACCAATGCCAGAAGTCTGCCAAGCAAAATAGGTGAGTTGGAAGCTTTGGTGCATGAACAGAACTATGATTTAATTAGTATTGCTGAATCTTGCCTTCATTGTTCACATGACTGGGCCATTAAAATTCCTGGCTATGTTCTCCTTTAGAGAGACAGGGTAAAAAGGAAAGGTGGTGGTATCTGTCTCTATGTGAGAAGTGATCTCAGAGCAAGTGTGAAAGAGGACCTAGTTGATGAAGAGTGTGATGAGGCTGAAGCATTATGGGTGGGACTGCACATGGGGGTGTGTACTACAAAGGTAATCACTGGAGTTTGTTTTAGGCCTCCCAGTGTTAATGTGTATGTGGAGACTCAGCTCCTTGCACAGATCAAAAGGGCTGGAACAGTGATAATATTGTGGGATTTTAACTACCTGGAAATTGACTGAAGTAATGGTACTGCAGGAACAGTTAAAGGGCAAAACATTTTTAAACCTACTAGAGGACAATTTTATGGTACAGTTCAAAGAGGCCCCAACTAGGAATGATACTCTGCTGGACCTGGTAATCTCAAACCATGCAGAGCTTATTACGAATGTCCTTATAAAAGAACATCTGGGTCGCAGTGACCATAACATGATTTTATTTATTGTTAGCTGTAAACAGCAAGCACATACGGGAAAAATAAAAACGCTCAATTTTAAGAGAGATAATTTTCCAAGGCTGAGAGCTGCTCTCCAAGACTTAGACTGGGAGGGAATATTGGCATCAATGGACACAACACACAAATGGGAGATCTTCAAAAAGACTGTATGTGAACACACTGCAAAATATATTCCCATGGGCAACAAGTTTAAAAGGCTAAAAATCAAACCTATGTGGCTTACGGCCAAAGTTAAAAAAAAGCTATAGATGATAATTTATATTATTAAATATAAAAATTAAGGAACGCTATCATTGTTTAAACATTACAAAGAATATAATAGAATATGCAAAAAGGAAATAAAGGCTGCAAAAATTGAAAATGAAAGACAGATTGTGGGGATATGGTTTCTATTTCTTATTTGATATCTATAAAAGAATGTTGTTTTAAGGACTGGAAAAAATATTTAATAACAGATATAATTAAAAAAAAAAAATCTAAAAAGTATTGAGGAAAAGGGGTCAACATTGCACTATAGCTGCCCATTTATGTGGCTGGAGCAGCCTGGCAAGACTACACACACGTCAAGGGAGCAATGCTTCTTATTTTCATTTCAGCTAAGGCCACCACTGGTATTCCACACTTATGAGTGTGTAAAATGGCAAATCCCCTGCTGCATGCTGTAGTTCCTCCCACTAGTTGCTACATCTATAGAAAACAGTAGTGACATAGGGGTTGATAGGTGGAACCACAGAGTGCAGTGGGGAATATGCCATTTGACATAACTGTAAGTCTCAGATACCAGTGGATACCAATGGCACCTGAGCTCTGCAGAGCAAAGATTGAAGTAATTGCCTGCCAGAAAGGAATAGTATTTTTCTTTTTTTACAGGCTGCTTCTGGTTTAATCCACAGAAGGTAGTGACAGGGTTGATTTAAACCAAGTGAGAAGGGATAGTCTGGACTTTTGCAGTGTGGTAGGGATGAGCCAATTTGCCCTGGGATCAGTTCAAGCAAGGTTTGGCAATCTTAAAAGAAATCGTGGAACTTTAATCCTATCAAAACCAATGGGAGATAAATCTGTCAAATTAAAAGTGTCCATTGTCTGAGTTAGTAGGCAAGGGGGTGTCAAAAAAATAGCATATGGAGGGATCTGAATCCCACCTGGACAAGCACCGTGTCTCCATATTCATAAGGCCAAGAGCCTCTTCCTCACAACTCTGCCTAGTGGTTGTGGGGATCTGTGGGCAGGGGGTTTATCAGAATCCGGAAGGCCCTTTAATACTAAGGGGCCCCCCACATACCACCTCCCCCCACATAAATGAGTATGGGGTATATAGTACTTCATTCACAATAAAAAAGAATTGTAACTAAGAAATAGACACCTGAATGTTTGAGTATTATGAAAAAATAAACCCCTACAAAAAAAGCTGCTAATTGTAAATTCACCCTAACAATGTCTGCTGCCCTTCGACTCACCAAAAGAAAAAACCCCTGGGAAAGCAACTGATCAAGACAATACTCATAGCTGAATGACAGCTCTCCCAGCTGCCATTAGCTATATAAAGGAAAGGGCGTGGATGATGGGGACATCATTGACCAATTATGATTAGTGGTCATATTTGGGCAGTGATGTCACTGCTATCCCCATTCCTTTGGTAAAGTAGTGGGGATACCTGGTGACATCAGTGGTTCTTAGGGATGCTGCAGGTGCAAGCACCCATGGCTTCCTTAGGAACCAGTGACAACTGTAAGCTCGAAAGAGCAGGGCCCTCGAACACCTTGTGTACTATATTGTTACTGTCTTGTCTCATGTTCTGTCCCCCCTGCTACTGTACAGCACTGAGCATACCCTTTGGCGCTATATAAATACTGTATAATAATAATAATAATAATAATAATATAGAAGCCATAGAAATACCATTACTATACTGTATATAGTAACTATACTATACTTGCTGTTCTGCTCCCACCACACAGAGAGACAAACAGGCAAAAGCTGGACTGTTGACTCATCCCTACAGGATGGCAATGGTTCTTATAAACCTTGGCTGCATAAAGCAGTTGAGAGCCATAAGCATACTGTATAGCACTAATATGCTGGTGTAATGGCACTGGAAGCAGAACACACCCTTTGAAGGCAACAAAGGGTAATAAACCCAAAAAACAAACATATATTTTATTGCTGCCTGCCTATTCTTAGATGTGTTGGCTGCATTCTCTTTCTGTTTCCAGTTTTTTTGTTCTTTTATTTTCACCTTTTGTTTTTTACCTTCTTTTAACAGACAAAGCTGTTAAAAAAAGTGGCAGTTAGAGGGTTGAAACAAAACATTTAACACTGACAGGGATGCTTACAATGGTCAGCCTTTAAAGGATAGGTTTACCTTTAATAACATGTTATACCCATATTTAGTAACATATCACTAAATAACCTGCTGCCTCCCTTACTCGATCCCCCATTGTGACAGCAAGTGAAGGATCCTCTCCTTGGACCCGCTTTCACAGTTAAAAAAAACAGTGCTGCCTTGCAGAGCTTCACCCACACAGCTGTATAGTTAATTCACAGAGTCCATTGTGGCAGATGGCTTGTAGTTCTTAATGAACTGCAAGGTTGCTGGTGAACACTCTCATAGCTCATTGATTTTCCTAGACTTCAGTTACTGCCATGTAAAACCTTTCCAAAAGGAAAAAAAATCTGCTGCTGTAACTGCTTAAAAAGTGTTAACTGGAGTTTGGCTTTTATTTGCTATTCAAGTCCATCTAAGTCTGCTAGTGCATCTAAAACCACAGTATCTTCTTTCCAAACTGACAATACTGCTACCCTAGGGTGGCTCCATTTCTTCTCCATCCATCCACTCTAAAACTGGGTGTACACTGCAAGCTTTTTAATTTAAACAGCGAAACAGCGCATTGCAAAAGAAAAAAAAACCTGACAGATAACTTCATCCACACAAGTGATGCAATAGGCACAATTGTATTCTGAGAGTGAAGACCCCCATTCCCCGTCAGAATACATAGATCAGACATTGACTGCATGCCCCAACAGAATTCTGGTTTTCCAGCAGGACAATTTGTAAGAAGTCAGTCTTATGACTGGCTTCTGTTAAACAGAGAGGGATACACACACATCAAAATTCGACCAGTTCCTATCGAACTGGCTACATTTCTATATGTGTATACCCTGCTTAGGACAGGAAGCATGTTACGGATTGGATTATCAGGTGAAAACAAAGGCTAAAAGTCTAAGTCTAAAGGAAGGAAACAAATGCAGTCTTCACATTTATGGATCGGTAAGCTGCAATATATTGTGTATTACATTTTTTGGGTTTACTATCGCTTTAAAACAATGCTAAACACCATTTAAAAACCACTGAAAGCATATTGCAATTCTCTTCCTACTCTTGCTACATAATAGCCAGAAACACCATTTCTGTATTGTTTCCTAGCCATCAGGAAATGTATTGATTACTAGACATCAATACTGCATTTATCAGGGTTTCTCAACTAGGGTTCCCCTAAGGGTTCCACAGCAATCTACCCATCAATCGCAGGCTGATAATGGGTAAATCACATCCCCACTTAGCAGATGCCCTCCTATACTTTCCCCCACATGCAGAATGGTGCAGAGACGAAACAAGTGTTTCTGGTGTTCCTTGCTGCCTCTTTTCCCTTCCTGTCCATTCCAGTTGGTTGTATGTGACCTCACATGGGATGGACAAGAGAAGACAACCGGCGGGAAACAGCATGCCATAACAAGACATGATCCTGCACTGCTCTGCATGTGAAGGAAATTGCTATCGTCGTGCTCTGCTGTGTCCCCTAATGCACCCTGCTGCCCTTCTGTGATGTGACCTGATGTGCCCCATAATGTACTCTTTTGCAACCATGTAATGTGCACGGCTGCACTCTTATAATGTGCCCTGTCCAAATGCCCCCCCCCCCATAGTGTGCCCTTTTGTGACCCCATGTATTGTGCCCTGCTGTGCTCCTCATAGTGTGATAACCTGTCACAAAATTTATAACATTCAAATACAGTTTTCCCAATAAGGAAACTATTTGTTTTCATTGTGCTGCAGTAAATCCTGAAAAAGATGAAGATCCAGTGATATCATTCAATAGAAAACACTATTGTTATTTGAGTATTGTGTAGTTATTGTGGTGTATAGTAATATGTTTGACAGTAGCAAAAAAAAGCATCTAAAGATTGAAAGGAAAGAAGGAAAGTGAGGGGATGCCAAAGAAGGGTGTGTTCTCCCTATGGACAGACTAGAATAGATTGATGGTAGCAGGCAAAAGTAAAATGAAACTCTAGTGCAGGGGTCCTCAAACTACGGCCCGCAGAGGCCATTTATCCGGCCCGCCAGCAGGAGCGTATTTGCAGCGAGGAAGGGACACTAAGTACAGGGGCAGGCAGGGGGCTGCTGTATCTTACCTGGCTCCGGTCCCAGTCTTGCGACGATCCAGTCCAGGAAGCGCTGCTCCTTCATTCACTCCGGCCACTCACTCACTCACTCGATGTTTGCGCTGCCGCTCGGCTCCGCCTCCTCACCGGTGATTGGGCGCCAGAACTGTAGCTCAGGAAAGGCACACAGGCGGCCAATCACCTGCGAGGAGGCAGACCCGAGCGGCCCCGCGAACATCGAGTGAGGGAGAGGCCAGAGTGAAGAAGGACAGCTGACAGGTAAGTGTGCCATGCAGATGGTGCTGCTGCAACCAGCACCATGCTGGAGCAGGGGTCAGCAAGTTAAGTGTCATTGGTGTCAGTGGGAGGAATAGTGCCCCATCATTGGTGTCACTGATACTAATGATGGGGCATTATTCCTCCCACTGATTCCAATGATGGGGCACTATTCCTCCCCCCACTGACACCAACGATGGGGCACTTTTCCTCCCCCCCCACTGACACCAACGATGGAACACTATTCCTTCCCCCACTGACACCAATGATGGGGTACTATTCCTCCCACTGACACCAATGTTGGGACACTACCCCCCCGCCCCACTGACACCAATGCCGGGGCACTATTCCCCCCCACTGACACCAATGACGTACTATTCCTCCCACTGACACCAAAGATGGGGCACTATTCTTCCCACTGACACCAATGATGGGACACTATTCCTCCCCCCACTGACACCAACAATGGGGCACGATTCCTCCCCCCACTGACACCATTGATGGGGCACTATTCCACCCCCCACTGACACCAACGATGGAACACTATTCCTTCCCCCACTGACACCAATGATGGGATACTATTCCTCCCACTGACTCCAATGTTGGGACACCCCCCCCCCCACTGACACCAATGACGGGGCACTATTCCCCCCCACTGACACCAATGACGTACTATTCCTCCCACTGACACCAAAGATGGGGCACTATTCTTCCCACTGACACCAATGATGGGACACTATTCCTCCCACTGACACCAATGATGGGACACTATTCCTCCCACTGACACCAATGTTGGGACACTATCCCCTTCCCCCACTGACACCAATGACGGGGCACTATTCCCCCCCACACTGACACCAACGATGGGGCACTATTCCACCCTCCACTGACACCAACAATGGGGCACTATTCCTCCCCAGTGACACTAATGATGGGGCACGATTCTTCCCACTGACACCAATGATGGGGCACTATTCCTCTCACTGACACCAATGATGGGGCACGATTCTTCCCACTGACACCAATGATGGGGCACTATTCCTCTCACTGACACCAATGATGGGGCACGTTTCTTCCCACTGACACCAATGATGGGGCACTATTCCTCACACTGACACTAATGATGGGGCACGATTTTTCCCACTGACACCAATGAGGGGACACTATTCCTCCCACTAACACCAATGATGGGGCACTATTTCGCTCCATAAGGCACACTTGGGGGGAAATGTCTGTGCGTCTTATGGATCGGCTGGCCCAGTATTCCCGCCACCGTTGTATGTCCGCAGACTCTGGTCATCTCCTGTACTATGTCCGCAGTCTCTGGTCATCTCCTGTACTGTGTCCGCAGACTCTGGTCATCTCCTGTACTATGTCCGCAGTCTCTGGTCATCTCCTGTACTGTGTCCGCAGTCTCTGGTCATCTCCTGTTCTATGTCCGCAGTCTCTGGTCATCTCCTGTACTATGTCTGCAGTCTCTGGTCATCTCCTGTACTGTGTCCGCAGACTCTGGTCATCTCCTGTACTATGTCCGCAGTCTCTGGTCATCTCCTGTACTGTGTCCGCAGTCTCTGGTCATCTCCTGTTCTATGTCCGCAGTCTCTGGTCATCTCCTGTACTATGTCTGCAGTCTCTGGGTCATCTCCTGTGCTGTCCGCAGTCTCTGGTCATCCCCTGTACTATGTCCGCAGTCTCTGGTCATCTCCTGTACTGTGTCCGCAGACTCTGGTCATCTCCTGTACTGTGTCTGCAGTCTCTGGTTATCTCCTGTACTATGTCCGCAGTCTCTGGTCATCTCCTGTTCTATGTCCGCAGTCTCTGGTCATCTCCTGTACTATGTCCGCAGTCTCTGGTCATCCCCTGTACTATGTCCGCAGTCTCTGGTCATCTCCTGTACTGTGTCCGCAGACTCTGGTCATCTCCTGTACTGTGTCCACATTTGTTCATAGTTTTTTTTTTTTTAAACTATAGTCCAGCCCTCCAACGGTCTGAGGGACAGTGAACTGGCCTCCTGTTTAAAAGGTTTGCAGACCCCTGCTCTAGTGGCTATAAATGGGAGCCCATGCAAACCAAACTCTTTTGACTATATCTAGAAAGCTGTTTAATCTTGCTAATTTAATGCAAGCACGGACAGCAATTCATCCAAGAAACTACTTTTAAAAAGAAGCAAGTCCTAGGCCTAAACATAACCTTGTCACTATATAAAAATAAAAAATGTGTTCCTTGCAAGATAAGGCTCTCAGCTCAGACACTGGTTTTGAAGGTGATGGCTACAAGGAATCCCACCTTTCAGGTGGAAATAAAGAGAGGAATATCTCTAATGATATTAAAAAAAGCCATTTCTGAAGCTCAAAAAGAACTTAATTAGGGCTTCTTTTTCAAGGAATGAAAAACTAATGATCTCTGAAAAAAGATAAAAAGGGCAGAAATATGACCTTTTATAGTACTGAGAACCATACACCCACCTATTTTCCAGCCTCACCCACCTATTTTCCAGCCTGACAACAGTATGTTTTTACTGTTTTTTACCTTAAAATGTCTTTTAAAAAATGTGATTTACTGAATTTTACATTGCAAAGACAGGAGTTACAACGTAATTACAATGTGCTAATATCAGTAAGCATAGTAAAACATTATACAAACTGAGTGAATATTAAGCTCTATAACAGTAAGTGAAGAAATTCAAACTTAGCAACCTGAGCTCATGTGACCTGTGATTTGTAACACACCCAACCTGTTAACAGATGCCACTGTTCAAGTGCAAATCACTTAGAAATTGTAAATCAAGTGAAAACACCTTGTGGGAGAGGCAAAATGCATTGACAGTGTTTTCGTTTTGCAATCTGTGATGTCACATCGTCTTTAGTGGAATACAAGCGAATGCAGCAGCATCTCTGGATAGCAGATCAGTTACCTATCATGTCAATGTTTGGCGGTTTTTATACTTATGAATTGTAAGTGCAATTTTAACCTTTTTGTTTTAATAAAATTATTTACTACACGTTGAGAGTCACCTCTCCCCTCTCTCTGGTTTATATCCTTACAAGTGAAATCTATATGGAGGTTTAATCTCATTCCTACCTAATGGGATACTGGGAACAGCAGAGAAAGAGTCCAGAGTATACAAGAGGAGGCATCCCTTATTAAACAAAGCACATTTGACACCTTGTGCCCCACAGCAAGGAGTCTACCTTGTCTGGTAAGTGTGGACATAACTTGGGTGCTGGTCACCAAGTACTTTTGAAGCACCTATTCACTTCATTAATGGAAAAGAGCACAGAGCACTCTTTTTAATGAAGAATGTCATAGAAAATAATCAACACTGAGCACCTTTCGAACAATTCACGATATTGATTACACTATTTATATTTGGACTTTGAAGGATTATTTTTGACTACTGTTTTTTTTTACTGTTTGCGCTGTTATGATTTATTGTAAGTAAGTTAAGAAAAATGAAAACAAGGAAACAAAGTGGCTAAGCAGATTGAAAAATTGAAACACCCCCAGGGGTCATGAGTATGTATTCAAGAAAAAAAAAAACCATAAGCTGACTCCAAAGGACTAGTCATAGAAAATTAGAACAGATGTAAGAATATTGGTGAACAGCACTTAAGGAATTCAATATTCATCTGAAAGATTCTAATGTTGATATATTTGGTGTTTTATGCATACCTTTGTTGCATAAAATGGCAACAGGTAACCAGGGAAAAAGAAAGGGAGTGGTTTGAATTAGGAAGGAAGAGAAGAGGAACAGGAAATGGAGAGAAAACTGGATCAAAGAGCAATGTACAGTACAACACGTTAACATTTGAGTCATCAAAATAATTATTAAAACAGGTTCTACATCCAACTCATTTCAAGACAGAAAGATGTTATGTGAAAGGCCAAACTGCAAGATCCCCCAATTCTGAAATTTGAAGACATTTAGTCTGTATGTCTTATAACATCCTTCTAAACTCCATAACATAGTCTGGTTGATGATGGATACAAAGAAAACAAACAGAGGGCGCACTGGCTCTGAGGAAGAGGCTGAGTCCTCAAAACACGTTAAGCAGTTGGAAGTCCAGGGTTCCATTTATGGACTTGTATGCAGTGTGGATTGGACACCGCTGTTTAGTGTGATGTGCCTTTGTCCTGTATATCAATTGTGAGTACGATACTTACTTTTTATCCTTTTAATAAATATTTTTTTATGATAATGCACTGGGCTGGTGCTCCCTCTGTTTGTTTTCTTTGTATCCAGTGACTTTGGACTACCCCGGTCTGTTGAAGGCAGCAAGGAGTGCATATTCTAGGGCATCCGAATTGTTACCATAGCCTTTGCTGAGTCCATCCCCAGCGCAGGAGGGCAGAGTTTGCTGTGTTTGTATAGTCTGGTAGATGAGTCTGGGACCAAATGAATGTCTACATCGCCAGCACATCCCAGAAATAAAGGGATTGTAAGTATGTACACCTTTAAGGGTTCTTTACCAGAATTTGAGTCTTTTGTGACATTCTCTTTGCAAATAGTACTGATTAAGGACACAAAGGTGTCTTCTCAATTACTAACCCACAAAGGTGGGGGGAATTGAATGCCAACAAACTTTTTCCCGCTCTTTCAAGTATAAATAGTACTCCAGCTGTGATGGTGAGAAATATATAAATGTTATACATTTTACCAATATTTACAGATTTTCATTTTTAAAAAAACATTTAAAAAAAATATTTCTTCTTTGTAACGCTGTCCCTGCCCAGTCAAGCAAAGATGACAGCAATTAACAATTGGGTGTCAAGGCTGAAACACTGGAGGTGACCCAAAATGCTCTTGAGGCAAAAGCCAGCCCTACTGCATATGTCAAGTCAGAAAAGGTGTTCACTGCAGTTGGAGGGGTAGGGGGGGTTTGTGACTGAGAAGCTTTATTTTGACAACTTAGGGCAAAGGTATGCAGTGTTTTGGGTGCACAATGTTTTAGTGATCTTATCCATCAACTACTGGGTGTCACATCTAGAGCACTGGATGAAGGGGGTATTCACTTGAGGCACCAGCCTGCCTTGCTGCATATTTCATGTTGGAGGGGGGGGGGTGTTTTGGGTGCACAGTCTTATAACTTTTTGGGGGGATTTCCAAAGGATGCAGTGAGTTGGTGGGATAAAAAAGCAGCTCTTGAACAGTCTATCAGCAACAACTTCATAATGTGGTCTAAACACCCCAAGCTAAAAGTTATAATTTAAAGTCTAAACAAACATTATGAATACAATAATATAAAGAAAAAGTGAAAATTTTTAATAAAATTCAGAGTGTATTATTTCAGAGACAATAACCAGAAATATTGCACAGACTCACTGCACGGTATGTAAATACATTTACTAGACTGCAATATAAGAGGAAGAGACCAGGGAAGTTTATAAAAGTTAATGTACTGTAAATTAGAGTGCATTATTTTGCAGGAAAAAAGACAAAAATATTACAAAGACATGGTACATTATGTAAGCAGCATTAGTAGGTAGCATATTGTATGGACTTGGTGCACAGTATGCAAACAGATTTACTAGGCTGCAATTTCAGAGAGAAAGATACCAGGCAATTATTTTGTGAATAAAAAAAAGTGTACTGAGCAAGCTCAGATTAGTGTTCCAGTCTGGGCATGCATTAGCCCAAGGTGTCCTGAGAATGAATCATATGGTTTAGTTGCATTTGTCATTTGCAGGTGTAGATCCTGCTTGCTCCCTACTAGATGGGCATAGAGAACCTCCGCATCCCTAGTAAAACCCCCATTAGAAAACAAGGCAACTCACGTTGTTGCTGACATGCACAAAGAGAACTGTTGGGTTTTTGTATATACTTTGAACACAGATGGGGTGGTACAGAATAGTATGTAGCCTTCTACACTCTGTAATCTGGCACAATACAGCACTTGGTATAGTGTTTTTTAGCAGCACTGCATAGTAAGTGCTGTATTTTATAGCAGCAAATATCTCTCCCTTCAAATACTGTCAGGTCTCCCCATGCCTCTAATGGAGGAAGTTTGAGTTTGCCACCTCCTTGGGTTCAAAGAAAATCCTTCTTGTTTAGGAATCACAGAATCACATAATCACTGCACTACATTGCCTTTAAACTATGGCCATCAGGCTTCGAAGGGCCAATAAGGAGGCTTTTGGTTAAACCACCTTCCATACTATCAGTAGGTGTGTGTGTGGGGGGCAGAGTGTAGCCACAGCATTAGTGAATTGGAAGCATAGGGAAAGCTGACAAACTGCATAGGGAAAAATTAGGGTAATTTAGGATACTGTGCTTAATTGTGATTGCTAGCTCCTCATGCAATCAACCCCTTTCCTGCGTTCTTTTTTTTTTATTCTTTTTATTTGAGGCTGCTCATTTTATCTTGTGGTTTACTAGCGGTCAGTTTTTGCTTTTAGCTGCTGTTCCATCCATAGCAAACTTTATTTTTTTCTGAAACGTTTCCCTTAAAAAAGAGTGTTCATTATATTTGTGTTTTTTAATTTACAGTATTCATGCTGATAGGGCTCTTTGAAGTTTTGAGAGTTCAGTCTGAGCATTCACTTGTTACTGACAATCTGTACTTGGAGCTGCCTTAAGTAACCTTTCTTTACAGTTTATCATTCATGTTTACTGCACCTACTATCCCCATGGAAAAAAATAAATATTAGACCTATACCAATTAAATCTGCAATCCTTAATTAAAATTGTCCTGCTGCCGAACAGTTTTACACTGCATCCTAACTCTTGCAGTTAAACCCCAGACTGTACTGTTTGTCTTTGGCAAAATTTCAGACTAGCCTTGCTTATTGCAGTTGTTTTTCTTTTGGCTAATTTTACACTACTGTATTAGCTGCAGATTAACACCTTCCTGTACATTTTACTCTAGTTCACTTTTGTTAATTCTTCCACATTAAAAAAAAGTCCTGCTGCAAACCAGTTTTATGTAAAAAAGCAAACAGGTCAAAAGCTGATTCAAGTGAAAAGGTTTATTACAAAAAGAAGTAAAAGGTAATGATTGCACTCACATTGTGAAGGCAAGTATAGAGAATGCCAGTCAATCCTCAAACCTCTGGCAACTCAGGCACAAGATCAAATGCAACCTGGATACATGTAAACCAGGCATGGCAACACTTCTCAGGGCAACACTGCCCCCTTCTAAAACCTGCTCACATTTCAATATTAAATTGATTAAACAGGTGAAGGAGCAACATGTGGGACTACATGGGATAGCAGACTTTCTATATCTCCAAAAACAACTGTCCATCTGCACAGTGTGAGTTGTTTCAAATAGATTTTGGCAACTTTAACAATACAATCATAACATTCTATTAGGAAGAAAATATTAAAATATTTTTTAGCAAATCAATAAAACATATAAATAAAAACGAAATGAGAAAAAAGTCAGACATTGATGACAGGACATTAAAAGTACCAATCTTAAGATGGGATAAGACAAGATATGATATTATATGTGATAACATAAAAACAATAATGTATAAAAAATGTATAAAAGATATAATATGAAGATTAGTTT
Source organism: Staurois parvus (assembly GCF_062004578.1). NCBI lineage: Eukaryota > Metazoa > Chordata > Amphibia > Anura > Ranidae > Staurois > Staurois parvus. Next base: position 7,080,421 of record NW_028318400.1, on the reverse strand, counting down.
GTAACAAAGGTGTATAAATAAAGATCAGGAGGGGGGGAATCACTACACTAAACAATAGACTGTTGTATGTGTGCATGTTCTATTTCATAGCCACAGAGTCGCTGCACACTCAGATCACTGTATTAACTTATAGCTCCTTATTTAAGCATGCAGAGGACAATGTGTTCAAAGTAAAAATCCAGAACATTTCCCAATTACATAGTCTTTTGAAATGTTCTGCCCTGGAATAGGTATAGCCTCTATGACCCAAATCCACAGCTCCTTAGTGGACGTTCCATGTTTCTAAGAAAAATGTCTTAGGAAACTGTGTCCTGTATTCCCTTGTTTGATGAATCTCCTATGCTCACCAAATCTCACTCAGTGTCTTAAAGTTGCATACCACATAGAGGCGGCCACATGGACAAGTCAAACAATAGACTACAAATTCTGTAGGGCAATTATAAAATGCTGACATGGCAAATGTTTTACTATGAATTGTAAACACCTTTTGGCTATGCACAATATATTTAAGTTAGGCATTTCTTTTTCATACTGGCCAGTTTAACACTGCTGTGTCATCTGTGTTCTCTTAATTCTTAATAAGAGCTAGACAAAAATTGGCCAGTGTCAGGACAGTTTTACATCAGTGAGAACCGGGACGGCCACAGTAAACTAATGGCCAATTTATATCTGTTGGCCGAAACAGGGTCTATTACTGTTTCATGAAAAAGCTTGAGCTGCTTCTAGAGCTACCTGAAAAAAGGTTTTCTTCCAACTGAAATTAGTTAGATTGGAATTCTGCTGCTGTATGTATGCCAAGCTAACTGTAAAAGAAAAAAACAATCAATTCCACAGCCAAATATGCACTGCCAGTGTATGCTGTCTCTGAGACTATCTATAAATTGTACTGTTCTGTAGCACTATATATGGCTTTAAGGCTCCCCCCAGCATATTATTTAAAGGATATTGTGGAGGGTGCTTGGAAAGACAGTCTCCTCTCTGTACAGTGTTTTATTTATTTTTTTATTTGCATAAGTGTGTGTCACCAATGGCAGATCCTGCACTTCCAGTGCATTTTTTACACAGTAGTTTTCCTATAGGCTCTAAAAATGCCCAGTATTTAAGTGCAAGATTTGTTCCCATAGACTTAAATGCAAATACCCTCTAAGTTTGGGTTTGCCAAATTTTGAAAAAGATTCACCAAACCCTTGGCTAAATTAATATGGACATATTCATCCTTCACTAATCCTATCTATTCCAGGTCTCACCACACACTGACTGGGTATAAGATTGTCTGACAGTATAACACTTTTAAGCAGCACTGTATAGTAGTATGAACAGGAGCCAGGCGCTGTGTAGTTTTGTGATAAAAGTACTTGATAAAGCGCATGTGCGCGAAACATGTTATCCCGGCAACCGGCCTCTTCCTTCTAAAGCTGCGGCTCCAGCAAGAGTTCCCCCCTCCATCTCTCCACATCGTGGTGACGTCATCCAGGACGCTGGGACGTCGGGTGCACGTGGTCCCTGCACTGACATGTATTCTACTCCACTGCTTCCCTCTGAGCGGACGGGCCGTCCATCTTGGAACCTGGCTTCTTAAAGCCACAGGCTGGTTATTTATTTTTTACCATATGAATTATTAAAGGCACACCTCCATATACAGTTGCAAGAAAAAGTATGTGAACCCCTTGGGATTACGTGGAGTTTTGCATGAATTGGGCATAAAATGTGCTCTGAACGTCATCTAAGTCACAACAATAGAAGAACACAGTCTGCTGAACATAATACTACACAAACATTAGATGTTGCCATGGTTTAATTGCACATAACATGTAAACATTCACAGTGCAGGGAGGAAAAAGTATGTGAACCTTTGGACTTAATAACTGGTTGACCCTCCTTTGGCAGCAATAACCTCAACCAAACATTTCCTGTAGTTGCAGATCAGACCTGCACAACCATCTGGAGTAATTTTGGACCACTCCTCTTCACAAAACTGTCTCAGTGTAGCAATATTCTTGGGATGTCTGGTGTGAATCGCTCTCTTAAGGTCATGCCACAGCATTTCAATTGGGTTGAGGTCAGGACTCTGACTGGGCCACTCCAGAAGGCGTATTCTGTGCTGTTGCAGCCATTGTTTTGTTGAATTACTTGTATGCTTTGGGTCATTGTCCTGTTGCATCACCCATCCTCTGCGGAGCTTCAGTTGGCGGACAGATGGTCGTACGTTTTCCTGCAAAATGTCTTGATAAACTCTGGAATTCATTTTCCCATCAATGATAACAATCCGCCCAGGCCCTGAGGCAGCAAAGCAGTCCCAAACCATGATGCTCCCTCCGCCATGTTTTACAGTGGGGATGAGGTTTTGATGTTGGTGTGCTGTGCCTTTTTTTCTCCACACATAGTGTTGTGTGTTCTTCCCAAACAACTCAATCTTGGTTTCATCTGTATAACAGTATATTTTGCCAATAGTGCTGTGGAACATCCAGGTGCTCTTTTGCAAACTTCAAACGTGCTGCAATATTCTTTTTGGACAGCAATGGCTTCCTCCGTGGTGTCATCCCATGTACTCCATTCTTGTTTAATGTTTTCCTTATTGTAGATGTGTCAACAAAAATGTTAGAATGTGCCAGAGATTTCTGTAGGTCTTTAGCTGACACTCTGGGATTCTTCTTTACCTCATGCAGCATTCTGCACTGTGCTCTTGTAGTCATTTTTACAGGACGACCATGCCTAGGGAGAGTAGCAACAGTGCTAAACTTTCTCCATTTGTAGACAGTCTGTCTTACCGTGGACACATGAACATCAAGGCTTTTGGAGATACTTTTGTAACCCTTTCCAGCTTCATGCAAGTCAACAATTCTTGATCGTAGGTCTTCTGAGAGCTCTTTTCTGCAAGGCATGGTTCACATCAGACAGTGCTTCTTGAAATCAGTAAACCCAAAACAGGTGTGTGTTTTTTAAGGGCAGGACAGCTGTCAGCAACACATCCAATATCATCACACTGATTGGAGTCAAGGTTGGCTCACTCCTGGCTCCAATTAGCTCTGGGAGAAGTCATTAAGCTAGGGCCTCACATACTTTTTCCTCCCTGCACTGTGAATGTTTACATGTTATGTGCAATTAAACCATGGCAACATCTAATGTTTGTGTAGTATTATGTTCAGCAGACTGTGTTCTTCTATTGTTGTGACTTAGATGATGTTCAGAGCACATTTTATGCCCAATTCATGCAAAACTCCACGTAATCCCAAGGGGTTCACATACTTTTTCTTGCAACTGTAAGGTGTATTACTTTTATCACAAAACTACACAGCGCCTGGCTCCTGTTCATACTTCCCACAAACCAATGTGTTTTCACCATGGCAGCAGTGAGTTTTTTCCCCACCAATCACAGTTGACATATACCATTCACTTATTTCCTTTGGGACACATCTGTGCGCTTTTATCCAGACTGTTCTTACTGTATAGTAGTATACTAACAATTAACATTTCCTGCAAACACTCTGTGATCTGTCACTATCTACCCCAGGTCTCTACAACACACTCTGACTGTATATTGCTCATGGTAGACATAGTAGTGGAATTTTCAGCACTCTTTATTAGTATAGTCACAGTTATCTTTCCCTGCCAACCAGGGGCGGGCTGATCATTTGGAAACTTAGGCACTGCTCGAGGGCCCGGGGTCAGTAGGGGGCCCCATGAGATGCCCCTGGTACCTTTTTTCATAGGCTTTTTTGAGTTTGGACAAGGACACAGGGGCCCCATTATCCCCTATTGCCCGGGGGGCCCATGAGTTGTCAGTCCGCCCCTGCTGCCAACATTCTATACTCTCTCCCTGTCTGCTTCCAGTCTCCCCAACACACTGACAAAAGGCTGATGTGTACCCTGATTCATTGATTGGCCCTTGTAAGTCACTTGATCACAGTTCAGAGGTCAGGAGATGCATTATTGGTGACTGGTTGATATATCAATTAATGGCCACATTAGTTTGCCATTTTCCCAAACTGTATTATTTGTGTTTGGGTCAAATTTATATTGTTCCTAAATGCTAACATAAGCCATGTTTGTGAAGAATACAGTAAAAATTATATGATCCTGGAAAAACTTGATGAAATTTATGGCTGTCCCAAAATATTTGCTCTTTTCCATTTATGGTTTGTTGAGTCTTTTGGACAGTGAGCAACTCCAGTGAACTTGATCTAAAATGTTCAATGTGTTCTGTTAAAGACCCTGGAGCATCATAAGCTCTATCACTGCTCAGTGAGCTTAGTTGTAATGTGATTATATTGAACTTTACGTATTCCTCTTCAATAAATATTAACTAAAACATTTTATAAGTTGAAAAAGCACTGAAGAAAGAAAGTAAACAGGAGGGCTTGATAAGAAAAATAAGGGTCTATTACACTGTTCAACAGGTAAAAAGTTTTGGGCATAAAATTAGCTAATCTTACATAATTTTGGGGTGCTGAAAACGAAAATGACCCTAAAAAATGTTGATTGGCTCTAGTTTCCATGATATATTCACCCATCTAATGACGTAAGCCATTCAAAATTATGATGCCACTTCAGCTGCATATTGCGCAATTGATACTGGTGACTAGAGATGAGCGAATCGAACATGGCGAAGTGGAATTCGTTTCGAATATTGGGAAATATTCGATTCGCGCCGAATCCGAAAATTAGCCAACTTCGGATGCACGAATCGAATTTTCCCAAAAATGGCGGCGACATGTGTGGCGACGGAGCGGGGATCTCTGGGAAGGCGCGCAGACAAGGCGCGCTAACCCATAATGCATTTATTCATGACATGTGATCGCATTAGCCAATCAGCAGCCAGCCAGCCAGCACTGTGTAATGGTGGAGCTATAAATTGCGGCCATCTTACAATTCTCCATTAGCCTCCGGTCATTCAAGAGAGACAGACCTGTCTGTATTAGGGACAGAGTTAGGGCCAGAGAGACTTTAGGGCCACAGAATCGTTACTTAGGGCCACAGAATCGTTACTTAGGGACACAGAATCGTTACTTAGGGACACAGAATCGTTACTCAGGGACACAGAATTGTTACTCAGGGACAGACACAGAATTGTTACTGAGGGACACAGAATTGTTACTGAGGGACACAGAATTGTTACTGAGGGACACAGAATTGTTACTCAGGGACACAGAATTGTTACTCAGGGACAGACACAGAATTGTTACTGAGGGACACAGAATTGTTACTGAGGGACACAGAATTGTTACTCAGGGACACAGAATTGTTACTCAGGGACACAGAATTGTTACTCAGGGACAGACACAGAATTGTTACTGAGGGACACAGAATTGTTACTGAGGGACAGACACAGAATTGTTACTCAGGGACACAGAATTGTTACTCAGGGAAACAGAATTGTTACTCAGGGACAGACACAGAATTGTTACTGAGGGACACAGAATTGTTACTCAGGGACAGACACAGAATTGTTACTGAGGGACACAGAATTGTTACTGAGGGACACAGAATTGTTACTCAGGGACACAGAATTGTTACTGAGGGACACAGAATTGTTACTGAGGGACACAGAATTGTTACTCAGGGACAGACACAGAATTGTTACTCAGGGACAGACACAGAATTGTTACTCAGAGACACAGAATTGTTACTCAGGGACAGACACAGAATTGTTACTCAGGGACACGGAATTGTTACTCAGGGACAGACACAGAATTGTTACTCAGGGACACAGAATTGTTACTGAGGGACACAGAATTGTTACTGAGGGACACATAATTGTTACTCAGGGACACATAATTGTTACTCAGGGACACAGAATTGTTACTCAGGGACAGACACAGAATTGTTACTCAGGGACACAGAATTGTTACTCAGGGACACAGAATTGTTACTCAGGGACAGACACAGAATTGTTACTCAGGGACACAGAATTGTTACTGAGGGACACAGAATTGTTACTCAGGGACACAGAATTGTTACTGAGGGACACAGAATTGTTACTGAGGGACACAGAATTGTTACTCAGGGAAAGACACAGAATTGTTACTCAGGGACACAGAATTGTTACTCAGGGACACAGAATTGTTACTGAGGGACACAGAATTGTTACTCAGGGACAGACACAGAATTGTTACTCAGGGACACAGAATTGTTACTCAGGGACACAGAAATGTTACTCAGGGACACAGAAATGTTACTCAGGGACACAGAATTGTTACTCAGGGACACAGAATTGTTACTGAGGGACACAGAATTGTTACTCAGGGACACAGAATTGTTACTTAGGGACAGACACAGAATTGTTACTCAAGGACACAGAATTGTTACTCAGGGACACAGAATTGTTACTGAGGGACACAGAATTGTTACTCAGGGACAGACACAGAATTGTTACTCAGGGACACAGAATTGTTACTGAGGGACACAGAATTGTTACTCAGGGACACAGAATTGTTACTCAGGGACAGACACAGAATTGTTACTCAGGGACACAGAATTGTTACTCAGGGACACAGAATTGTTACTCAGGGACAGACACAGAATTGTTACTCAGGGACAGACACAGAATTGTTACTCAGGGACACAGAATTGTTACTGAGGGACACAGAATCGTTACTGAGGGACACAGAATTGTTACTCAGGGACACAGAATTGTTACTCAGGGACACAGAATTGTTACTCAGGGACACAGAATTGTTACTGAGGGACACAGAATTGTTACTGAGGCACACAGAATCGTTACTCAGGGACACAGAATTGTTACTCAGGGACACAGAATCGTTGAATTAAAGAGTATGTCAGACAACACGCAGAGGAGTGGCAGAGGAGGCAATGTTTCAGGAGTGAGCAGACGTGGCAGCAGAGGAAGGGGTCGAGGCAGCACTAGTCGCAGCCAGAGGCCAGTGCTCCCGGTGTCATCCAGCGGTCGTGTCTCCACCGACAACCCTGCCGTCATCGATTGGTTGGCTCGGTCGTCTTTCTCTTCCCAGGTCACCTCTGACACCTACAGCCAACGGTCGGTGGGTACGTCAGACACAACCGTTAGTTGGCATGGCCCGGGAGCAAGCCCACTGAAATCACGTGTCCTCTACCTGCCCCTGTCCTTTGGTGTTCCCTCACCAAACGAAGTATCGCATGCTGTGGGCTCAGCCCCACTGTACAGTGAGGAAGAGCTAACAGAGGGCGGTCAGGAACGGGAGGAGACATCCGCATCTTCAGCAGCCAGGCGAAGAAGTACTGGCGAGAAGAGTGGCTCGGTAGCCGGTCTAGAGAAAGGTCTGTCTCCTGACCCACAGGCAGCCGAGGGGGCTAGTAGTGAGGCGGAGACCCTAATTGATGATGATGAGGCTGATCGCACTTGGCAGCCTCGTCGTCATCTGCCAGGCCCGTAATCTGCCATGGGCCCCCGTACCGACTCCTCATGCTGCTGCCAGGCCCGTAATCTGTCATGGGCCCCTGTACCGCCTCCTCATGCTGCTGCCAGGTCCAGAGTGTATCATGGGTCCCTGTACGGCCTCCCATTGCTGCTGTCTCCATCGCCACACTCTGCCATGTGCCACTTTCAGGTCTCCTCACACTGCTGGTGGGTTCCATTTTGTCATAGGGTGCTGGCAGATTACGGGCCTCCCATTGCTGCTGCCAGGCCCGTAATCTGTCATGGGCCCCTGTACCGCCTCCTCATGATGCTGCCAGGTCCAGAGTGTGTCATGGGTCCCTGTACGGCCTCCCATTGCTGCTGTCTCCATCGCCACACTCTGCCATGTGCCACTTTCAGGTCTCCACACATTGCTGGTGGGTTCCATTTTGTCATAGGGTGCTGGCAGATTACGGGCCTCCCATTGCTGCTGCCAGGCCCGTAATCTGTCATGGGCCCCTGTACCGCCTCCTCATGCTGCTGCCAGGTCCAGAGTGTCTCATGGGTCCCTGTACGGCCTCCCATTGCTGCTGTCTCCATCGCCACACTCTGCCATGTGCCACTTTCAGGTCTCCTCACACTGCTGGTGGGTTCCATTTTGTCATAGGGTGCTGGCAGATTACGGGCCTCCCATTGCTGCTGCCAGGCCCGTAATCTGTCATGGGCCCCTGTACCGCCTCCTCATGCTGCTGCCAGGTCCAGAGTGTGTCATGGGTCCCTGTACCGCCTCCTCCATGCTGCTGCCAGGTCCAGAGTGTCTCATGGGTCCCTGTACGGCCTCCCATTGCTGCTGTCTCCATCGCCACACTCTGCCATGTGACACTTTCAGGTCTCCTCACACTGCTGGTGGGTTCCATTTTGTCATAGGGTGCTGGCAGATTACGGGCCTCCCATTGCTGCTTCCAGGCCCGTAATCTGTCATGGGCCCCTGTACCGCCTCCTCATGCTGCTGCCAGGTCCAGAGTGTGTCATGGGTCCCTGTACGGCCTCCCATTGTTGCTGTCTCCATTGCCACACTCTGCCATGTGCCACTTTCAGGTCTCCTCACACTGCTGGTGGGTTCCATTTTGTCATAGGGTGCTGGCAGATTACGGGCCTCCCATTGCTGCTGCCAGGCCCGTAATCTGCCAAGGGCCCCCGTACCGCCTCCTCATGCTGCTGCCAGGTCCAGAGTGTCTCATGGGTCCCTGTACGGCCTCCCATTGCTGCTGTCTCCATCGCCACACTCTGCCATGTGCCACTTTCAGGTCTCCTCACACTGCTGGTGGGTTCCATTTTGTCATAGGGTGCTGGCAGATTACGGGCCTCCCATTGCTGCTGCCAGGCCCGTAATCTGCCATGGGCCCCCGTACCGCCTCCTCATGCTGCTGCCAGGTCCACAGTGTCTCATGGGTCCCTGTACAGCCTCCCATTGCTGCTGTCTCCATCGCCACACTCTGCCATGTGCCACTTTCAGGTCTCCTCACACTGCTGGTGGGTTCCATTTTGTCATAGGGTGCTGGCAGATTACGGGCCTCCCATTGCTGCTGCCAGGCCCGTAATCTGCCATGGGCCCCCGTACCGCCTCCTCATGCTGCTGCCAGGTCCAGAGTGTCTCATGGGTCCCTGTACGGCCTCCCATTGCTGCTGTCTCCATCGCCACACTCTGCCATGTGCCACTTTCAGGTCTCCTCACACTGCTGGTGGGTTCCATTTTGTCATAGGGTGCTGTATGGCCTCCCATTGCTGCTGCCTCCACCGCCACACTGTGGCTCCACACTCTGGTTTTGGCCCCGTTACTGCCCAAATGAGTGAAGTGTGCGGTGATTTTAAGATCGACGGCACTCATCTGCATGTCATACTGACTGACAGTATTAATTCTCTTCCCCAGCAGACTCCAAGGGCATTTAAATTAAAGGTACAGTGTTCTGCACTAATATAAAGGCTCTCTGAAGCCTAGAAACACCCTTTTTATAAGTTAAATTCGCAGCGAATATATTCGACTCGAATCGTATTTATTCCGCGAATTCGCCGAATCAGCCGAATCGAATTTTTAAATACTTCGCTCATCTCTACTGGTGACCAATAGAAAATTGCATGTATACTGAGATGATGCAATATTAGTTTTTAATTGCATCACTTCACTGCATAAAAGCTGCAGTATCTGTAGCTGATTGTAGTTCGACAGCGTCTTTACATTTCGTTTTATGCTTATATAGGCTACTCAGTAATGCCTCGAACTTGTGTGAATAAAGCTGTTTTGCTCCATAATGGCAATCAGCTGCCGTCAGTTCCAGTTGCTTACGCAGTTTCAATGAAAGAAACGTATGAAAACTTGAAAGAGCTTTTAAGGTGCATCAACTATGATGAACATCAATGGTCGATTTGTGGTGACCTGAAGGTGATTGCTATCCTACTTGGACTTCAAGGTGGATATACTAAGTACTGCTGCTTCCTCTGTGAGTGGGACAGTCGTGCGAGAGAAATGCACTATGCCAAAAGAGACTGGCCATTACGCCAGTCATTGCAGCCTGGAGAAAAAAATGTTAACTATCCAGCACTTGTAGACAGTTATAAGATCTTATTACCTCCATTACACATCAAGTTGGGATTAATGAAAAACTTTGTTAAGGCAATGGACAAGAATAAAGCAGGTTTCAAGTACCTGATTAGCAAATTTCCAGCACTTAGTGCTGCAAAAATAAATGAAGGAGTCTTTGTTGGGCCACAGATTCGTAAACGTATTCATGATGATGAGTTTCTTTCTCTGTTGCGTGGAAAGGAAAAGGCTGCCTGGACAGCATTTGTATCAGTGACATCAAATTTTCTTGGAAACAATAAAACACCAGACTACAAGAAAGTGGTAGAAAAACTCATCCAGACTTACAGAAATCTGGGTTGCAACATGTCTCTAAAAATTCATTTTCTACATTCGCATCTGGATTTTTTCCCATCAAACTGTGGAGCAGTGAGTGATGAACACGGAGAGCGCTTCCATCAAGACATTGCAGCTATGGAAAGAAGATATCAAGGTAAATGGAGCCCATCAATGCTTGTTGACTATTGCTGGACAGTTGTAAGAGATAGCCCTTTCCTCGAATACAAGAGAAAAGCCAAGAGAAGCAAAACCGACACAAACTGAAGACAAAACTAGTGAGAATCCTAAGTATTAAAATGATTCAACTTAGCTTATGGCTATAATTTTTCTTGGTAATCCTATGCAATATATTATGCCATTTAGGCTTTGTTATGTAGTCAATATCACTTGCTTTATATTTGTGGAAAAACATCTATCTATATAATTATTGTGCATTATGTAGTCATTACGCCTATAGTAGAAAACTTTCCGTTTACAGAAAAACTAGAGCCAATTGACAAATTTCATTGTTATATTTGAACTCAGAATGTGAAATTCATTAAGAAATGGATCCTTTTGTTTCCAAAACTGGCAAAAAATAAAAATTTGTTGAACAGTGTATTAATAACGTTTGCTATAAAACATCACATTTTTACCATCTAAAAAATCAGCAAATCAGCATGTCAAACAAAACAAGAATTTTTGAAGAATAACCTCTCAACAAATCATGCAACAAAATAGGTTAAAAACATCTTTATGAATATTGATGGTGTAATACTTATGTGGCTAAAAGTTTTATGTCTAAAAGATCACAATGATACAGTACATACAATCAAATATGAGCTACTTTTAAAAGAGGCCAAATACTTCAAATATCAATTTACACAATATTGCTACAGATTAAATCACAAATCTGAAAATCCAGGACTGATGGAAACTTCCTTTGATCATAAGATATTCTATATGGCCTCATTTGGCATGGTTTGCATATTGCTTCATAAAGAATAAGGTGCTGAAAGTATAAATCATAACAGTAAATGTTCATTTAATAACACATAATTGCTGAAGTGAGGCAAAAGGGAAGAAAAGTTACAACAACTTACAAACACAGTAATGCCTATCGAGGATTTAAACACTCCATATACAGATAGGGATACGCAGGGAACCCCAGAAATTTTTCTTTTTCATGAGTCCTGGATATTAACCTCTTGACGTCCGGCCACATGCATATATGCTGCCTCCCACTGGGTGTGTCTAAGGCCGAGTGTCGCGAACGTGCGCACCAGAGGCAGGACACAGCCTCCATTTTGTTAAGAATCTCCATTTTCTCCCCTCATACTTCCCCCCCCTCCCTCTCTGAGAGGCACAGTGACATATGGCAGCATGTGTGTGTGTGTGTGTTAAAAGTGTCACAGGCCAGAGCCCAGCAGGGGGGCTATGAGCTGTAGGACCCCCAAGGGAGCTGGGGCCTCACTGTCCAAAGAACCTGTAAAATGTAGCACCTCGTAAAAGCTACAGCAAGCCTTCCCAGGAGTTCAAAGACATCCCAAGGAAGGCGGGAACAGCTACCACTTTTAAAAATCCATTTTTCCCCTATGTCTCATATCTTGGAATATGAGAGACTTACATAAAAACCAGGCATATCGTCAGATTGGCCACGAGGAGGAGAACAGTTTGATAGGTTGCTCTTCGTGGTTGGAATACATAGAAAAGCAGAAAATGTGAACCATTCAGTGTAGAATTTCATAATTCATATCTAATCAATCCTCAGACGTGTCTGCATAATAATCTGCCTACGGGTGGAATGTCACTTGTGCATAGGAAAAGTTATGAGCAAAATATGAGTTATGAGAGATTTTGGCTATAATTTAGGCCTCCACCCGACGAGCCCTCCCTAAACGGGGCATTGGTCCTTGACTTCAGAGACACCCCCTGCTAGGGAACTACAAAATGGGCTGTCAGGCCTAAGAGAGCTAAGTTGAAGAAGTCTCCCTTTTAACCTCAGGACCACCTGGGGAGACCCATGCCCTTTTGCTCTGAAACATAATCTGCTAACCCAGGACTTTGGCAAGTACTTTAACCCTTTAACCTCTCCCTGTTATCTCTTTGCTGTGCTGTTGTTCTCTGTGTATATATATATATATATATATATATATATATATATATTACATCTTTGTTCTGTAAATATTTTATTGCACCCCTTTTTGACTTTTCAGTAATAAATCTTTCCTTCTGAAAGTGTTGAACTGTTTCTATAGCTCTTAATTGCAATTTACGAATTCCTGCCTTCAACAAGAACGCTACTGTGTTTGTTTAACCCTCTGTATAACCGGTCTGCGGTGACCATATTATACAGACGATTACCTCAACCATTATAGTGTTATTGCGGATATTGCCGAGTTTCCTCTTTCTCTGTACGAAAAGGAGGTGGTGGCAGTGTGAAGGGTTAATTGCGTAATTAACCTGACCCAATAACAATCGCTCAGGCTGCCGGTACATAGATTGTGGTCCAATTAGCTGGAAATCATTGTGCAGGGTGCAGCTGGGTGTGGCATTGTTACGCACGTCACATCGCGGTTTTAGATTGGCTAGTCCTTCGGTCACGAGTTTAGTGAGAAGGGCTGGGGTCTGACGCTGCGGTCGTCCCATATTGGTGACAGCGATTGTGGGATCGTCGCATATTGGTGGCAGCGATCCCACATCCGTCACACCGAGCAGTTGCTTTTATGCGACCTTGTTAAAAGTATGGTAGCCAGAAGTGATTAGTAAGCTGCCGATGCATATTTTCAATTGGGAGCTTTCCGATCATGTGACAATGTGACAGCCAATCACAGTGGTCACATGACCCTATGGCCTCCTCCACCTCCTGACTTTTAGACCCCTTAAAGGGCCGGGAGGCAATAGGCACCAAAGGGTTAAGACTTGAGATGTAATCTGTGGTAATATTGTGTAAATTAGTATTTGGAATATTTGGCCTCTTTAGGGTGTGAAAATTCCTTATATTTGATGATATATATCAATATCATTTATTTTAGACATACTGTAAAATGTTTACTTAGGTATTAGATCTTCAATATTAATAAAGAAAGTTTTTTTTAACTTACTTTGTTGTGTATTTTTGTTGAGAAGGTACACCTTAAAAAATCCTTCTATACATTTTTGTTTTTTGTTTGACATATCTACTTTGGGATGTGAGATAGTCCTCAATTCTCTATAAGACCTTCTGTATTTTTTAAATAAACTGCAATAACGGACAGAAAATGGAAGGTTTCAAGCAACATCCTAATACGGATATTGTTGCAGCTTTTACAATAGGAAGACTAGAAAAATATAAGTTTGCTGACCTGCAAGTTTCAAAGTCATTGGGATATTGTGGATTTGAAAGCAGAAAAAAAGTCCTAAAATATCTCTAAGACACAAGATGATGTTTTTGAAGCAAAACAAAACAACAGCTACAAAAACAATCTAAGCAAATGGGGTTTGCCACAGCACATGAATAGTTAAAAATAAACTGCTCAGCAACACCAATTTACAATTTAATTTCCTTCTTTGAAGATAAGACCCATTGTAATGTGCTGCTGTGTGATAGTCGTTTTATTATGATTTTAATAAGGGGACAACATAATAGTATTAATTAAGAATACAATTAAGAACACTGCTTTTTTTCTTTTGTGACTAAGAATTAAAGAAGAGATAGCTGCTGGATCTAAGCAGTAAGAATGACACCCTAAAAAACACATATTTCAGTTTTTACCAGGCAGAATAATTTGGTTCAAAGTACAAGTAAACCAAGAGACGACTTTCAGCCCCTTAGCCACAAGGGTATCCTAAGCAAACAAGAATGTTCATATCTTCATATGTTCAATATCTTAGGCCCTATTTACATGAGTGGACCAATCGAACCATCCATTGCCCTTTATGGTGGATGTAAATGAACAAGTGTCCGTTTACACCAGCCTGCATCCAATCCACTAAAAACAGATGAATGGGGATCCATTCCCCATCCATCTAGCGGATCGGATGACATAGAGAACCACCCATAGAGAAAAGCGGGCTGTTTCCATATCTACTCTGCATCAGTGGGGCTAATACAGACATATCATCCACCTGCTCAGTGGGGATCAGCGGACAGATCCCCCGGAGAGCAGGCTGATCTGTTGTAGTCCACCAGGGTGCAAGGGGTCTTACTCAGTTACAATATCAGTTTATTAAAACTGAAAATTAATTGCATAAAAAAAAATTCACACCTTGGGTTGGATATTGCAGGTTATACAGTAAATGCATTTGCTAGGATCCTGTGTCTTATTAAGATATTAGTCTGCTCATCCTGCTACAATGAAAGGTCAAGTCATACTGGCAAAAATTAACCAATTTGTTTTACTATAAACTGATGTTCATTTCTCCAGCAATAAATCAGGTTCCAACTTCATTTGACACAAGAATCATAGTGGGGCTGGTTGCTGATGTTGGTAATCAGACTTGGTCAGAATGTCAACTCCTTCAACTTGTTTTACGTTGGGTTGAATTCAGGACACTATGCAAGCCAGTCAGATTTCTCCATTCCATTCTGAGAAAACCATTCTGCATGCTTGCTGCCATGCCTCCTGATTATTTCCCATTCTGACCCAGTGGACACTTTGTGCAATTTCTGTAAGTACATGCCAGCAGAACCTCACCAGTATACCATGGAAGGAATAATGGACTAGTGGATGGTGTTCCAGGTTGAGGTCTTTGGGCACAGCCATGCAATTGGCAGTTTACCTCAGGGTTATAATCAAAATGTGGTACAAAGTCAACAGGCAGAGCAACAGAGAAAGGCAAAGGTCAGAACAGGCAGCGAACAAATGGCAACCAGAGAAGCAGGAATGCAGGACCACAGTAATTATGCATATTAGAGCCTTGGGCAATGAAACAAACTTAATGGTCAGGCAATGTTTGTTGGATTGAGCATGGATAAATAGGGAGGTTACTTGACAGGCTAGGCAGCATCTGTCTGGCAGTGTAGGTGATGTATTATTCAGCATGTGGAATCCTGTCATGTCTATACCTTCCAATCCTGTAGAACAGAGCAGGGTGCAGTAACAAGGTAGAGGAGATCACAAGGCAGTTAAACTATACAGAGTAGAAGATCATCTTTGCTGCTTATCAGTGACAAATACTATTAAAGCAGAATGAAACCCTTTATTCCTGGTGGGTAGTTTTTTTGCAAAAGAGACTCTGCATGTGTTATTTAGTTGATACAATGTTTCTTCTGAAAGTACACTGAGTCACACATGTACAGCTCAGTGTACATTCTCAGCATGTTGTGGTGCTAAGATAAATACACTCCAGTGTGCACGTGTGAGAGTAATGCAAACCTGAGCTGGCCAATCAAAATGCTGAAGATGATGAACCCAGAAGAAGACTAGGGGGAGATTTACTTAAACAGGAGTGTGCAAAATCTGGTGCAGCTCTGCAGAGAAACCAATCAGCTTCCTGGTTTAATTGTCAATGCTTAAAGTGAAATGTTACCCCTAACAACTAGATAAAAAATAATAATATTTTTTTAGCAAGAAACATACGTTCCACATTAATAATATGCTGCAAAAATTAGTGTGTGCTGTAAATTCCCTCCGGCATTGTTCCTGTTTCTCCTTGCTGGAGGCTACCATTCCTCTGCCTCTGAGCAACAGTAAATCTTTAGGTTTTCAGCATATAGGCCTCTACATTTTCAGCACAGGTCATATGTAATCATGTGCAGAGAAGGGTGAGACAGTGTATTACTGCATTTTAAATTTAGTTTTAATGTTTTACATAGCTATACCTGCAAAAGTAGCCAGTGTGAAGTGTTCTGGCAGGACTTAATTTTCTGACTACTGTCTACTGTATAGTTCCACTTTAATTGAACAATTTGAAATTGACTACCATGCACAGCGGGAACAGATTCTGAGTATTCCATTTTAGCACATCTCCCAGTAGACATGTATGATTGGTTTCATTGAGCATCAAAATTTGAATAAAATTTTTGTTATTCTGAGATTCAGATGTATCTGAATCACAATAGTAAAAAAAATTCAATTAATCCAAAATAGATTATAATGAAAACAACAAATTCATTTGTATTCATTTCATTAATTTGTAACTTCAGAGGATTTTGTAAGTTTAATAATAGGTGTCACACTCTGTATTGTTATGATTTGGCTAAATCCAAAGTTGCAAAACATAAAAGTCGTAAGCAAGTTGCAAGCAAGTCACATATAATTCATAAACAAGTCACATCGAAGTTACAAGCAATTCGCCAAAATAACATAAGGACATAACAAATTAATCCAAATCTTCCACATTAACATATCAAAAAATGAATTGATATAGAACAACGAATATACAAAATGAATCCAAATATATGAAATGAATTCCAAAAGCAAATCATTCTAACAATGAATATGACAAATCAAAATGATTGACTTAACAACTGAATCCAAAACAAAATGAAACACTTTTGGGTTGATTTACTAAAGGCAAATAGCTTGTGCACATTGCAAAGTGCAGTTGCACTCTGCAAGGGCAGAAATGAGGTAAACCTTCACTTTGCAAAGAATACCCAATCAAGTGCAAGGAATTTAAAATAAAAACAGCATTTCTGCTTGCAGGCGATTGGATGATGGAAGTCAGCAGAGCTTTTGCTCATTTACTGAGCTCTGGAGCAACTGCCTTCAGAGTGCAACTGCACTTTGCAAAGTGCACAGTCTACTTGCCTTTAGTAAATCAATCCCATTGTTTCATTGTGCATGTCTAGATGTCAGTAGTGGAGACAGAGCAAGAAAGAAAATCACAGCTCTCACTTCTCTGGACCCTTTGGCTAGGGATAGTTTATTTATTTATTTCAGGTACTTATATAGTGCCGTTAATTTACGCAGCGCTTTACATATATATTGTACATTTACATCAGTCCCTAACCCTCAAGAGGCATACAATCTAAGGTACAGTTGCACACTATGACTAAAGCCATGGGGACCTGCAGGATACTTTAGTATTTATGGGTCTTTAATCATAGTCTTAGTGCTACATTAACAAAAACACAAAGCAAGAAATCACAAATATCTTAATGTACACATTATGATACATCTACCATGAAAGAGAATCTATAGTTATTTCCCCTATATAGTCTTGATGTATGTGTTATGTTTATAAGCAAGGAATACAAAATAACATTTTCAAATATTTTAATTCACTTTAGTCATGTAAACATGAATTATTGAGTATAAAATATTCTATTTGAAATGTTCCCTTTTGAAATCAGCAGGTGGTTAGAGTGAGTCTGGTACTGCAGGTTATCAAAAGTCTTTTACTACTGTGCTGTAAACAGGCCTAAACATCACACCTTCAGGTGTCCGACCCCTGTCAGGAAGGATAGAGTGTTGGAAGAATAATGCACCATGCTGACTAGACTTGGCAGGGATCTTTGTGTGCAAGTCTGCCACTGTTTATTACCAAAAGAAATCTTTAATACCTTCGGTCACACCGAATCCAACTTTGAGTTCGTGCGACTTCACTTGAAATCGCAAAATTTCAAAGACGATTGTCAGTCCAACTTCAGGTGCTACTTGGAAGACATCTGTGCGACTTCATGCACAGATGTCTATGCAAGTTGCACCTTAACATGCAGAAAGTAGTGCATGAAGTAAATAAATAAATTATTGTGCTGCGCTCCCTAAAAACAAAAACAGCATGTGCATATATATCAATTTTCAGAAACATGCAATAACCCTCTTAATTGTGTTCCACTAAAAATCCACCCATGCAGCAAAAACATCCCAATATAATACACAAAAAAACCTCATAAAAAATCACCCATGCATCAAAAAACATCCCAGTGTAATAAACAAAAGTCCTCTTTCCCATAAATCAGCTTCAATCAAATGGATTAATTCCTGGTTTCCAAGTTCCTTATAGTAACACTGCTGCTCTATTATGCGCTCACCTCAATTCATAGCCTATCAGGCTAATAAACGCAGTTTATCCCACATGAGGATGAAGGATCCCTTGGATGACCACCACCTTCTTTGGATCTCTCCACACTTCAGTGTTCCTGATTAACCACCTGGACACTTAATCCTCTTCTATGGACATACGGATAAATGGATATAATATGCCTCTTCCACCCCTCCTGGGGAATGAACCCCCTGAAGATTACTCCAGCAATCTCCACATGTATGGTAATAAAGGGAAACAAAGAATAGTGCTTTATCCTTTTAAAACACTTTATTGCAAAACTAAGTTTGCCACACTCACATTGTAACAGATAAAAACAAGCCCATCAGTAAAAATAGCCATCAATGTGTATCACACTCTCTCTCAGTACTCTCCGTATCACAGCAAAGCCGATCGAACGCTCTGACGTCAGAGCCCCTCCCCTATTGTGGAACACAATTAAGAGGGTTATTGCATGTTTCTGAAAATTGATATATATGCACATGCTGTTTTTGTTTTTAGGGAGCGCAGCACAATAATTTATTTATTTACTATTATATACACTATTATATGAGTTGGGTGTAAAGTGTTTGCAAACCACATATTGTTTTTATTTTTGGTTTACTTTTATGTTTTTATTCATTTTTTAAAAAATAGTATTTTGTTACACATTCTGAAGGTGAAAGTCACTATATTGGCTCACAAGTTTTTTTAAAAAAAAATTTTTTAGTGCATGAAGTACTTTCAAAACTGGTGCGACTCCGACAGATGGAATCGCACCAATATGACCACTTCCATTGCGGAGAATAGGTTGCGACTTGTCATGAGATTTGAAACTATTAAATCGAATGACAATTTGCACCAGTGTGTCCGGGGACTAACTCAATGAAGAATGAGGTAAAATAAGTTTTTTTCCTTTTTTTTTTTTATATACTACAACTGAACAAAGTCTTATGTATAATACTATTCTATCATGTTCCACTATATATTTGCAGTTGTTGCAGTAGATACTGAAATACAAAAGAAAGTTATTTGTAAATCTATTTGTATCTTCTTTTTTTTTCTTTATCTATTAGGATTTACTTGAACAATGCAGAGCATTCTAAGACAGCGTGTTACATTCTGTTCTCAACCTCCTGATGATGGTCGGTTTTACAGCAGTTAGAACAGAGTGGAGTCATTTCCTCCTGTGCCGTAATTTTGTATTCCAAGCAGATTCACAAAATGCTTCAAGCATTACCCTTTACACAGAGATGATCATACTAGGTGCTTCAGCCTCTAACCATATTCCAGTGCAGCAGCCAGGCTTAACACTTAATTGAAAAAATATCTATTATGTGCTTTATGCATAGACATATGCATGTACACTTTAACGGCTTGTTGCTCCACTTAACTACAGGATTTTACATATTTAACCAGCAATCTGAAACCGTTGTGAATAATTGAGCCATTTATGCAATTGTTTTCATTAGAATTTGTGTTCAAGGTACAAGTAATTCTATTTTCTTGTGAGATTTTAATGATTAACAGTGCCTTACAGAGATGTGCTGTGCATATGTTATTAGTAAGTCTTGCATATTTAGATTTCCGTCATATAAATAAACTTTTTGATCATGTTTTACATTTAAAAAGAGAAGTTGTTAGAATATGCTTTTCTGCGAACATTTGCAGCTGGCGTATGCAATTTTTTGTAAAGTATATATAATATTCATTTTTTACAGAACCAAGAATATAGTTCAACTACATACTGCGCTATTTACATAAAAATGGGGAAAAGAAGGAAACAAAACAGAAGTTGTTTCCTATACTAATGACCAATTGGATTTTTTATTTCATTATTTTAAGATATTAGAAGTTGAATCCTGATCGGTTGATTGGACAATAAATACATTTTAGCTCCTGTGTTTTTCTCTCTAGTTCTTTATAAAGTACAAATAGGATTGATGCAGGTGACTGGTACTTGCTTTCTCAGCAGCCTGCCAGTTAGCTCATTTGTAAATGGTTTCAAGGTGGGGGAGTCAGGACTACATGGAATTGCTTGTAAATGTAAGACATTTTTTACTCTTAAGTGGTTGTAAACCATAGACATGAAATATGAACATATATCCCTGTATATTGTGTACTGGATTGAGCCAAGTGTCATTTATGTCCACGACCTTGTTCCTCTGCTATCAACAGGAGTCACTTCTGATATGTTTTCCTGACACCAAAAGAAAAAAGGTTACATGGGAGGGCAGAGCCTGTGACTGATAGCCTCACCTCTGTTTCTATGTGCTGTGTGAAGGGGGGGGCATGTGTCCCTTCTCTTCAATCAGGGCTCAAAGCTCCTCTCACTGAGCTCTGCAGAGTGTCCCTGTCCCTGGATTTTTAGGACTGAGAGATCCTGTGTAAATTCTGCATTTTGAATGGATGTAGGGGAAAGACAGCTATAGATAAACAGGTACAACTTATGAAGGAGGATTTGTTTAAGCTCTGTGTATAACTCAAGATCAGTCACTATACTGGATATATGTAAGGGTTTCCAACCACTTTAAAGCATTCCCTGCATTGAGGTAAAAAATGTCCCAGTAGTTGAATTCCCCGCCCGCCCCCCCACCTCCCTCTATACTTACCTGAGTCCTATCTTGCTCCAGTGCTGTACCTATCTGCAGAGGCTTAGTCTCTGTTCCTCTCCTCAAATGGCACAGAGGCAGCTACGAGAGCTATGGCTCCTGCTGTGTCAATCAAATACTGTGAGGAGGAAGAGATGGATGGGGCCAAGCCGTGTGTGTATATGGATGCAAACAGCAGGGCTCGGGAGTGCACTAGCATGTGTGCCCCCATCATACACAGCTTGCTTTGGAGGCACACACAGAAGACAAGGAGCTGAGAGTTCTCGCAGGGGACCACAGAAGAGGAGGTTTGGGGACACTGTGCAATACAGAGCAGGTAAGTATACCATATTAACTACTTTAGTAAACAAAAATTAAGCCTTTACAGCAGTTTTTAAAGTTTTGCTCTGCAAATTTATTTGTTATCACTGCATTTGTTAAAAGGAATAATTGTGTTTTTGTACATGTTGACCCCAATTTTTCAAAGGGGTAGAGCATTTTAACTTTCAAAGTGAGCTTTAATTTTGCAAAATTAATTTTCACTCTAGTAAATTAAAGTGGTTGTAAACCCTTACCTATACCCAATGAAGTGACTGGCCTCAGGTGCTACACAGAGATGAAACAAATCCTCCTACATAAGTTGTACCTTTTTTTATTTTTCAGCCATTTGTCCTGTACATCCTTGTAAAACTCATAGGTGGAAAGGATTTCCCACAGACTCACAAAGCAGGGGGTGGGGAGCTGCAGTTACACACTGTACAGGAGTTCTGAGAGCTGATTGGAGGGAAGGGACACACCCCCTTCACACAAAACAGGAGAAAAGAGTTGTGGCTGTCAGTCACATGCTGTGTGCTGAAGATCCCTCCCCTGTCACCTTTTTAGCTCTTGTTAGGAAAACTTGTCAGAAGTGAGTCATGCTGAAAACAGAGGAACAAGACAGCAGAGAGATATGACACTCAGGGTTTATTTACTAAAGCTGGAGGGTGCAAAGTCAGGCTCACTTCTGCATCAGCTTCTTAGTTTTATTTCCAAAGCTTAATTGAACAAGCTGAGGTTAGAAGTTGATTGGTTTCTCTGCAGAAGTGAGCCTGATTTTGCATGCTCCAGCTTTAGTAAATAAACCTCTTAGTGCTTTGGAGAGAAGCAAGTGAGCACTGTATTTGTAATATAAAAACTTGGATGGCCCACAATTTCCTTTAATTAAACTGTGACAAGACTGAAGTCATGCTTATTGGAACTCCCCATCAATTATGTTAGGCCAGTCCTAGTAGCCTATCTATTGATGGCACTGTACTTGAGCTTCAGTCTAAATGGAAAAATCTAGGGGTGATATTTGATGCTAGTGTAACCTTTGATCTGAATGTATAAAATGTTGTCAGAACATCTTTTTTCCAAGCATTGCTCAGCTAAGTCCTATGCGATCATACACTAGCTGAAAATCTGATCCATACATTTGTGTTCTCTCGACTTGGATACTGCAATGCTCTACGTGCTGGTGTACCTAAATCCATGATTAATCAACTTCAATATGTACAAAATTCTGCAGTGAGGATCCTGACTAGGTCTGGTACAAGTGACCATATACGAGAGACCTGGAGTCCTTGCACTGGCTACCTGTCAGGTTTCGCATAGACTTTAAGATCCTCTTGCTCACCTATAAGGCTTTTCATGGCTTGGCACCATTATCTGAACTTTTATCAACTTATTCCCCCTTTGTAACCTCTGATCCTCAAATTCTGGTCTTCTGTGTGCCCCCCTACTAACCTACACTATACAAAAAGAATAACACTTAAAAAAATCAAAGATGGCCACCGGCCGTCCATATATGGCCATGTGGAGTGTACACAATAGTGGGGGGCACCTCCACATGGCCATATATGGATGGCCGGTGGTCATCTTTGATTTTTAATGTAAGTGTAATTCTTTTTGTATGTCTGAATTTCCTGCAATAAACAATACTGCGCTATTGGAGGCTTTTTCTGGGGCTCATTTTTGTTTGGGAGCCCCACTTTTGAAGGTGATTACTGATTCCTGCTGACCTGATACATGGTACTGTACATGATACCCTGGTGGCTGTTATCGACATCGCTGGAGGCTGGAAACCTTACCCGGATGTATGACACCTGGTGGTTGCTGCGTGGATGACCTCTACTATCTGCAATATTCCAGATCCAGAGAACCAGGAGTAGGTCTTATATACTCCATGCGCAAGCATTTTCGCTATCTGGTTAGCGCAATCTATATCCATTTCTACTAACACAGGAGTCACGGATATTCAGTTGTGCTTTATTGACTTTATCACAGAAATCACAGATTTTCTACATTATTAGTGACTTTATGTTACATGTTATGGCTCACATCTCACCATTTTGTGTTCAGCACCGTTTTGGATAGATCTATCTTGATGCATATTATTACCTGTCATGTCTATATGTTTATGAGTGCTGCATAGTTTTCATTGTATCTATTTTGATTTGTCGGCTCCAGCAGCTACTCCTTTTAATTCTATACCCACCCAGCACTCAAATTTTGTCTGTTTTAGCATCATAGCAGCATTGTCCCCTTAGGCTGCTCTCCTGATTTAGGTGACTGTACCGGTGTAATAACAGTTTCTATAAAAAAAACTACATAAAACCCCAGACTCTAAAAATATATACTTTCTCCCCCAAAAGTCCAAAATGTGCAATCCAGATCTTTCAGCGTCTTAATGTCCCAAATCTTTTAGCGTCTTAATGTCCTAAACACCCATGGGTGTGATTGTCTTCTTCATCAATATTCTTCCTCCAAATGTGAAATTTCTTCTTATTCCAAATTAAACCCTCAAAAGAAAAATTATAATCGCACATAGTGCATTATCCACATCATTGATATCATTCACAAAAACACACTTCCAAACTAGTGCCAAATTGTGCAAATAACCACTCCACCGTGTGTCCACTTCTAGACATCTGTCATCCTTACTCTTACCCTATGTAAACTTGAGAATAGCTTTAACAAATTCCACCTCCAACTTTCCAAATCTGTCCTCCTCTGCATAGGAGATGCACCTCCGAAGAAATCAGATATAGTGTAATATCATCAAGACAATATACACTCTCTTGTGCTCCCCTCATGTCTCCACAAATCACCAGTGTATGTGAGCACACTATCCACCACCTTATATACCATGCACCTTACCACAATAAAAATCCACCAGCATAAATAGGTATAGGCTCCTCTCATTCCAGAATATATACTATTTCCAATGGCATCATAACATATGTTAGAACAAATCAATATAGTGTAGTAGGAAATAGTAGGAATTGAGCCATTTATTAGTAAAATTGCACTTACAAACAAATTCTGTATCTCAGCATATATTCATTCTCAAATACAGCATGGTATGTAAAAAACCATCTCCAAAATGGCCGCTCCGCAACTTCCAGTTTACGTCTGACGCTATGTCCTGACACGTTTTGTCACTTCTGACTTCATCAAAGGCTCTTTTACTAATAGATGGCCCAACTTCTACTATTGCCTACTACACTATATTGATTTGTTCTGACACATGTTTGATGCCATTGGAAATCGTATATATATATTCTGGAATGAGAGGAGCCTATGCCTTATGCTGGTGGATTTTTATTGTCTGGTAAGGTGCATGGTATATGAGGTGGTGGATAGCGTGCTCACATACACTGGTGATTTGTGGAGACGTGAGAGGAGCACAAGAGAGTGTATATTGTCTGGAGGATATTACACTATGTCTGATTTCTTCGGAGGATGGATTTGGGAGGTTGAACCACGGAGAAAGTTGGAGGTGGAATTTGTTAAAGCTATTCTCAAGTTCACATAGGGTAAGAGTAAGGATGACAGATGTCTAGAAGTGGACACATGGTGGAGTGTTTTTTTGCACAATTTGGCATTAGTTTGGAAGTGTGTTTTTGTAAATGATATCACATATTGTGGATAATGCACTATTTGCAATTATAATTTTTTTTTTGAGGATTAAATTGGAATAAGAAGAGATTTCACATTTGGAGGAAGAATATTGATGAAGAAGACCATCACACCCATGGGTGTTTAGGACATTAAGACGCTGAAAGATTTGGGACATTAAGAAGCTGAAAGATCTGGATTTCTCTCCTGATTTGGAAAACAAAGATCTTCTGTTCCCTCTTTTCCGCTGCATAGAGAAGAATTGTTTTTGACCTCACAGATTTACTTCATAAATTGATATTATTGTTTGAGATATCAGTTCACTGCAGAGGAAGTTATAACACTGGAATCCCATGAGAACCAAGGACATTTTTCTCTACTTACAAAAACTACAATACATTAAACTCTTGTTCCTGGGTTTAGATATACTTTAACCTCTTTGCACCGGCCACACTTAAATGTGCAGCCTCCCTGCCTTGATGCCGAGAGGCCATATATTTGCATTCAATTAAGAAAAACACATGTGCTGAGAGTGTGCACACTGCACGCTCCCAGCACACATGTCCAGTACTCACAGAAAGGCCCCGATCTCCTCTTTCGAGCGGGACCTTTCCCGATCATGTGACCGCAAATCACGGCGGTCACATGGCCCTAAAACCCCACCCCGCCTCCCGGCTTTTGAAACCCTTCAAGGGTCGGGAGGCGCCGGTGCCAAGGGGTTAAATACCTTCTGACTGTTTTAAACACCTATTTAAAAATGTGATACATTTTCCCTATTTCTTTTATGTCATTTCTTTCTTTTGTCATTTGGGTCTAACTTCGGTAAGTAAACTGTAGTGAAATATCATGAGTTTTAAGGTGTTATACTTCCCCTTCTAACCCTGCTTCCCTGGACACTGGCTCACCAGTGGCATAATGGTAAACACAGTCCTGACAAGAGAATCCAAATGTAAGTCCTTATAATTCTTTTAAGATGCCCTTTTTTTACGTATTCTGAGAGAAATAGAAGTATAACTCAGAAGTTTAACTGGGATAGCAGGTTCATATCTGTCATCAAATTTTATGTTAATTCAATTCTATATTTTTATCTCTTGATATAAAAGCATACATTATTTTATATCCCATCATAATTATAGTCTAAATCATTCCTTAAAGCAAGAGAAGCTCCCTT
This sequence comes from Staurois parvus, assembly GCF_062004578.1. Classification (NCBI taxonomy): domain Eukaryota; kingdom Metazoa; phylum Chordata; class Amphibia; order Anura; family Ranidae; genus Staurois; species Staurois parvus. Next base: position 7,054,562 of record NW_028318400.1, on the reverse strand, counting down.
TACACTTTGAATGATTGAGATAAAAACCTCAAAGCTGCAGTACTGAAAGACTTAATACAAGGAAAGAATTTTTGTGTTGCTGTAAGGATCATGCCATATGACTCATATTATATGCTCAATGCATAGACAAAGCAATTTGCTATATGTCATATTCTTACAGTTCACACCAATGCACTGTGGTGGTGTGCATTGATAAAAAGTAAGGCAGGATGCATTTTTATGTAGCACAGCATGTGCCAACACACTACTGTACATTGCAATGCATCCAGCTGAATAAAAGGTAATTTTGTGATATTTCAATGAAGTTAAAAAAAAGTAAACTTTGATTTATTGCAACAACTCATCGCCCTACCCCTACACAATGCACTGGTACAAAAACATGTTATACAGAGCATAACATACACCCATTGGTGTGAAGGGGACTTCACTTATGACACATGAAAATCATGGTCAGGTTTTGATTCACAGTAAAATATCTTGTTACTTGGGATAAAATTCATAGATGTAATAAAACACAGAGTAGTTGATATCATGTCAAGTGCATAAGCTGAGCTTATTAATGCTGAATTATAATGATCGTTATTTGCCATAATCACCATTATTTTACTCAATGTGAGCTGAAAATAACAGCCACATGGTTGTACATTTTCCTTTCTATAAAGATACATATTCTTTTTTCTCAATAAAATTTTTGAATTTCTTTCCACCTAGACATTTATTTTTGTGTACATTCTAGTGTTTGGTGTTTTTACTCAACTACGGACTGCACCAGTGAGATATTCTATCTAGATATTCTTCACCTTCTATTATCGCTAATGCTGCTGTATCCACCATATTATAAAGTGAGAATTAGCAGAGAAGAGACCCCTTACGGTAGGGTACTAGAATATATCTCCAACCATATATAACTATATATATATTTAAGTGTGTTGGTAGAAAATGAGGTAAAGCAGAGTGTGATGATTATCTAATTAAATTAAATATCAGCTTTAGGATTTACACATACCATCTTATACTTGCATTTGCTGTGACCAATTCAGCTTCTGCTTTTGCCAACTTGGATTAGCTCATTAGGGATAATAATGTTGCAAAATTCCTAACTCTTAGGTATCATGTTCAACAAATTATACTTACATGTGTCTTCTTGAAACCTTTTATAACACTATGAACCTGATAAGGCCTATAAAGGGTTGAATTTTAGCTAAAAGGTCCATGCAACAAGCAGTATTAACTTTGTCCCACTTTCACACAAATTTAATCTCTAGCATTACACATTGGTATGTAGGCATCTGTAAAAATACATGGGCAGTGCACTATTAATCATAGTACCCTGACAATTAGGATAATACATGGTAATTGTTGTGTACAACACACCAGCAATCCTGACATTAAATGGAACATATGGGTCGCACTCTGGTATTTTTGGGCAACAAACAGGCAATAATGTGAACAGGTGTTTTAATAATTTTCAGTCATGAATATACATTGGCAACAAATGGGAAATAGTGTCAATACATATACATCAAACAGGCTATTGTGATTATACATGGGCAACAATTGGTCATTTGTAACAATAAATGAACTGCAAATGGGTAGCCTTTACAATAGGTAGAAAACAAATGAGCAATAGTGTGAATACATGAGCATCAAATAGGCAATAGTGACAATACATGAGCAAAAAGTGATCAATCATGACAAAATGGTGTCAACACACAGGCAAATGTTAGAATATATGTGCAACAAATGGAAGCCATTACAATACACTGGTAACAAATGTGTGAGTGCTACAATAAAATGGCAATGTAATGTAAGGACAATAACTGTAGCTTATGGAGCTTAACTTGCTTCACATATCTATTTTGACTGCATACAATCTCCATCTTCCCATGGGTACACACATCTCCTCAGTAGCCAGAGGGTTGGTTTTAGAGAAAAAGAGAGCATAGCCCTTAATTCCTACAGGTGCTCTCCTGCACAACTCTCAAGAGCCCAGAAACCAAACAGACATATTGAAACACTCACCAGGCAAATTGACCCCATCTTATAAAAGGTCAAGTGCATAGGGGAAATTTTGATTCAGCAAACAAGGTCCTCAAGACTTATTAATAAGTTGATGCTGCTATCAGCAGAAGCTAAAGATGCAAAACTCATTAGAATGATGACCTCACTGCATGAAAGAGGTCAGTGTACAATTAAAACTTCAATCAGCAAGAGAATGTAAAAATACATCAAATCTCAGCGCCATCTGTCACGGATCGCACGATCGCCACCCTCAACATGCGACGATCGCACGACCGCGACGTCCAATATGTCACGATCGCGGAGTCAGACCTCAGACCTTCTCACCAAACTCATGACCGAAGGACTGGCCGATCTAAAACTGCGATGTGACGTGCGTAACAATGCCACACCCAGCTGCACCCTGCACAACGATTTTTCAGCTAATGGACAACAGATCGATGTGCTGTTAGCCTGAGCAATTGTTACGGGGTCGGGTTAATTACTCAACTAACCCTTTCACACTGCCACTACCTCCTTTTTGTACAGAGAAAGAGGAAACTCGTGTTATCAGTTAATACACTATAATGATTTAAATAATTGTCTGTATAAAACAGTCCACAGGCTGGTTATACAGAGATTAAAACAAACAGTAGCGTCTCTTCAAAGGTAGGGATTTGTGAATTGCGATTAAGAGCTATAGGAACAGTTCAACACTTTCAGAAGAAAGATTTATTACTAAAAGGTCAAACAGGTGCAATAAAAATATTTACAAAGAAGATGTAACTAAGATATATATATATATATATATATATATATATATATATATATAGAAAACAGCACAGCACAGCAAAGAGATAATAGGAAGGAAGTTAGCCCTTTGAGGACCATAAGATTACGGAACGCCAAAAGAATCAATTTTTTGTTTTTAAAGTTGCTCTAACTAAGCCATTTCATGAAATAATTGGCAAAAAGCTAGATCCATTTGTTGATAAGAACTAATATTTTGACTCAAACCAAAAAAAAAAGTATTTTAAGTTCTTAATCAGATGATACAGGCAATTAAAAACATGGGACAAATACGTCCCTTGGTCCTCAAACAAACCAAGGGTTAAGTTACTTGCCAGTACACCTTGGTTTGTAAGCAGATCCAAGTTGCAGAGCGAAAGGGTCTCCCCAGGTGGTATTGATGTTAAAATGGGAGATGTCTTTAACTTTTTTTTTTTTCCAAAAAACAAAGTTTATTGAAAACAAGATACAAATGATCACACGAAAATGTACAGATGAAGTGTACATAGGACATACATCAAAGCATGTATCATACAAAGGCAAAAGAGGTCCAACGCAAAACCAACAGTGTGGATGAACTAGGCCACGACAGGGTTGTGCCTGTAATATTCAGGTATGCTTGTCAAGTGCTAAAAAGAAAGAGACGTTTGGCCTCCTACCATATTGTCTTGCGGTAAAAATCTGTAGGGGGGAGACGAGCAAATACGATGCCTAAGTAGAAGTCAATACTACAGAATACGATGATGGAATTGTGCGAATGTAGGAGTAATTGTCGTGGGAACCGCTGACGAATTGCGGGAGGTGATGCTGACCACCTACTCAATGTTCTATTGGAAAAATTGTCCGAAACGTGTGTAAGCATATGAAAAGAAAAGAAAAGAGAAGGCGAGAAAAAAGGGAAAGAAAGAGAAAGGGAAAGAAAGAAAGAGAGAGAGAAAAAAAAGGGGGGGGGAGGAAGGGAAGCAAATATTGAGGGTAAAATAAGAGAGGGGACAACCGTCAAAAATACCTTATCCTCAATACAAACAGTAACGGGAGTGGGTGGAACCTACGCTTTCATCGGCGTCGAAAGAATGCGCGTGGAACACAGGGGGGAGTATGATGGCACCCTCAGGTCAAATACTACTAAATAACACTATCGAGAAGTCCAAATCAGATTCAGACGGGCTGGTCCATGAGGGATACTCCGGGGTAGTCAGAAAATGGGTCCAACAGGCCCATACGTGAGAGAATTTCGTAGGAGTGTCGAGAGCAGTCGCAACCAGTTCTTCCATGTCCGCCGTTTTACCCACTCGGGTGAGCCATTCACGTATAGAGGGAGAGCGAGTGGAGCCCCACAGAACCGGAATACAGAGTCTGGCTGCGTTGATCATGTGCATGGCTAATGATTTAAAGTACTGAGCCCTGGGAAGGGAAGAATGATGGAGGAGGAATTGAGCAGGAGAGAGAGCTAAGGGTAAGGTACTTATAGACACTACTAACCTATGGACCTCCTGCCAAAATGGTTGAAGAATCGGGCAAGACCACCAAATGTGAAGAAAGGACCCATCCGGGGTCCCGCATCTCCAGCAGCTGTTGGGGAAGGCGGGGTTAAAATGATGAATTCATGAGGGAGTTCGGTACCATCTAGAGGCTATTTTGTAGCTGTTTTCTTGTGTCGAGACATTGAGGGAACATTTATGAGAGTATTGGAAGACCAGGTCCCAGTCTGAGTCCGACAGCTCAGCATTAAGATCTCTCTTCCAAGCCCGACATGCGGGGAGGGAGTCATAAGACTGGCTCTCCACTAGAAGTGGGTAGATCTCCGAGATCAGATGTTTCCGCGGTTCAGCCTTCGCGCATGCAGATTCAAATGGGGTAAGAGAGCGATGCCAGTTATGAGGGGGTTTATGAGAGAGCAGATAATGTCTGATCTGGAAATATACCCAGAAAGGGAATTCGCGAATACCCAGGATTTCTTGCAATTCTCGGAGTGTTTTCACCTTGCCCTTGTGGAGAAAATGTTTCACTAAGATCTGTTCGTGTGGCCAGTGTTTCAAAAGTCTTTATGCATTCCAGGGGGAAAGTCAGGGTTGAGGCGTATGGGGGTCAGGGGGTTGGGTGTGCCAGAAATGGCTGCAGATCTACAAGCCGAATGGAAAATTATTAACGTAGGTCCCACCAAAGGATGGGTGAGAAGAACTTGTGGCGTGTGTTTCGGCGAAAGCCAAGGAATCGATGCCAGGGGGAAGGGCGAGCAAGCATTCTCTATAGATATCCAGTCTTTAGAGGCAGTGTGAACGTGCCAATCAACTATCCGGGAAAGATGACACGCCCAATAGTAGCGGTAAAGATCAGGGAATCCTATACCCCCTTTAAGTTTGGAGAGGGTTAATTGGGAGTAGGCAATACGCGGACGTTTGTGGCTCCAAAGGAACAGTGAACACAGTCTTTTGCAAGAAGCAAAGAAAGCAAGAGGTAAGTGAATTGGTAATGTTTGGAAGAGATACAGGAGACGGGGAAGTACATTCATTTTAATGATCGCTGCCCTTCCAAACCACGAGAAACAAGGACGGTGCCATTTATTGAGGTCTTCTTGCATAGAGCGAAGAGCGGGAAGAAAGTTTTTCACGTAAAGGTCATCAAGGCTGCTGGTGAGCTGGATACCAAGATAAGTTAGGGAATCCCTTTCCCAGTGAAATGGGAATTGGGCCTCACAAGCAGAGACTAGCTCAGCAGACAAAGTAATGTTAAGGGCGGCAGATTTGGAAAAATGTATTTTAAAATTCGACAAATATCTGAAAAGGGCAAAGTCTTTCAGTAGGTTCGGAAGAGTGATGTGAGGGTCCACCAGGAACAAAAGAATATCATCCGCATAAGCTGCAAGCTTATATTCCTTGTCTGTCACCGTGATTCCTTTAACATCAGGGTTTAAACGAATTTTCCGCAACAGGGGCTCAAGGGATAGGACAAACAAAGTGGGGAGAGGGGGCATCCCTGACGTGTGCCGTTCCGTAAATGAAAGGAGTTTGACAGATGGCCGTTCACCCGGACCCGGGCAGTAGGGGCAGAATAGAGGGCCATGATAAAGTTGAGCATCTTCTCACCCAAACCTAGTGCCATTCAAGTAATCCCAGGCAATCCTGTCAAAGGCCTTTTCTGCATCCAAGGAGAGGAAAAAACCCGGCGTGTTAGACCTGCGAAGCCAGTGATGGAGATTAAGGGCCTTGATAGTGTTGTCCCTTGCTTCTCTACCAGGGATAAATCCTGCTTGGTCCAAATCGACCAGGGAGGGAAGCGAGGGAAGAAGACGATTAGCAATGATCTTCGCGAATAGTTTGACATCCACGTTCAGCAAGGAAATGGGTCTATAATTGGAAACCTGGGTGTTGTCCTTCCCGTCTTTGGGGATAACTGTAATGTGAGCCTCCAACAGGTGGTTAGGCGGCCCTGAAGGTTGAGCGAGAGTGTTAAAAGCAGCAAGAAATGGAGTACCTAGTATATCTAAAAATGATTTATAATAGGCTACTGAAAAACCATCAGGGCCCGGGCTCTTCCCTGGTTCCATCTGTTTTACTGCAGATTGCAGTTCAAGTAGGGTGAGATCATTTTCCATAGCGTGTACCAGATCCTCGGAGAGGGCGGTTGAACCGTAGAGATGGAGAAATTCAGAGATCAAGGTAGTTCTAGATTTGTCCGAATGTATGGGGGGACGTTCCGGAGGGAGGTTGTACAAAGATTTATAGTAGCGTTCAAAATGGGCGGCAATATCAGGGTTAGATGTAGCCTCAATGCCATCAGAGCCTCTGATTTTATGAACCGTCATACTAGCCCGTTTCTCCCGAAGAGCTCTAGCTAGAAATTTCCCGCTCTTATTTGCGAACTCATAATAGAGCTTATGTGTAAGAATGTATCTTTTTCTAACCACTTTACCCAGTTCCGTGAGAAGCTGTGTGCGTGCATGCGTGAGTTCCGAAAGGGTCGACGCAGCCAGAGTCCGTTTGTGTACTCTCTCCAAAGAGCGGATCCTATCTGAGAGGAGCTTCAGACGCTCCTGTTTGGCTTTCTTACGTCTCATCGCAAGGGCTATGAGGCTACCCCGTATGACACACTTGTGGGCCTCCCATTGTGTGATGGGTGAGGTGTCTGACGAGCTGTTCAAGGAAAAATATTCAGCCATATTAGAGCGGAGCTCCTGAACAATAGCAACATCCGTAAGAAGGGAAGCATCCAAACGCAAGTATTTGGAGCGCGGGTGTGAGATGGGGAACCGTAGCGTCATGGAGATGGGATGATGATCGGAAAGGACCATCGGTTCAATAGTAGCAGCATGGAGGAGAGGGAGATCTGGTTGAGACAAAAAAAAGTAATCTATCCTAGAATAGTTATTGTGTGGTGGGGAAAAAAAAGTATAATCTTTAACAGTGGGGTAAAGTGTACGCCAGGTGTCATGTAATTGTAGAAGCTGTAATTGTATATGTATTTGCCTGAGAGCCTTGTAGGGCAGAAAAGAACTTCCCGAGGAGAAGTCTAGCAGAGGGCTTAAAGGGACATTCAGATCGCCTCCAAGTACCAGTAACCCTTCCTGGAAAGCAGCTAGGGCAGAGACGATTGAGCGCATGAAGGAGACCTGTTGAACATTGGGGGCATAGACATTGGCGAATGTGATAGGTCTGTTAGCGAATACTCCCTTTATAAACAGGTATCTACCCTCAGGATCCACCATGGAATCCATTATATGAAACTGGAGGTGTCTGGCGAACAGTATTGCAACCCCCTTAGACTTAGCCAGGGGGTTGGCGACGTGGAGGACCGTGGGGAAGTAGAAATTGTAAAGCTTTGGGATGGAGTCTTGGCGAAGATGCGTTTCTTGTAAAAAGACCACATCCGCTTTCTGTTTGTGTACGCAAGAGAGGAGCATGGAACGCTTTTCGGGTATGTTCAAACCTTTGACATTGAGTGAAAGGAGTTTCAGAGACAGTTGTCCCGTCTGTGAAGCGGAAGAAAGCATGGCTGTTGGAAGGCGGAGCCTGAGTCCGGGGCTTCGGTATGCCGAGGATCCGGGGATGGGAAAAGGAGGGGGGAAGGGAAAAAATAAAAAGGGGGAATATAGATAGTATACGGCTAGAGGAACAGACCCGCTGTTCCACGTGAGAGAAAGAAAACAGGAAAAGGGGAAAGGGTCGGGGAAAAAGAAGAGGAGCAGAAAGAAAGAAGAGAAGCTCAGAAAAAAGATACGGATAGAAGCCGAATGAAAAGGATCAGTGGAAGCTCGCCGAGCTCACTGTGTGGGGAACGAGGTCGGCGTGAAACCAGGAAGTGCGCATCCGCCGGCCGGTAGCCCCCTATGAGAAATTATAAAACAAAAGGCAAGAACAAGGGGGGCGGGGTTCGAGAGATGTAAGTGGTGTCAGAAGTCCGCAGGGGTGGGGCATATAAAGGCTTGGGTACCGGTCTTCCATGGGAGATGAAGTGGTATGTGACATGCAGAGGAAGAAGACCTGGGCAACTTTAGTAGGAGTATCACACGTGAAATGTTGCCGAGCGAGGGGTCTAGCTACGCTTAGTATTAAATAAGTGTAAGGCACTGACAGAGTGACCGTATTGGGAAGAGCAGCCTACGCCAAGGTGGGCGCGAGATAGTAAAGGGGCACCTCACTGAACGGAGAATATCGGAAGACCCCTGCACATATTAAAGGCAAACCACATCACAAGGCACAAACATAACAAGTCAACAATATCAAAACATGAATGAGCATGACAAAATCAGATAAAACATCAATAAGCCCCTATGCAACCGTTACTAATGAGTCCCCTAAGATCAAGGCCCGTCATCATCCCACAAATATATGAGTATCAAGGGGACTAAATAAGACATAGAAAACCCTCCTCCCCCTACCCCCCCCACACAAGGATAGTAGCTAGCGTCCCCAGGGAAACAAAGGGTACGAGCATCACCTCTCTCGGAATAGCGTAGGAGTGGGGAGGAGGAGGGAAGTGAGCATGGGAGTGATCAAAGGCACGCAGGCCCTCAGGTATGCCATTTCGGCCAAGTCAAAGCCGGGTTGAAGAGAATGACATGGTGCCATTCTGAAATGTCTAGCCAGTAGCGGGAAGAGGTGATGCTCGTCCACACAATCAGATTCCACTGACTAAAAGAACATTTACACTCCCCGAAAAAAAAAGCAGTTATCCGTCCCCGCAAACAATAACCATCTCCCCCCAAACCACCCCCCGGTCGAAATTTAGAGACACTAACATATTCACGCAGAAATTATACATTACAAATTGAGCAGGGATCACTTCCATAGGATCGGGAAGGCCAAGCGTTCCAATGTCCACGGAGAGGATGTGGGGGGCGAACAATCCATCACCGAACAGCCCCAAGCGAACAGCAGGACGTCCGCAAAGATGTGAGGGCGAAGTTCAGAGCTTGCCAGTAAGACGATGTCGGAGGATGTTCATCGCCCAGGATGCCTCCAGATGGTAATAGGAAATAGAAGGCTAGGAGAAGGCACCAATCGATAACCAACTGGAGGCGGAGGACTCGCTGTGGAGTGCGGAGAATTAGGTGACGATTAGTAAGGCAGAGCCTAAAAACTGATCCCCCTTGTATGAGGACGAGACAGCTAGAATGGGGCCAACTCCCAACCCCTTGTAAGGCATGAAGGAGTTGTGGAGACCCACTATTTGCGCATAGGACAGTGACAGAGTTCCATGAATCACAGGCTGCAGTCTTGACGGATAAATAGTAAAGGTGGTAAAGTAGGAGTCCGACGAGCATTGATCAGAGAGCGCAAGTGCGCAACTAGAACATATGGGGCGGGTGGACGAAAAAAGGTGTGCAGTAACAGTAGAACGTACACAGCAGGGTATGCATCAAAGTAGCAATGTTAAGGGAAGAACAGGGACCATTAGGTTTCGTGTCTTGGCCTCCTGTGTGCTGGCGAGGCCGTCGGACTGAAGGTAGTCGTGGCGTCCCCCATGAGGGGTCTCGGAGGGGTCGATGGGGCCATCCGCCCTCTACGAGAAGACTGACCGCGCCAATCCATAGCACTATCCTCGGCTACCAAATCCTGGGATAGCGGCAATCTCATGGAGCTGAACCAATCAGGCAGGTCAATCAGCGGGATGTCTATGGAGGCACAGAAAGAGGGCAGTTCTTCAGGGGTGCGCAGGTTGTAAGAACGACCACTAACTTGTACAGAGAGACAGAAGGGGAACCTCCATCTGTACGGCGGAATGTTACGCGATCGGAGCGTGTCCAGAAGAGGGCGTAAAGCGCGCCGTTGGCGTAGGGTGGTGCTGGATAAGTCCTGAAACAGTTGTATTTCTGTCCCCTCATATAAAAGGCGCCCTCTGTCTCTAGCACAGCGGAGGACATCTTCTTTGAGCGGGAAACTGACTAGGCAGCAAACGATATCCCTGGGTGGGTCTGCATCTCCCCTCCTGGGGCGGATCGCTCTGTGCACACGTTCGATGTCAATCGGGGTTGCTTGTGGGCGACCAAGGAGGTTATTGAATATGGCCATTGCTGCCTTGGGAATATCGGTATTTTCTACTGATTCTGGGAGACCGTGGATTCTGATGTTACGCCTGCGGCCACGGTTATCTAAATCCTCAATATGCCTGTGGAGCTCTTTGATAGTTGACGCGTGTATCGTTGACCGATGTTGTAAATCAAGAATTGCGGAACCATTTTGCCTGGATGCGGATTCCACGTGATCCAATCGTGAACCCATGGCCCTTAAATCATTATGCAGATCCCCCAATGCAGCAGTGAGTGTGGCTGTCAGGGTGGCCTTAATGTCAGCAACCACAGCCTGAAGATCCCTCAGGGACAGAGATTGTGAGGCAGAGGGGACATCATGCTGAGGCACTGTATCTGTGGCTGCCTGCATGTCAGAGCAGGAAGGGTTAACAGTATTAGCAGCCGTAGAGGGGAGGAGGGGGGCGGAGGGGGATGCAGCAGGAGAAGGAGATGGCTGCGGCCCCTCCCTTTGCTGTTGGGAGCGGAAGAGCTCCGTGTGTCTCCCCTGCACACCCTGGCCCCGTGGGGAGCGCGATCGGGTACCGGATGAGGTCCGGTCAGTCTTCCCCATGATGTGACAGCTCCCTCTCACCCCGCTCCGTCGTGCGGCGATATAGAGGGATCCGGCCGGCGGGAGCTCCCTCTCTTTGCGGCCATCTTCCATCTTCGTGCAGACCACGCCCCCGAGATTTCTTTAACTTAACTTACTTAGGCCTGCTAGCCTGTTTTTAAAATGTCCCAGCAGGGGGGTGGCTCTGAGTAACTGATCAATACTCTGTTTAGGGAGGGATCGTCGGGCGGAACCCTAAATTGGAACCAACATCTTTCTTAATAATATTCTGGTCTATAACTTCTCAGCTGCACGAGCGACAATCTACCCGCGGGTATATTATTACACAGACAAGTCTGAGGATTATTTAGATATGAATTATGAAATTATATGCTGCACGGTTCACAAGATATATGTTTCTGCTTCCCTGATCGTGCGAGACCAGTCCAGTGACCCATTAAACGATTCACCTGCTCATCATCTATCCGATGATATGTCTGGCTTTTATGTATGTCTCTCATATTTCAAGATATGAGACATAGGGGAAAACTGAATCTTTTAAAAATGTTATTTGGTTTGTGCTTCTTGGGAATGCCTTAAACTCTTTGGAAGGCTCTGTTATCTTTTCCCGAGGTGTGAAATTACACAGGTTCTTTAGACAGAGAGGCTCTGTCTCTCTTGGGGGGCTTTGTAGCTCTGGGCCCCCTGCTGCTCTAGCCTGCCAGTGACCCATAACCAAATGTTGCTGTGGCTGAACAGAGAGTAAAGGGGGGAGGATGCAGGAAAATATATTTCAGGATGGTTAGTCCCTTCGCCAAGATGGAGGTTGAAACCAAAATGGTTGAACCGCGTCCATCTCTGATGCACGCTTTTGCTACACCATCCACTATCAAATTGGACTCCACTTTATTTCTATGGCCAGCTTTAGACCTTCTCAGTTTTATATGTTTCTTCCTTTTTGTGTAAATCCATTGTGTGTGCCTTTTCCCATGTGATCTGACTTTTGGCAGAGCCCTGCTATCTTGTTTTTCTAAGGTGCATTTGTCAACGTAGTAGTACGATGCATCTTTAGAAAACAACATACTTCTGTAACATAATTAAAGGCTGTTCTATAAATGACTGTAGGCATCATCTAAATGGTTATGGTCTCTAAATGTAGATATATGGAGAAAGAAACAGAGGAAATTGTTTGCTTCATGTTGCATAACTGTAACAATGACTTTCACTGAAGTGCTCCATTATGTTGCAAAAAGAGCAGTTTTGAGGATACCTTATTGTGTTGGAGTTTACCTCTTGTTATCTAAGTGGTTTGCCTATGGCCGGAACAAGGTTAGAGCTGATTATAGCAGTGAGGATGGCATGCAGGAATAGGGTATATGCAAGTGGCACATTCCATATCTAGATTTGTGTTCTTGGTCTCTTAAGCCCTAAGATAAAAGTAAATTGACCAAGATTAACTCATCCATATTAGTTGGGTACACTGCTGCCATAAGTAGAAAGAGTGAAGAAACTCCTTAAAGTGGTAGTAAACTTTTGGTTAAAAAAAGAGGTTTCCATCTTCACCCAGTCTGCCTTCACGGGCTGCGACCGCTCGAATGGCTGAGCTATGATGATGTCACTACCACACATGCATGTGGAAGTTTTGGCTGCGGCACACAGCTGTGCCGTTCCTTCAAAGCACATGTGCCAGTGACATCTAGCTGCTCGCTAGAATATCTTCTAAACAGTGAACATTGAGGAGATATTAATTTTGCCTACAGGTAATCTTTATTATAAGCTTACCTGTAGGTAAAAATCAAAATGTGGGTTTACTACCACTTTAAGGCCTGGTATTGTGAGTTTTCAGTTTTTCCTCTTGAATTCAGTGCCAGAAGCTCCTTTTTACTCTCTGTTGTGTTTTGTGACTTTCTACACTCTATTGTAACTTTATTTAGGGTTGATGTGCAGGATTATGTTGCCTACAGCAGTAAAGTGAATGTCATTATATGCATGGGTAAGAGCATGCTCTACCCCATGTTTCTAATTTAAACTGTATAGAGGAGTAATATCAAGTTCTATTCAATGTATACAGTCATCTGCACTAGAAACATTTAATCAAAGATAGTTTTTTTGAGCTTAACATGCTTTTATGAAATTTGTCTGAATAATAAGTCACCTGTCATTTTATGATGGATTCTTTGGTTCCACTGAACAATGCTTGCATTTTAACAGCTACACACAGTCACATGCAAGAGCATAATCACAAATTTAAATGTATAACAATAATTGCTTGAGACCCACTGACTTTATCTGTTCATGTTCAACTTAAGCTTGGACACTGATGTGTTGACCTCGCATTTTATAAAATTATCTATAAGCAGCACCATTGTACACATTTTACTAGTAATTTATATGCCATCTGTTTTTGTGGATAAAGCGGCACATCATTCATCATATGCACAAGTAATTAATATCACATTTTAGAAGCCTGAGAACTGTAGGATAAGAAAAAGAAATTGTAAAGGACATCTGACCAATGGTTGCTATGTTTATGAAAGTGCTGGCTCATACTTTTATTTGTAGGCATTATAATACACTTTTGTGCATTTAACTCTATTATAATAGCACATTTCTGTGAAAACACTGATCTATGCCATATACTCTAAGTTGTTCTTCCAAGAAAGGTTGCAGGATAATAATTATCCTATCCACTACAAAAAAAGTGATAGCTTCATTGCTATGTTTGGCAAATGGCAATCACAGAAAAGCAATGGCATGATGGTATCAAAACAAAGACTTGCACTTTAAAAAAACGTGGATTCTCAAGCAACCATATGATAATTATATGCTGAAGTAGAAAAATAACACACCCCTGAAAAGTCCTCAAGTGTCAGAACCTTAAGGGGTTGAAATAATAAATTCACCATTTTTTTTAAATTTATAGAGATAAAATGGACCTATATTTTATGTCTCCGGTGTAGAGTATATTGAGTAGCACATATGTATTTTAGGTTAAAAGGGGTTCTACCAAAATGATAAAGGGCTTGCTAATAATGGCTTTGGAAAAAAACATGGATGCAATCTACAGATTAATATCACAAGGTAGTATTGACTTTAGCCACTTGCCTTCCAGAAGATTTACCTCCCTTAATGACCAGGCCATTTTTTGCTATTCAATACTGTGCTATTTCAACTGGTAATTGCGTGGTCATGCAATGCTGTACCCAAATTAAATGTATGTCCTTTTTTTCACACAGAGGTTTCTTTTGATGGTATTTGATCACCAGTGGGTTTTATTTTTTTGGTGATATAAATGAAAAATACTGAAATTGTTTTGAAAAAACAAAATTTTCTACTTTGTGTTCTAAAAAATGTCCAATAAACTCAAAGTTAATCATACATTTAGGCCAAAATGTATTCTGCTACATGTCTTTTGGTAAAAAAAAAATCCCAATAAGTATATATTCATTGGTTTGTGTGAAAGTTATAGCATCTACAAACTATGATAGATATATATATATATATATATATATATATATATATATATAGGGATTTATGCAGCTTTTCTTTTCTGACTGAGATCACAAGTCTTGGGATGCTAAAATGCCAGAGCAGTACAAACACCCCCCCAAATTACCACTTTTCAAAAAGTAGCTGCCCTAAGCTATTTGGTGAGAGGCATGTTGAGTTCATGGGACATTTTATTTTTTTTCCACAAGTTTTTGGAAAATTACCAAAAAAAGTTTTTTTTTTACACAAAGTTTTCAATTAAATGATATATTGCTCACACATGCCATGGGTATATGTGGAATTAAACCCCAAAACATATTCTGCTACTTCTCCCGAATATGGAGATACCACATGTGAGAGACTTTTTGTCAGCCTAGCCAAGTAGAGGACTCCAAAATCCAATAAGCACATTCATGCTTTAATTGGTAAAAAAAACAATATTCTATTGACTCAACATGCCTCTCAGCAAATGGTCTGGGGTATCTACTTTTCAAAAAGGGGTAATTTGGGTGGGTTTTGTGCTATCCTGGAATGTTATGCCCAACATTAGCACATATCACCCACCCTTCCAATCACTTCAAGATGAGGCCTTTTCTGCAAGAAAATTAATTTGAATCCCCCAAAATTATACATTTTTTTTAAAGCAGAGGCTCTAAAGAATAAAATGGTGGGAGTTGCAATTTTTTATGTCACACAGTACTTGTACAGCAATTTTTGAAATGCTAATTGTTTGAAAAACAATACACTTTTTTGAATCTTATTGCACAAAAACATAATATATTGGCCAATTGGTAGGTAAAATATAAAACATAAATAAAAAAAAATGCAGCACAGTATTATTAATACAAATACAGTGCTAAATAAATCCAACGTGCATTTGTGAATAGTGAAAACAGAAAATTGTGCTATGTAACAATAATATGTGCTATATCAAGATAAATATCAACACATATACATGAATATCCATAAACCTGCATATACCAGTGCTAAATGAATAGTATATGCAAATATCAAATGAACCATACAAAATAGTGAACGGTCCCTTTAACACTCCAATATCTTCACATGTGCTTGTGCGGTATATCTCCTGTGCATAGTGTTCCAAATATACCATCGACAAGTGTCCCAATATTATGATCTCAAAATGCAGGTGAACCATCCCTTTAAATCCACTGTGTGATCACACTACTTCATACACATATACAGTGCTCCTGTGTCACCCCTTAGTGCTTATCCACCTCTGACACGCTATTGCGCTCACCTTCAGGTTTGAACCGTATACTCAGATCAAACTACACCTTTCCCTTTAACCTGGGAGGGTGTACTGGTACATGAATTTCTCCACCGTCAGCACTTAAAATCTCCAAAATGCTCCACAGACATATGAAAAAAATGCTCCATATAGTGTAGTATAGCTAAATACAATCAACTTTATTAAAAAATGATCAAAATACACTCACATTTAAAAGTGTCCACCTGGGACACTACAGAATCAAAGACTCACTATACAATATAATTGTTGAATCAAAATGCATAGATCCCTTATCCAAAATGGTGGCACGTGTACTTCCGGTTTATGGCTTGACGTAATCGCCGTTGGATGTATTTAGCACCTTATTTGTATTTATAGTACTGCGCTGCATTTTTTTAAATTTATGGTTTACATGTGGGAACACAGTACATGCTAGCTGCAATATTTGTTTCATAGGAGGTCCATTTCGCTCAGGGTCTCTCGTATACATTTAGGTAAAATATAAAAGATGAAGTTATGCCATGCAAATAGATACCAAACATTACAAGCTTTAAAATTGTGCATGCCCTGTGTAACGGTGACAAACTACATACATTTTTAATATCCATAGGAAGTGTTTGAAAAGCCTTTTCAGGCTACCACTTTAGAATTACAGAGGAGTTCCAGTACTAGAATTACTGCCCCCAATCTGATGTTCATGGCGATACCTCACATGCATGGTGCAACCGCAATATACATACAGTATTGACACGGGGCCAGCGCTTGTGTATGCCTTTGAGCTCAAGCGAGGGGCAACAGGGGTGCTTTAATTTTTTTCATTTATTTTTTGTTATCACAGGGAATGTAATTATCCCCTATGATAGCAATAGGCAGTGACAGGTATTCTTTTCTGAGAAATCTGGGGTCTATTAGACTGTAGATGTTTTCTCTGCCCTTAAAGCATCTGATCACACCAAGATTGGTGTGATCAGATGCTTTCCTGTTTTAAAAGTGGTGTTGTTTATATCCGGCAAAACCAAAGTCATGAAATGCTCAGAGCTTTCAATTTCTTAGACCATAGAGATGATTGTAGCTGTTCCAATCTTTGATCAGCGCTATGGTCTGCAGGCAGAACCACTGACTGCATTCCCGGGTTCCCCGGTGTCACGGGAAAGCCAGAGGAAGCCGTGGAATCAGCAGGAGGGGTCATCCCCTCCCGCTGCTTGTAAAAGCAATCCAGTGACAATTAGCCACTAGGATTGCTTTTGCATGAAAACCGACAGTTGGCTGAAAAAATTATACCAGGATGATGCCTGTAGCTGCAGGAATCATCCTGGTATAACCAGCAACATACCAGTACATCACTGGACCTTGTTGGGCATATATGTTCTTTCTTTCATGCAAACTGTGGGCTTAATGAAAAAATAGAACCTATCAGATTCCTCCATTCACATTGATCGATGTGGATGAAGAAATCACTGCCTAAAAAAGTGTGTGGTGTGTCCACCATTAGAATATACCGCCCTGCATCCACCCACTTCTAATGTTGGGCATACATGTAATGTTCTTTTTTTCTAAGAGTCTCCTCCATTTACATTGATCAATGTGGATGAAAAAAATATATGCCGAAGCATAGGGGCGATCCACCCATTGACCACCCTAGGCCCCATGTTTAGGCATATATTTTCTTTTTTTAACAGATGAAAAATCTCATCCAACAGCACTGCACGCACTGATGTATATTCTGAGAACAAGACCCCCCATTGCTATCAGAATAAACAGATTGGTGCTGTAGCTGAATGTTGTTTCTGCAAAGCAAACAACAATGGTTAACATTAAAACACAGTAAGAATAGACCATTAACGCAATAAAATGACAACTTTTTTTATTGAATTCTCTGTCAGAAAAAAATAAAAAAATATATGCCAAAGCATAGCGGCAATCAACCAACTGACCACCCCAGGCCCCCATGCTTGAGCATATGTGTTCTTTTTTTAACTACGGATGAAAAATCTCATCCAACAGCGCTGCACGCACTAACGTATAATCTAAAAGTAAGACCCCATTACAATACAACACAGTAACAATAGAGCTTTAACGCAATAGAACAATAACTGAATGGTATTCCTGCAAAGCAAACAATGGTTAACAATAAAACGGCAGCTTTTTTGGAGTTTATTTTTCGGAATTTTTATTTTTTTTAACTTTTTTGTTGTTTTTGAAACTTTTCTTGAAACTTTTAAGAACAGCCTCGGATTTTTGGGTCTCTCAAAATGCAATATACAGTTTCCTGACTATCTAACATCTTTCGAGACCCTGTGTGAAAATGGTGAACATGTGCCCTGGACTGTGCCTAGGTGTACCCTATACTAATACTAAACTGGTGTGTGGTAGCAAAGGAAGCAGTCCTTGAGGCAGAGACCAGGTTGGCCAGGACAGGAGGGGATTGGGCCACAGCGCCTTATGGTTACAAAAGGGCTGTAATGATCTCTACCTGAAATTTTAGGAAGGATCCATTTCATCCAGTTGCTTTGTAAATTACAAAAGCGTTATATATAGCCAATGGAAACAAATAGACACCTTTTTGTACCAGTGTCAAGCTTTCAGGGAAACTAGGTATGGATTCATCATTTGGTTGCTGAGGTCCACTCCTCCCATGTTAAGTTTATAGTAATGGACGCAGAAGGGTTCCTTAACAACACTAGATACCATGCTAATTTGGACTGTCGCGTCTGCATGAATGGAAGACAGGACAAAAACATCCCTTTTGTCCTTCCATTTTACTTCACTTCAAGCAATTCATAATTTCTTAAGCAGGCTTTCTCCCCCTTTCTAAGTCGGGTATTTACAAGCCAGTGGGGGGAAGCCCCAGTGATTAGGTCACACGGTGCCACATGAGCCCATTCCAAGATTGTACAAATGTCTAAATAGTGGCACGCTTGTATAAAAATTGCCCACGTATAAGTGGTACCCCTTACGGAACACAGACAACACAAAGTCCCAAAGTATCTTGCCACTGCTCCCCAGGTAGTCTGGGCAGTCGGGCCCTGTACTTTGTTGTCTCTTCCCTCATAAACCCTAAAATTATATGTATAGCCTGTGGCCCTCTCACAGAGCTTATACAGTTTGACCTCAGATTTGGCACATTTTCTGGGTAGATACTGTTTGATAGCAAGGTGGCCAGTAAAGTCAATGAAGGACTCATCCACGCAGTCATTTTGCTAAGACTTATACACATCTGCAAATTTCTCATTGAGATGGTTTATCAGGGGCAAAATTTTGTAGAGCCAGTCATGTTCAGGGTCACCCCGAGGAGAACAGAGAGTATTATCACTGAAATGCATGAAGCAAATTATTGTCTCATATCTATGCCTGGCCATGGTAGCAGAGAACACAGGCATATGATGAACTAGGTCTGTGGACCAATATGACCGTAACCCATTCTTTATGTAATGCCTGTGTTGAGGGGAGGCCAAAAAAAGTTTTACATTTGGAAACCGTAATAGGTTTCCATCCAAATTGTCTGGCAAGAGCTGAATTTGAGTGGGCAGATATACTTTTGTGCATATAAATTGCTTTGGCCCACAATCAAATTGCACAAATCTTCTGTGAAAAACAGCTCCATAAAATCATGGAGAGTAGTTAAATTTGCTATTTCCACCTGAATTCTGGGTTGGGCAGTGAACGGGGGAAGTATAGGTGCTGCAGAATCTGTGGGATGCCAATCAGGATTTGCAAGCACATCTGGAAGGACACTATGGGCTCTACGGGTCTGTGTGTGAATTCTTGGTGGCTGTGAGATGCTACTGCTTGTACTGCACTTATGCACTTCACCAAGTCATATTGCAGTGCTGGTATGAAATAGACCAAGATGTACTAGGCCGCTGGTGCTCACCAGTTTGCCAAAAGGTAGTGTGGCATTTGTACTAGCATTCTGCTGCATGTGAGACAAGTCATGCATTCCTAGTACTTCAGCTTCATGGGGTCGGGTAAAACATAAGGAGAGTGAACAGGCGCATGAATTATGCAGTCCATGTAATCTTACAATAAATTGATATGTGTTCCAGGTCAGACGGAGAGTAAATCAGTCAAAGACACTAGGGCAAGCTGTGGTAGAGTGAAACAGAGCTCTAAAGTAGAAGTATCAGAACCAAAGACACAGCGCCTTTAAGTGTAGACTGTATAATGATAAAAAGGTAAGTTTAGCAACTCAAATCTTAGCAATGTAAAAAAGGCTCATAGGGGTTAGTGTAAAGAACATGTATCGCCAGATGTATAAAACTTCTCAGGGAGGGATACCAGCCGATCGGAAGGAGATGCTGCAAGGAGGAAGGTGTGGATGGTAAAGCCTGGCCGGGTCCCTGGTATGTCTGGAGCTGTGGCTTTGGCGTCTGACATCATCGGGATGCAACGCATTTCTGAGCATGCTCGGGAACCGATGTGGACTGGCACGCTCTTTCATCAGGCATAGGTCAGGCACTACTGAGGGGAAGCCCTATATGGAATGGAGAGGAGTGCTGGACAGGACCGGGGGCGGGAGTAGGGAGAGCAATATACAGAGAGACAGTGGAACAATTGGTAACATAGGGATAAAGTAACAAGTCATATATACAACTAATAGAAATCATAAAAATTAACAAAATTCATAAGACATAAGAGAACAATGCATGGAAATAGTAAACAACAGTATCATGGGGTCTGGTAACCCTGATCTTAACAGGGACCTCTTCTCCATCGTCTGAGCTACTTGACAGGGTGCTGATGCTTTCTACAGGTTTCTATCCTGAGGTGGATTCTGTCAGAGAGGCTTCCCCTTTCACTATTGTATTTTTTTTGGAACACTTTGGGCTCTAAATATACAGGTACCTAGCGCGACTCACAGGAAAATAAGCGCCAGGCTGTCAGGCACTGCTTAAACCACTATAAAATTCACATGCTAGTGCTAGCAGAGATCAGGCCTGATTCTGCTAACGCTGCAGTTTTGTGTGCAATCTATTACAGGTAACAATGATCAGAAATTACACTGGCACTGCACTTCTTGTTGGGGGATGGATGGGAGCATTGGGGTTAAGTGCAAGTGCTGGCAGCGAATGGGCTGATCCTGCTAACACTGCATTTTGGGGACAATAATGCCAAGGGTGCACTGGTATAGTTCTGTTTGTGATAAATATATTGATCCATACAAAATTATACTAGTAATGATGATGATCAGTGACCTATAGCATGAGTGTGATGGTGTGTGAGCAAGCTAACGCTAGCTGTTCCTGGCTGGGAGAGGCGCTAACTGACCCTGACATGTGAGGAAAGGAAATAACTGGCATTTTGTTTACATGGGATTAGCTGATCACATGGTAAAGGGTCACTGTGATTGGCCTTTTACCTCGATCTGTGATCATCTGTGTCCAAAGGATCACAGAGCACACAGCTGGGTGGGGTTCTGAGAAGACATCTATAGACGCCCTCCCAAAACTAGATTACCAAGCTGTAGCCATCTTTCAGCTACAGCACGGCTGGGAGGTGGTTAATATTACTGATAAGGAATGCAAAAGTCAACCTTTATTAAACATAAGGATGTGTGAGGATTGTCAAAATAATGCATAAGTGGCTGTGTGCTGTCCTTTTAGACTTGCAGTCCTAGGCCATGTTGGATATGCATAATACCAACCCTGATTACTTTAGAAATTAAAATATTTTGAAAGGTATTTTCTCTGTTGTCTGCATTGCTGATCTATCCTTGCTCAAAGGTCTTATTGTTACTTCATAAATAATTAGATCCCATATGCTTGAATTCTTTATTTCTTAAATAGCACTGTTCTATAAAACTACTGACAGTCAAGCTTGGGGAAGACTGTGCATCCACATTAGTGACTATAAAACAGTAAATGCGGCTCTCTGAGGGTATATCAGATTATTAGTGTAATCCAGCAGTAGGGTCATTGCTCCTGTCTGAAGTTTTATTTTTTGTGTTAACAAGAGATTTGTATTATTTGTTGTTTAGAATTAGGAACTACATAATGACTAAACTGGGCAAACAATTCTTAGGGTCATGAGACAAAAGATACTTTGACAACTTCAGTCACCTCCTGTGTACATTTTGACATGATGTTTCACCATTAAATTTTAATAACTGTTGCCAGTGTCTAATTAGTGAGCAATGCTATTATGTTTTAATGTTTTTTCACACTTTCACCCAGAATGCTCTAATGTTCCCAAACTAAAAAACAGGAATGCTTTGACCTTAGACATTCAGTTAGACATTCAGCTGTTTTTATACTACGTATAAGTGGCTCTGAGCTGTTGTAGCCTTAGGAAATACTCAAGCTTTTCATAAGATATATTTCCAGTGTTAGAAACATGTTGCTTCTAACGTGAGCTAATTTTAAAGCAAAATCAAAACAGCTGCATAGCAGTGGTTTAATAGATCAGCATCGGGAAACTAGTGGTGAGGACTCTCTTGTTATCTTTAGAGTCCCCCCTCCCCCCCAATCAAAGATTATCACATTTATGTATGTATTTATACAGTATACTATTTAATTCAAAAGTGTTTGGTATGCTGCATTTTAAGATCACCGTGTCCTTATCTGACAACCTAGCTGGAAGACATATAGATAGATAGATTTCATGATGTGCCTGTTCTTTTTAATAAAACTACAGAACTGCCCACTAGCGTTGGGAATTGGTGAAATAGTTTTTCCCTTAGGCTAATATTCTGAATGTTATCCAAATGCTTATTTTCTGTCATTTTTAAATTAATTTGAAAGGTTTATAAAATGAATTGAGTATGTCCGTATTTTTTTTTTAGTTATGATTAGAGATGAGCGAAGAAATGAAAAATTCGATTCGACTGATTCGGCGAATTCGTGGACAATATTCGATTCGAGTCGAATAAATTCGCTGTGAATTTAACTTAAAAAAGGGTGTTTCTAGGCTTCAGAGAGACTTAATATTAGTGCAGAACACTGTACCTTTAATTTAAATGCCCTTGGAGTCTGCTGGGGAAGAGAAATAATACTGTCAGTCAGTATGACATGCAGATGAGTGCCGTCGATCTTAGAATCACCGCACACTTCACTCATTTGGGCAGTCACGGGGCCAAAACCAGAGTGTGGAGCCACAGTGTGGCGGTGGAGGCAGCAGCAATGGGAGGCCATACAGCACCCTATGACAAAAATGGAAACCACCAGCAGTGTGAGGAGACCTGAAAGTGGCACATGGCAGAGTGTGGCGATAGAGACAGCAGCAATGGGAGGCCGTACAGGGACCCATGACACACTCTGGACCTGGCAGCAGCATGAGGAGGCGGTACAGGGGCCCATGACAGATTACGGGCCTGGCAGCAGCATGAGGAGTCGGTACAGGGGCCCATGGCAGATTACGGGCCTGGCAGCAGCAATGGGAGGCCGTACAGGGACCCATGACACACTCTGGACCTGGCAGCAGCATGGGGAGGCGGTACAGGGGCCCATGACAGATTACGGGCCTGGCAGCAGCATGAGGAGTCGGTACGGGGGCCCATGACACACTCTGGACCTGGCAGCAGCATGAGGAGGCGGTACAGGGGCGCATGACAGATTACGAGCCTGGCAGCAGCAACTTGGACAGGAGGACGTTCAGCTTCTGCACCGTCGGGTGCGTGCTCGCAAACTGTTGTCTCTTGGAAACGGATTCCAAGAAAGACTGCTGACGGAATCCGTGAAGAGGAGTAGCAGGAGAAGGAGCATCTGAACGAGCGGAATATGCCAACAAGCGACAACAGTGGCCCATGACAGATTACGGGCCTGGCAGCAGCATGAGGAGTCGGTACGGGGGCCCATGGCAGATTACGGGCCTGGCAGCAGCTATGGGAGGCCCGTAATCTGCCAGCACCCTATGACAAAAAATGGAACCCACCAGCAGTGTGAGGAGACCTGAAAGTGGCACATGGCAGAGTGTGGCGATGGAGACAGCAGCAATGGGAGGCCGTACAGGGACCCATGAGAGACTCTGGACCTGGCAGCAGCATGAGGAGGCGGTATAGGGGCCCATGGCAGATTAGGGGCCTGGCAGCAGCTATGGGAGGCCCGTAATCTGCCAGCACCCTATGACAAAAAATGGAACACACCAGCAGTGTGAGGAGACCTGAAAGTGGCACATGGCAGAGTGTGGCGATGGAGGCAGCAGCAATGGGAGGCCGTACAGGGACCCATGAGAGACTCTGGACTTGGCAGCAGCATGAGGAGGCGGTATAGGGGCCCATGGCAGATTAGGGGCCTGGCAGCAGCTATGGGAGGCCCGTAATCTGCCAGCACCCTATGACAAAAAATGGAACACACCAGCAGTGTGAGGAGACCTGAAAGTGGCACATGTTTGGGGCATGATTCATGGCGGATTTAGTCAGTTGTGTCAGGAACTGGTGGTTTGAAATCCAGACTAATCCACGCCTGATTCATTTTCACAAACGTCAGTCTCTCCACACTTTGGGTGGACAGTCGTGTCCTCCGCGGAGTTGCAATACCTCCTGCCGCACTAAACACGCGCTCCGATGCCACGCTACTGGCCGGGCATGACAGCCTTTCAAGGGCAAATTCAGCTAGTTGGGGCCAAAGGTCAAGTTTCGTTGCCCAGTAGTCAAGGGGATTGTCTACCTCGGTTGGCAGGGTGCTGTCCAAGTAGGCCTAAGCCTGTTGTTTGAGGTCCTGCTCCAGGTCCACCTGATGCTGCTGCTGCTGCTGCGGCTGGTTAGTAGTTTCCTCACTGCGCTGGTGAAGAAAGCTACTCATCATCGACTGCAGACTGAGGCAGCCGCTGCTGGTGGAGCTGCCACTGCTCCTACCACCCCACCCCTCCCCTGCTGCCATGGCAGCGGAACACGAGCGCACAGGGCCCACAGTGTCTGAGGATGGACGTTGGCGCAGACAGGCAGAGACCAGCTGACTACATAGGTGTTTTTTATAGTACGTTATTTTGGCCTCCCTCTCAGCAGGTGTGAAAAAGGCCACCATTTTTGAACGGTAGCGAGGGTCCAACAAGGTGGACAGCCAAAAGTCATCCCTCTGTCTGATGGTTATTATTCGGCTGTCGCTACGCAAGCAACCGAGCATGCTATGGGCCATTTGTGCCAAGGAATGCGAGGGACTCCCTGCCTCCATCTCCACAGCATACTGCCACGGTGCGTCTGGGTCCTCTGTCTCCTCTTCCTCCTCCTCTACCAGATGCTCCTGCTCCTCCACTCCTGTCCGCTGAGTGGAAAAACCACCCATTTCACTCAATAATTCCTGAGCACCAATGTCCTCCTCTACCTCCTCCTCTTCTTCCAGTCCTGCCCCCACAGGGGCCATGTGGCGTTGAGATCTGTGCGCCACGTCTACCGCACCCTGACCAGCCATTGTTAACAGCATTTGTTCCAGGACGTGCAACAGAGGAATGACGTCGTTCATCCCATAGTCCTGCCGACTCACGAATAGCGTGGCCTCCTCAAAGGGCCTGAGCAAGCGCAGGTGTCACGCATGAGCTGCCAATGGCTGACATCTAAGTTACACAGGGAGTACCTTTATCTGCTTTTAACATCAGGAAATCTGTGATGGCCTTTTGCTGTTCGTAAAGGCGGTCTAACATATGTAGGGTTGAATTCCACGTTGTTGCAACGTCACAGCATGAGGAGTCGGTATAGGGGCCCATGGCAGATTAGGGGCCTGGCAGCAGTTATGGGAGGCCCATAATCTGCCAGCACCCTATGACAAAAAATGGAACACACCAGCAGTGTGAGGAGACCTGAAAGTGGCACATGGCAGAGTGTGGCGATGGAGACAGCAGCAATGGGAGGCCGTACAGGGACCCATGAGAGACTCTGGACCTGGCAGCAGCATGAGGAGGCGGTATATAGGGGCCTACGGCAGATTAGGGGCCTGGCAGCAGCTATAGGAGGCCCGTAATCTGCCAGCACCCTATGTCAAAAAATTCAACACACCAGCAGTGTGTGAGGAGACCTGAAAGTGGCACATGGCAGAGTGTGGCGATGGAGACAGCAGCAATGGGAGGCCGTACAGGGACCCATGACAGACTCTGGACTTGGCAGCAGCATGAGGAGGCGGTATATAGGGGCTTATGGCAGATTAGGGGCCTGGCAGCAGCTATAGGAGGCCCGTAATCTGCCAGCACCCTATGTCAAAAAATTCAACACACCAGCAGTGTGAGGAGACCTGAAAGTGGCACATGGCAGAGTGTGGCGATGGAGACAGCAGCAATGGGAGGCCGTACAGGGACCCATGACAGACTCTGAACTTGGCAGCAGCATGAGGAGGCGGTATATAGGGGCCCATGGCAGATTAGGGGCCTGGCAGCAGCTATAGGAGGCCCGTAATCTGCCAGCACCCTATGTCAAAAAATTTAACACACCAGCAGTGTGAAGAGACCTGAAAGTGGCACATGGCAGCAGAGTGTGGCGATGGAGACAGCAGCAATGGGAGGCCGTACAGGGACCCATGAGAGACTCTAGACTTGGCAGCAGCATGAGGAGGCGGTATATAGGGGCCCATGGCAGATTAGGGGCCTGGCAGCAGCTATGTGAGGCCCGTAATCTGCCTGCACCCTATGTCAAAAAATTAAACACACCAGCAGTGTGAAGAGACCTGAAAGTGGCACATGGCATGAGAGACTCTGGACCTGGCAGCAGCAGGAGGAGGCGGTATAGGGGCCCATGGCTGATTAGGGGCCTGGCAGCAGCTATGTGAGGCCCGTTATCTTGCAGCACCCTATGTCAAAAAATTTAACACACCAGCAGTGTGAAGAGACCTGAAAGTGGCACATGGCAGCAGAGTGTGGCGATGGAGACAGCAGCAATGGGAGGCCGTACAGGGACCCATGAGAGACTCTAGACTTGGCAGCAGCATGAGGAGGCGGTATATAGGGGCCCATGGCAGATTAGGGGCCTGGCAGCAGCTATGTGAGGCCCGTAATCTGCCTGCACCCTATGTCAAAAAATTTAACACACCAGCAGTGTGAAGAGACCTGAAAGTGGCACATGGCAGCAGAGTGTGGCGATGGAGACAGCAGCAATGGGAGGCCGTACAGGGACCCATGAGAGACTCTAGACTTGGCAGCAGCATGAGGAGGCGGTATATAGGGGCCCATGGCAGATTAGGGGCCTGGCAGCAGCTATGTGAGGCCCGTAATCTGCCTGCACCCTATGTCAAAAAATGTAACACACCAGCAGTGTGAAGAGACCTGAAAGTGGCACATGGCAGCAGAGTGTGGCGATGGAGACAGCAGCAATGGGAGGCCGTACAGGGACCCATGAGAGACTCTAGACTTGGCAGCAGCATGAGGAGGCGGTATATAGGGGCCCATGGCAGATTAGGGGCCTGGCAGCAGCTATGTGAGGCCCGTAATCTGCCTGCACCCTATGTCAAAAAATTTAACACACCAGCAGTGTGAAGAGACCTGAAAGTGGCACATGGCAGCAGAGTGTGGCGATGGAGACAGCAGCAATGGGAGGCCGTACAGGGACCATGACAGACTCTGGACTTGGCAGCAGCATGAGGAGGCGGTATATAGGGGCCCATGGCAGATTAGGGGCCTGGCAGCAGCTATGTGAGGCCCGTAATCTGCCTGCACCCTATGTCAAAAAATTTAACACACCAGCAGTGTGAAGAGACCTGAAAGTGGCACATGGCAGCAGAGTGTGGCGATGGAGACAGCAGCAATGGGAGGCCGTACAGGGACCATGACAGACTCTGGACTTGGCAGCAGCATGAGGAGGCGGTATATAGGGGCCCATGGCAGATTAGGGGCCTGGCAGCAGCTATGTGAGGCCCGTAATCTGCCTGCACCCTATGTCAAAAAATTCAACACACCAGCAGTGTGAGGAGACCTGAAAGTGGCACATGGCAGAGTGTGGCGATGGAGACAGCAGCAATGGGAGGCCGTACAGGGACCCATGACAGACTCTGAACTTGGCAGCAGCATGAGGAGGCGGTATATAGGGGCCCATGGCAGATTAGGGGCCTGGCAGCAGCTATAGGAGGCCCGTAATCTGCCAGCACCCTATGTCAAAAAATTTAACACACCAGCAGTGTGAAGAGACCTGAAAGTGGCACATGGCAGCAGAGTGTGGCGATGGAGACAGCAGCAATGGGAGGCCGTACAGGGACCCATGAGAGACTCTAGACTTGGCAGCAGCATGAGGAGGCGGTATATAGGGGCCCATGGCAGATTAGGGGCCTGGCAGCAGCTATGTGAGGCCCGTAATCTGCCTGCACCCTATGTCAAAAAATTTAACACACCAGCAGTGTGAAGAGACCTGAAAGTGGCACATGGCAGCAGAGTGTGGCGATGGAGACAGCAGCAATGGGAGGCCGTACAGGGACCCATGAGAGACTCTAGACTTGGCAGCAGCATGAGGAGGCGGTATATAGGGGCCCATGGCAGATTAGGGGCCTGGCAGCAGCTATGTGAGGCCCGTAATCTGCCTGCACCCTATGTCAAAAAATTTAACACACCAGCAGTGTGAAGAGACCTGAAAGTGGCACATGGCAGCAGAGTGTGGCGATGGAGACAGCAGCAATGGGAGGCCGTACAGGGACCATGACAGACTCTGGACTTGGCAGCAGCATGAGGAGGCGGTATATAGGGGCCCATGGCAGATTAGGGGCCTGGCAGCAGCTATGTGAGGCCCGTTATCTTGCAGCACCCTATGTCAAAAAATTTAACACACCAGCAGTGTGAAGAGACCTGAAAGTGGCACATGGCAGCAGAGTGTGGCGATGGAGACAGCAGCAATGGGAGGCCGTACAGGGACCCATGAGAGACTCTAGACTTGGCAGCAGCATGAGGAGGCGGTATATAGGGGCCCATGGCAGATTAGGGGCCTGGCAGCAGCTATGTGAGGCCCGTAATCTGCCTGCACCCTATGTCAAAAAATTAAACACACCAGCAGTGTGAAGAGACCTGAAAGTGGCACATGGCATGAGAGACTCTGGACCTGGCAGCAGCAGGAGGAGGCGGTATAGGGGCCCATGGCTGATTAGGGGCCTGGCAGCAGCTATGTGAGGCCCGTTATCTTGCAGCACCCTATGTCAAAAAATTTAACACACCAGCAGTGTGAAGAGACCTGAAAGTGGCACATGGCAGCAGAGTGTGGCGATGGAGACAGCAGCAATGGGAGGCCGTACAGGGACCCATGAGAGACTCTAGACTTGGCAGCAGCATGAGGAGGCGGTATATAGGGGCCCATGGCAGATTAGGGGCCTGGCAGCAGCTATGTGAGGCCCGTAATCTGCCTGCACCCTATGTCAAAAAATTTAACACACCAGCAGTGTGAAGAGACCTGAAAGTGGCACATGGCAGCAGAGTGTGGCGATGGAGACAGCAGCAATGGGAGGCCGTACAGGGACCATGACAGACTCTGGACTTGGCAGCAGCATGAGGAGGCGGTATATAGGGGCCCATGGCAGATTAGGGGCCTGGCAGCAGCTATGTGAGGCCCGTAATCTGCCTGCACCCTATGTCAAAAAATTTAACACACCAGCAGTGTGAAGAGACCTGAAAGTGGCACATGGCAGCAGAGTGTGGCGATGGAGACAGCAGCAATGGGAGGCCGTACAGGGACCCATGAGAGACTCTAGACTTGGCAGCAGCATGAGGAGGCGGTATATAGGGGCCCATGGCAGATTAGGGGCCTGGCAGCAGCTATGTGAGGCCCGTAATCTGCCTGCACCCTATGTCAAAAAATTTAACACACCAGCAGTGTGAAGAGACCTGAAAGTGGCACATGGCAGCAGAGTGTGGCGATGGAGACAGCAGCAATGGGAGGCCGTACAGGGACCATGACAGACTCTGGACTTGGCAGCAGCATGAGGAGGCGGTATATAGGGGCCCATGGCAGATTAGGGGCCTGGCAGCAGCTATGTGAGGCCCGTTATCTTGCAGCACCCTATGTCAAAAAATTTAACACACCAGCAGTGTGAAGAGACCTGAAAGTGGCACATGGCAGCAGAGTGTGGCGATGGAGACAGCAGCAATGGGAGGCCGTACAGGGACCCATGAGAGACTCTAGACTTGGCAGCAGCATGAGGAGGCGGTATATAGGGGCCCATGGCAGATTAGGGGCCTGGCAGCAGCTATGTGAGGCCCGTAATCTGCCTGCACCCTATGTCAAAAAATTAAACACACCAGCAGTGTGAAGAGACCTGAAAGTGGCACATGGCATGAGAGACTCTGGACCTGGCAGCAGCAGGAGGAGGCGGTATAGGGGCCCATGGCTGATTAGGGGCCTGGCAGCAGCTATGTGAGGCCCGTTATCTTGCAGCACCCTATGTCAAAAAATTTAACACACCAGCAGTGTGAAGAGACCTGAAAGTGGCACATGGCAGCAGAGTGTGGCGATGGAGACAGCAGCAATGGGAGGCCGTACAGGGACCCATGAGAGACTCTAGACTTGGCAGCAGCATGAGGAGGCGGTATATAGGGGCCCATGGCAGATTAGGGGCCTGGCAGCAGCTATGTGAGGCCCGTAATCTGCCTGCACCCTATGTCAAAAAATTTAACACACCAGCAGTGTGAAGAGACCTGAAAGTGGCACATGGCAGCAGAGTGTGGCGATGGAGACAGCAGCAATGGGAGGCCGTACAGGGACCATGACAGACTCTGGACTTGGCAGCAGCATGAGGAGGCGGTATATAGGGGCCCATGGCAGATTAGGGGCCTGGCAGCAGCTATGTGAGGCCCGTAATCTGCCTGCACCCTATGTCAAAAAATTTAACACACCAGCAGTGTGAAGAGACCTGAAAGTGGCACATGGCAGCAGAGTGTGGCGATGGAGACAGCAGCAATGGGAGGCCGTACAGGGACCATGACAGACTCTGGACTTGGCAGCAGCATGAGGAGGCGGTATATAGGGGCCCATGGCAGATTAGGGGCCTGGCAGCAGCTATGTGAGGCCCGTAATCTGCCTGCACCCTATGTCAAAAAATTTAACACACCAGCAGTGTGAAGAGACCTGAAAGTGGCACATGGCAGCAGAGTGTGGCGATGGAGACAGCAGCAATGGGAGGCCGTACAGGGACCCATGAGAGACTCTAGACTTGGCAGCAGCATGAGGAGGCGGTATATAGGGGCCCATGGCAGATTAGGGGCCTGGCAGCAGCTATGTGAGGCCCGTAATCTGCCTGCACCCTATGTCAAAAAATTTAACACACCAGCAGTGTGAAGAGACCTGAAAGTGGCACATGGCAGCAGAGTGTGGCGATGGAGACAGCAGCAATGGGAGGCCGTACAGGGACCCATGAGAGACTCTAGACTTGGCAGCAGCATGAGGAGGCGGTATATAGGGGCCCATGGCAGATTAGGGGCCTGGCAGCAGCTATGTGAGGCCCGTAATCTGCCTGCACCCTATGTCAAAAAATTTAACACCCCAGCAGTGTGAAGAGACCTGAAAGTGGCACATGGCAGCAGAGTGTGGCGATGGAGACAGCAGCAATGGGAGGCCGTACAGGGACCATGACAGACTCTGGACTTGGCAGCAGCATGAGGAGGCGGTATATAGGGGCCCATGGCAGATTAGGGGCCTGGCAGCAGCTATGTGAGGCCCGTTATCTTGCAGCACCCTATGTCAAAAAATTTAACACACCAGCAGTGTGAAGAGACCTGAAAGTGGCACATGGCAGCAGAGTGTGGCGATGGAGACAGCAGCAATGGGAGGCCGTACAGGGACCCATGAGAGACTCTAGACTTGGCAGCAGCATGAGGAGGCGGTATATAGGGGCCCATGGCAGATTAGGGGCCTGGCAGCAGCTATGTGAGGCCCGTAATCTGCCTGCACCCTATGTCAAAAAATTAAACACACCAGCAGTGTGAAGAGACCTGAAAGTGGCACATGGCATGAGAGACTCTGGACCTGGCAGCAGCAGGAGGAGGCGGTATAGGGGCCCATGGCTGATTAGGGGCCTGGCAGCAGCTATGTGAGGCCCGTTATCTTGCAGCACCCTATGTCAAAAAATTTAACACACCAGCAGTGTGAAGAGACCTGAAAGTGGCACATGGCAGCAGAGTGTGGCGATGGAGACAGCAGCAATGGGAGGCCGTACAGGGACCCATGAGAGACTCTAGACTTGGCAGCAGCATGAGGAGGCGGTATATAGGGGCCCATGGCAGATTAGGGGCCTGGCAGCAGCTATGTGAGGCCCGTAATCTGCCTGCACCCTATGTCAAAAAATTTAACACACCAGCAGTGTGAAGAGACCTGAAAGTGGCACATGGCAGCAGAGTGTGGCGATGGAGACAGCAGCAATGGGAGGCCGTACAGGGACCATGACAGACTCTGGACTTGGCAGCAGCATGAGGAGGCGGTATATAGGGGCCCATGGCAGATTAGGGGCCTGGCAGCAGCTATGTGAGGCCCGTTATCTTGCAGCACCCTATGTCAAAAAATTTAACACACCAGCAGTGTGAAGAGACCTGAAAGTGGCACATGGCAGCAGAGTGTGGCGATGGAGACAGCAGCAATGGGAGGCCGTACAGGGACCCATGAGAGACTCTGGACTTGGCAGCAGCATGAGGAGGCGGTATATAGGGGCCCATGGCAGATTAGGGGCCTGGCAGCAGCTATGTGAGGCCCGTTATCTTGCAGCACCCTATGTCAAAAAATTAAACACACCAGCAGTGTGAAGAGACCTGAAAGTGGCACATGGCAGCAGAGTGTGGCGATGGAGACAGCAGCAATGGGAGGCCGTACAGGGACCCATGAGAGACTCTGGACTTGGCAGCAGCATGAGGAGGCGGTATATAGGGGCCCATGGCAGATTAGGGGCCTGGCAGCAGCTATGTGAGGCCCGTTATCTTGCAGCACCCTATGTCAAAAAATTAAACACACCAGCAGTGTGAAGAGACCTGAAAGTGGCACATGGCAGCAGAGTGTGGCGATGGAGACAGCAGCAATGGGAGGCCGTACAGGGACCCATGAGAGACTCTGGACTTGGCAGCAGCATGAGGAGGCGGTATATAGGGGCCCATGGCAGATTAGGGGCCTGGCAGCAGCTATGTGAGGCCCGTTATCTGGCAGCACCCTATGTCAAAAAATTAAACACACCAGCAGTGTGAAGAGACCTGAAAGTGGCACATGGCAGCAGAGTGTGGTGATGGAGACAGCAGCAATGGGAGGCCGTACAGGGACCCATGAGAGACTCTGGACCTGGCAGCAGCAGGAGGAGGTGGTATATAGGGGCCCATGGCAGATTAGGGGCCTGGCAGCAGCTATGTGAGGCCCGTAATCTGCCTGCACCCTATGTCAAAAAATTTAACACACCAGCAGTGTGAAGAGACCTGAAAGTGGCACATGGCAGCAGAGTGTGGCGATGGAGACAGCAGCAATGGGAGGCCGTACAGGGACCCATGAGAGACTCTGGACTTGGCAGCAGCATGAGGAGGCGGTATATAGGGGCCCATGGCAGATTAGGGGCCTGGCAGCAGCTATGTGAGGCCCGTTATCTTGCAGCACCCTATGTCAAAAAATTTAACACACCAGCAGTGTGAAGAGACCTGAAAGTGGCACATGGCAGCAGAGTGTGGCGATGGAGACAGCAGCAATGGGAGGCCGTACAGGGACCCATGAGAGACTCTGGACCTGGCAGCAGCAGGAGGAGGTGGTATATAGGGGCCTATGGCAGATTAGGGGCCTGGCAGCAGCTATAGGAGGCCCGTAATCTGCCAGCACCCTATGTCAAAAAATTCAACACACCAGCAGTGTGTGAGGAGACCTGAAAGTGGCACATGTTTGAGGCATGATTCATGGCGGATTTAGTCAGTTGTGTCAGGAACTGGTGGTTTGAAATCCAGACTAATCCACGCCTGATTCATTTTCACAAACGTGAGTCTCTCCACACTTTGGGTGGACAGTCGTGTCCTCCGCGGAGTTACAATACCTCCTGCCGCACTAAACACGCGCTCCGATGCCACGCTACTGGCCGGGCATGACAGCCTTTCAAGGGCAAATTCAGCTAGTTGGGGCCAAAGGTCAAGTTTCGTTGCCCAGTAGTCAAGGGGATTGTCTACCTCGGTTGGCAGGGTGCTGTCCAAGTAGGCCCAAGCCTGTTGTTTGAGCTCCTGCTCCAGGTCCACCTGATGCTGCTGCTGCTGCTGCGGCTGGTTAGTAGTTTCCTCACTGCGCTGGTGAAGAAAGCTACTCATCATCGACTGCAGACTGAGGCAGCCGCTGCTGGTGGAGCTGCCACTGCTCCTACCACCCCACCCCTCCCCTGCTGCCATGCCAGCGGAACGCGAGCGCACAGGGCCCACAGTGTCTGAGGATGGACGATGGCGCACAAAGGCAGAGACCAACTGACTACATAGGTGGTTTTTATAGTACGTAATTTTGGCCTCCCTCTCAGCAGGTGTGAAAAAGGCCACCATTTTGGACCGGTAGCGAGGGTCCAACAAGGTGGACAGCCAAAAGTCATCCCTCTGTCTGATGGTTATTATTCGGCTGTCGCTACGCAAGCAACCGAGCATGCTATGGGCCATTTGTGCCAAGGAATGCGAGGGACTCCCTGCCTCCATCTCCACAGCATACTGCCACGGTGCGTCTGGGTCCTCTGTCTCCTCCTCCTCCTCCTCTACCAGATGCTCCTGCTCCTCCACTCCTGTCCGCTGAGTGGAAAAACCACCCATTTCACTCAATAATTCCTGAGCACAAATGTCCTCCTCTACCTCCTCCTCTTCTTCCTGTCCTGCCCCCACAGGGGTCATGTGGCGTTGAGATCTGTGCGCCACGTCTACCGCACCCTGACCAGCCATTGTTAACAGCATTTGTTCCAGGACGTGCAACAGAGGAATGACGTCGTTCATCCCATAGTCCTGCCGACTCACGAATAGCGTGGCCTCCTCAAAGGGCCTGAGCAAGCGGCAGGTGTCACGCATGAGCTGCCAATGGCTGACATCTAAGTTACACAGGGGAGTACCTTTATCCGCTTGTAACATCAGGAAATCGGTGATGGCCTTTCGCTGCTCGTAAAGGCGGTCTAACATGTGTAGGGTTGAATTCCACCTTGTTGCAACGTCGCAGATCAGGCGATGCTGTGGAATTCCGTTCTGCCGCTGCAGCTCAATGAGGGTGTTCTTTGCGGTGTAGGAATGGCTGAAATGCATGCACAGTTTACGTGACATTTTAAGGATGTCTTGCAGTGGGATGGTGGATTTTAGGAACCGCTTGACAACCAGATTGAACACGTGAGCCATGCATGGCGCATGGCACAACCTTCCTTGACGCAGAGCAGACACCATGTTCTTTCCGTTGTCAGTCAACATGGTTCCGATTTTTAGTTTGCGCGGAGACAGCCATCTGTCGATTTCTCTGTTCATTACACTCAGCAGTTCCTCCCCTGTGTGACTACGTTCGCCAAGGCATACCAGGTGCAGCACAGCGTGACACCGTTGCGCCCTGCACATGTGATATGCCGGTCGGGTAATGGGACTTGGCACGGGGGTGGCGGCTGAGGACACGGCGGAAAAAGAGGTGGTAGAGGCGGACATGCTTGCTGGACCAAGGACGTGCAAACGTGGAGGCAAAAGCGTCGTGACCTGTCCAAGTTGCTGGTGCGGCTGTGCCGGCACCACGTTCACCCAGTGGGCCGTAAATGACATGTACTGTCCCTGACCGTAGTTACAGCTCCACACGTCGGCGCTGCCGTGCACTTTGGCAGAGACCGACATGCTCAAAGACTGGCCCACCATCTCTTCTACATGTGAATGCAGGGCTGGCACTGCCTTTTGGGCAAAGAAATGACGGCTTGGCACTCTCCACCGCGGCGCGGCACAAGCCATCATTTCTCGGAAAGGTGCTGAGTCCACCAGTTGGAAAGGGAGGGACTGCAGCACCAGCAACTTGGACAGGAGGACGTTCAGCTTTTGCACCGTCGGGTGCGTGCTCGCAAACTGTTGTCTCTTGGATACGGATTCCAAGAAAGACTGTTGACGGAATCCGAGAAGAGGAGTAGCAGGAGAAGGAGCATCTGAACGAGCGGAAGATGCCAATGAGCGACAACTCCCCTCAGCAGAGGTGTTGGAGCCTTGACTGGCTGATAGAGGGCGATTGACGACGTCGGGTGACGGAGCAAGTAACGGAGCGGGTGATGGAGCGGGGGCTGGGGCAGGCAGAACCGCCGTATGTTTATCACGGTTTTCCCAGGCTACCGAATGGTGACGCTGCATATGCTGACGCAACGCTGTAGTCCCAACATGGGCCCCCTGGCCACGCTTGCATTTCTGGCCACATAGTCGACATACGGCTACGTTTACTTCCTCGGGCGGCTTGAGGAAAAATTGCCACACCACCGAGTAGGAAACTTTGCCCCCGCTACTCTTCACTGGCTGACTGCTACTTCCTCCGTGCGCACCGGCACCACTACTGGCCGTGGTGGTAGGCTGCAGTGGAGCTGGTGCTCTACTCCGTGGACGTTTGGCTCCACTGACACTGATGCGACCCTGCTGCTGTCTCCTGGGCAACCCACCGACTGTTTTGCTCGCTGCCAAGCTGCCACCCTCTTCTCCTGATGATGCGGAAGAAATTGCCTGATGACGACGAGGCTGCCAAGTGCGATCAACCTCCTCATCATCAAGTAGGGTCTCCGCCTCACTACTAGCCCCCTCGGCTGCGTCTGGGTCAGGAGACAGACCTGTCTCTAGACCGGCTACCGAGCCACTCTCCTCGCCAGTACTTGTTCGCTTGGCTGCTGAAAAGGCCGATGTCTCCCCCCGTTCCTGACCGCCCTCTGTTAGCTCTTCCTCACTGTACAGTGGGGCTGAGCCCACAGCATGCGATACTTCGCTTGGTGAGGGAACAGCAAAGGACAGGGGCAGGTAGAGGACACGTGATTTCAGTGGGCTTGGTCCCGGGCCATGCCAACTAACGGTTGTGTCTGACGTACCCACCGACCGTTGGCTGTAGGTGTCAGAGGTGACCTGGGAAGAGGAAGACGACCGAGCCAACCAATCAATGACGGCAGGGTTGTCGGTGGAGACACGACCGCTGGATGACACCGGGAGCACTGGCCTCTGGCTGCGAATACTGCTGCCTCGACCCCTTCCTCTGCTGCCACGTCTGCTCGCTCCTAAAACATTGCCTCCTCTGCCACTCCTCTGCATGTTGTCTGACATACTATTTAATTCAACGATTAGGTGTCCCTGAGTAACAATTCTCTGGCACTCAGTAACAATTCTGTCTGTCCCTGAGTATGAATTCTGTGGCCCTGAGTAACAATTGTGTGTCTGTGCAAGTAACAATTCTGTGTCTGTGCAAGTAACAATTTTGTGTCTGTGAGAGTAACAATTCTCTGGCACTCAGTAACAATTCTGTCTGTCCCTGAGTAACAATTCTCTGGCACTCAGTAACAATTCTGTCTGTCCCTGAGTATGAATTCTGTGGCCCTGAGTAACAATTCTGTCTCTGTGCGAGTAACAATTCTGTGTCTGTGCAAGTAACAATTTTGTGTCTGTGAGAGTAACAATTCTCTGGCACTCAGTAACAATTCTGTCTGTCCCTGAGTAACAATTCTCTGGCACTCAGTAACAATTCTGTCTGTCCCTGAGTAACAATTCTCTGGCACTCAGTAACAATTCTGTCTGTCCCTGAGTAACAATTCTCTGGCACTCAGTAACAATTGTGTGTCTGTGCAAGTAACAATTCTGTGTCTGTGCAAGTAACAATTTTGTGTCTGTGAGAGTAACAATTCTCTGGCACTCAGTAACAATTCTGTCTGTCCCTGAGTAACAATTCTCTGGCACTCAGTAACAATTCTGTCTGTCCCTGAGTATGAATTCTGTGGCCCTGAGTAACAATTCTGTCTCTGTGCGAGTAACAATTCTGTGTCTGTGCAAGTAACAATTTTGTGTCTGTGAGAGTAACAATTCTCTGGCACTCAGTAACAATTCTGTCTGTCCCTGAGTAACAATTCTATGGCACTCAGTAACAATTCTGTCTTCCCTGAGTAACAATTCTCTGGCACTCAGTAACAATTCTGTCTGTCCCTGAGTATGAATTCTGTGGCCCTGAGTAACAATTCTGTCTCTGTGCGAGTAACAATTCTGTGTCTGTGCAAGTAACAATTTTGTGTCTGTGAGAGTAACAATTCTCTGGCACTCAGTAACAATTCTGTCTGTCCCTGAGTAACAATTCTCTGGCACTCAGTAACAATTCTGTCTGTCCCTGAGTATGAATTCTGTGGCCCTGAGTAACAATTGTGTGTCTGTGCAAGTAACAATTCTGTGTCTGTGCAAGTAACAATTTTGTGTCTGTGAGAGTAACAATTCTCTGGCACTCAGTAACAATTCTGTCTGTCCCTGAGTAACAATTCTATGGCACTCAGTAACAATTCTGTCTTCCCTGAGTAACAATTCTCTGGCACTCAGTAACAATTCTGTCTGTCCCTGAGTATGAATTCTGTGGCCCTGAGTAACAATTCTGTCTCTGTGCGAGTAACAATTCTGTGTCTGTGCAAGTAACAATTTTGTGTCTGTGAGAGTAACAATTCTCTGGCACTCAGTAACAATTCTGTCTGTCCCTGAGTAACAATTCTCTGGCACTCAGTAACAATTCTGTCTGTCCCTGAGTATGAATTCTGTGGCCCTGAGTAACAATTGTGTGTCTGTGCAAGTAACAATTCTGTGTCTGTGCAAGTAACAATTTTGTGTCTGTGAGAGTAACAATTCTCTGGCACTCAGTAACAATTCTGTCTGTCCCTGAGTAACAATTCTCTGGCACTCAGTAACAATTCTGTCTGTCCCTGAGTATGAATTCTGTGGCCCTGAGTAACAATTCTGTCTCTGTGCGAGTAACAATTCTGTGTCTGTGCAAGTAACAATTTTGTGTCTGTGAGAGTAACAATTCTCTGGCACTCAGTAACAATTCTGTCTGTCCCTGAGTAACAATTCTCTGGCACTCAGTAACAATTCTGTCTGTCCCTGAGTAACAATTCTCTGGCACTCAGTAACAATTCTGTCTGTCCCTGAGTAACAATTCTCTGGCACTCAGTAACAATTGTGTGTCTGTGCAAGTAACAATTCTGTGTCTGTGCAAGTAACAATTTTGTGTCTGTGAGAGTAACAATTCTCTGGCACTCAGTAACAATTCTGTCTGTCCCTGAGTAACAATTCTCTGGCACTCAGTAACAATTCTGTCTGTCCCTGAGTATGAATTCTGTGGCCCTGAGTAACAATTCTGTCTCTGTGCGAGTAACAATTCTGTGTCTGTGCAAGTAACAATTTTGTGTCTGTGAGAGTAACAATTCTCTGGCACTCAGTAACAATTCTGTCTGTCCCTGAGTAACAATTCTATGGCACTCAGTAACAATTCTGTCTTCCCTGAGTAACAATTCTCTGGCACTCAGTAACAATTCTGTCTGTCCCTGAGTATGAATTCTGTGGCCCTGAGTAACAATTCTGTCTCTGTGCGAGTAACAATTCTGTGTCTGTGCAAGTAACAATTTTGTGTCTGTGAGAGTAACAATTCTCTGGCACTCAGTAACAATTCTGTCTGTCCCTGAGTAACAATTCTCTGGCACTCAGTAACAATTCTGTCTGTCCCTGAGTATGAATTCTGTGGCCCTGAGTAACAATTGTGTGTCTGTGCAAGTAACAATTCTGTGTCTGTGCAAGTAACAATTTTGTGTCTGTGAGAGTAACAATTCTCTGGCACTCAGTAACAATTCTGTCTGTCCCTGAGTAACAATTCTATGGCACTCAGTAACAATTCTGTCTTCCCTGAGTAACAATTCTCTGGCACTCAGTAACAATTCTGTCTGTCCCTGAGTATGAATTCTGTGGCCCTGAGTAACAATTCTGTCTCTGTGCGAGTAACAATTCTGTGTCTGTGCAAGTAACAATTTTGTGTCTGTGAGAGTAACAATTCTCTGGCACTCAGTAACAATTCTGTCTGTCCCTGAGTAACAATTCTCTGGCACTCAGTAACAATTCTGTCTGTCCCTGAGTATGAATTCTGTGGCCCTGAGTAACAATTGTGTGTCTGTGCAAGTAACAATTCTGTGTCTGTGCAAGTAACAATTTTGTGTCTGTGAGAGTAACAATTCTCTGGCACTCAGTAACAATTCTGTCTGTCCCTGAGTAACAATTCTCTGGCACTCAGTAACAATTCTGTCTGTCCCTGAGTATGAATTCTGTGGCCCTGAGTAACAATTCTGTCTCTGTGCGAGTAACAATTCTGTGTCTGTGCAAGTAACAATTTTGTGTCTGTGAGAGTAACAATTCTCTGGCACTCAGTAACAATTCTGTCTGTCCCTGAGTAACAATTCTCTGGCACTCAGTAACAATTCTGTCTGTCCCTGAGTAACAATTCTCTGGCACTCAGTAACAATTCTGTCTGTCCCTGAGTAACAATTCTCTGGCACTCAGTAACAATTGTGTGTCTGTGCAAGTAACAATTCTGTGTCTGTGCAAGTAACAATTTTGTGTCTGTGAGAGTAACAATTCTCTGGCACTCAGTAACAATTCTGTCTGTCCCTGAGTAACAATTCTCTGGCACTCAGTAACAATTCTGTCTGTCCCTGAGTATGAATTCTGTGGCCCTGAGTAACAATTCTGTCTCTGTGCGAGTAACAATTCTGTGTCTGTGCAAGTAACAATTTTGTGTCTGTGAGAGTAACAATTCTCTGGCACTCAGTAACAATTCTGTCTGTCCCTGAGTAACAATTCTATGGCACTCAGTAACAATTCTGTCTTCCCTGAGTAACAATTCTCTGGCACTCAGTAACAATTCTGTCTGTCCCTGAGTATGAATTCTGTGGCCCTGAGTAACAATTCTGTCTCTGTGCGAGTAACAATTCTGTGTCTGTGCAAGTAACAATTTTGTGTCTGTGAGAGTAAGAATTCTCTGGCACTCAGTAACAATTCTGTCTGTCCCTGAGTAACAATTCTCTGGCACTCAGTAACAATTCTGTCTGTCCCTGAGTATGAATTCTGTGGCCCTGAGTAACAATTGTGTGTCTGTGCAAGTAACAATTCTGTGTCTGTGCAAGTAACAATTTTGTGTCTGTGAGAGTAACAATTCTCTGGCACTCAGTAACAATTCTGTCTGTCCCTGAGTAACAATTCTCTGGCACTCAGTAACAATTCTGTCTGTCCCTGAGTAACAATTCTGTCTGTCCCTGAGTATGAATTCTGTGGCCCTGAGTAAGAATTCTCTGGCACTCAGTAACAATTCTGTCTGTCCCTGAGTATGAATTCTGTGGCCCTGAGTAACAATTGTGTGTCTGTGCAAGTAACAATTCTGTGTCTGTGCAAGTAACAATTTTGTGTCTGTGAGAGTAACAATTCTCTGGCACTCAGTAACAATTCTGTCTGTCCCTGAGTAACAATTCTCTGGCACTCAGTAACAATTCTGTCTGTCCCTGAGTATGAATTCTGTGGCCCTGAGTAAGAATTCTCTGGCACTCAGTAACAATTCTGTCTGTCCCTGAGTATGAATTCTGTGGCCCTGAGTAACAATTGTGTGTCTGTGCAAGTAACAATTCTGTGTCTGTGCAAGTAACAATTTTGTGTCTGTGAGAGTAACAATTCTCTGGCACTCAGTAACAATTCTGTCTGTCCCTGAGTAACAATTCTCTGGCACTCAGTAACAATTCTGTCTGTCCCTGAGTAACAATTCTCTGGCACTCAGTAACAATTCTGTCTGTCCCTGAGTAACAATTCTCTGGCACTCAGTAACAATTCTGTCTGTCCCTGAGTAACAATTCTGTCTGTCCCTGAGAATGAATTCTGTGGCCCTGAGTAAGAATTCTCTGGCACTCAGTAACAATTCTGTCTGTCCCTGAGTAACAATTCTCTGGCACTCAGTAACAATTCTGTCTGTCCCTGAGTAAAAATTCTGTGGCCCTAATAACGTTTCTGTGGCCCTAAGTAACAATTCTCTGGCACTGAGTAACAATTCTGTCTGTCCCTGAGTATGAATTCTGTGGCCCTAACTAGCGTTTCTTTGTCCCTAAATAACGATTCTGTGGCCCTCATTAACAAGTCTGTGTCCCTGAGTAATGGTTCTCTGTCCCTAAGTAACTTCTCTCTGTCCCCAATTCTCGTTTCTGTGGCCCTAACTCTGTCCCTGTCCCTAGTACAGAGCGGTCTGCCTCTGTTCAATGACTGCAGGCAAATGAAGATTTCCAAAATGGCCGCTATATATACCTCGACCATTACACAGTGCTGGCTGGCTGGCTGCTGATTGGCTGATGCGATCACATGTCGTTGAGGAATGCATTATGGGGCAGCGCGCCTTGTCTGCGCGCCTTCCCCGACATCCCCGCTCCGTCGCCGCACATGTCAGCCGCCATTTTCGGAAAAATTTCGATTCGCGCGTCCGAATTAGGCTGTTTTTCGGATTCGGCACGAATCGAAATTTTTCCGAAATTCGACTCGAATTCCACTTC
Organism: Staurois parvus; assembly: GCF_062004578.1. Taxonomy (NCBI): domain Eukaryota; kingdom Metazoa; phylum Chordata; class Amphibia; order Anura; family Ranidae; genus Staurois; species Staurois parvus. Next base: position 7,012,599 of record NW_028318400.1, on the reverse strand, counting down.
GGATACTTCGATTCGCTCATCTCTAGTTATGATACTTAGGTGGGGGATGATGATGTTGCATGTAATATCCTGCTAAATCAATTAAATCTGACCAGCAAAAGTGAAACTGAAGAATAAGTGGACCTGTAATAGCCCATTTCTGTATGGAACACTACATTTCTTAGATTTTTATTGGTCACCTTCCTGTTCGTGGCTACTTTTTAATTTACAATATTGTTACAAATTTTTCTACAATGTCCATGCTGGGCATCAGTAGGAGCATTTCAAAAAGGTTTTTTTTTCAATAAAATTAAAGTTTTCTATTAAACTAAGGGGAAGATTTACTTAAGCTGGAGCACTCAGAATCTGGAGCAGTTGTGCATGGTAGCCAATCACCTTCTAATGCCAGCTTGTTCAGTTAAAGTGTTACTAAACCCAGGACCCTGCATTCACTATATCTGTTCTCCCATAGTGCTCACTACATGGAAATGCAATTATTGAGTAAATATAAACTGCTAAATACCTTTTCTCATCAGCAGTGTATAGCAGTCTTGTGATTTCTATCAGTGTCCAGCCCAGCACTGTTTAAAGCTTGTAGTAGGAGTTTTGTTTCTGCTCCAGGAGGATGCAGAACCCCTGGCTTATATCTGGACAGTGCTGATTGGCTCTGTGCTGGTCACATACACTTTCCCAAGAAAAAAAAACTCTCTAGCAATATACACCAAACTTAGCTTGTGCAGAGTGTCTTCACATGATATGTGTTATCAGGAGGTAAGAGGGGGACACTGGAAGAAGGGGAAGATCAGAGAAGTCAGGATCAAACAGTATTTTTACACAATGCAGAGGATTAACCCCTTACGTTCCACAGTGAGTATAACAAGCATACTTCACTGCATATACAGATTGACTTTACTGTTGTGGGTTTAGTAACGCTTTAAGCGTTACTAAACCCACAACAGCTGGAAGCTGATTGGTTTCTATGAAGAGCTGCAGCAGATTTTACATCTTCCAGTTTTAGTAAATAACCCCCTAAGACTGCTACAGTTAGATTACTAATGTGGACTGAAGGTATCCCCATGCCTAAAGAGCAATTCATCAAAGAGATCTCAGTAGCTACCAGCGTTGTCTGTAAGTATTCATGCATGCATATATCCTATATATCTGGCACAAACTTTTGAGATCTTTAGAAAAAAATACTTCACTATAGTGCAGTCTCTTTTATTATTTCCCCTGTTTTCACACATATACATAGACAAATTAATTGCTACCACCTACATGATGATTTTCTATAAACATGTTTTCTCTCAATGCCAATTCAAATTAGACAAAAAATACTTAACAGCACTAGAAATAAATGAATACAAAATGCAAAAGATAAAAATACCAGGGGAAAAATCTAGAGGTCTGAAGGTTTTGATGTTATTTTGATTACTCACTGGCCACAAAACATTATATATGTGAATTAAGAAAAACACACAATATTTCTTAAATCAAATAAACAAAAATCCAGCTAATGTTGCTATAAAAACTAGAAGCGTTCAAGCACATCTCCCATCATATTCCCGCATGCATCAATAAAACAAAATTTCAAAACATTAGTTTGAATAAATATATTTAATGGTACTTTTATACCCTTTTTGCTTGTATTTGGATATTGCTAAAGTGCTTCATTCATAGGTTTCCATGGCAGCCGCACTACAGATCTATCATTAGGCCTTACACTGCTATTGGAGAAATCACAAGAGATAACTATTTGATCAGATAAAGCGTGGCCTCATTCATTATACTTTGCCGTAATCTTGTAAGGTAGCTTTTACTTAGCACTGGGGCAAAAATTAACCATCTGATCTCATCTGTCAAAATTTGCAAACTCAACACAGTTACATACACTGGAGAGTTAGAATGAAAATAAAAAGTTTTGTTATATAAATATCGGGAAGCTCTAGTAGTCATAATTGAAGCATTTCTATTTAGAATTATTACTTTAAATATGGTTTATGAAAGTGGTCAGATGTTTTTTTTAACCAAGATGCATTCTTTTTAGATGAATAAACTCTATAGAGAATTAGCAGTTAGCTACTGAACAGCCAGACTCAAATACTAAGTCAGAGTAAAATGTTACTGTGCTTTTGCTTTATACCTGGAGAATGGACCCTGAATTGTTCTGTTGACTAATGCTTTGACCTTTCCTCCCCTGTGAATATAGTAAGCTGAAGATCATTGAAGCATGCCTTTGATAAGAGACTCTTACTTCCCTAGGGCTTATCCACTCACTGGGCATGCTGAAAAGGTATAATGTCATTCTTTCAGCTGCTATGGTTGTGTAGCATTTTCTGATAAAATAGTGCAAAACCAAAGCTGTGCCTTATGCCATTCAGTTTGGGGTAAATGGATAAAAGCAGTACACATGTATTGACAGTTTTTATTTTATTGGCTAATAATGCAAAATTAGATTTCGCTATTGTAATCTTTCGATTAATATTATTATAATACAGGATTTATATAGTGCCAACAGTTTGCTCAGCACTTTACAATATAACGGGAGACAATACAGCAACAATACAGTTCAATACAAGAGGGATAGGAGGGCCCTGCTTCTTGGCGCTTACAATCTAGGAGATCACATTGATGAAACTCCGGAGAATCCGTAAACAGTGTATTTTCCCTCTAAGCAGTAGAATAACTTCTACAACGACTTCTAGAGTAAATTCAGGTTTCAGGGATTGTCCCATAAATAAGATAGGCGTATCAATGACTTTGATAGTAAATGGGTAAGTTATAATCAAGTAATCCAATGATAGTTTCAACTAACATGGCACCAGATTAACAACAGGACATAATCTGAAGTTGAGTTAGCAACAGGAGTGCACAAGAATAATACCAGAACAGTAAAAAGCAGTGTAGTCAGCTCACAATCTGAGGTCTGTGGCAGAGGTTTAAGCAAAGCAACAAATAATTAGCCAGTATAAAATCAGTAAAGATGCTGAGGTCACAGCGGATAAAGTGGGCCATAGATGGTTTGAATCTTGGCCGGTTCAGCAGGGACTGGCTGAGATTCAAACCATGTATGGGCAGGCTGAATGTACCAGAGCTGATTAATCAATCAACTTGGGTACAATCAGCCTGTCGTATTTTACATGTGATTATTGCTGGCAGCTAGCAGTAATCACTGTGCTCTCCAGGCGGGGATGGCTCCCCCTGCCCCCTTGCTGGGAGAACACAATGGCTCCACAGGAGGAATTCCCCAGTCAAAACTGACTGTGTTGATAGGGGAATCAAACAATTTTCTTTCCTGCAACCCATGGTTGCAGGAAAGAAAATTGCTCCATCTATGGCAGGCTTAAGCATGAAAAAAAAAGAAACTGGATCAGGACAGCATGAACACTGGATTTAAATAAGGATCATGAAATAAGGAAATTGGTTACAGGATCTGGAACAAGATCTACAAAGGCTGTCAGGTCAACTACAGGAGAACAAGTACAGAGCTTGCTAAAACAAATAATCAATCAATGTACAATTATGGTAAGAGCAGTCATTACATGGTCAGCAGAGTCATTTAGTAAAAACTAAAGATGTGTATCTAGCAAAAGATCTAGCTTCACAAAACTATTGGAACCAAGCTCCAAATCCAGACAGGTAACAAAAAGTGCATTTAAAAATTTTTTTTTAGGAACCTGGAAAGCATTGCTCCCATATCAGCAGATCACATGTGCCAAGCAGAACTCCTACAGACTGTCAGTGTAAGCTGTCTGCTCATACATCGTATCAAGGATCAATGGAATACCAGAGCGCTCAACAGCGCCCTAGTAGTTCATTGACAACTACAAGCTGACAGCCGCAAAGGATGTTGGTACTTGTAGCTTTCACATCCACAGAACACAGCATGACCTTTTTTTTTTTAAATTGTGACAGCGAGTGTGGGAGAAGATCCCACACTCACTGTCACAAAGGGGGATTGGGAGGTGCAGGAGCCGGTGCTACATTAACATGTTACATGTTACACCCTGAATATGGGTATAACATGTAACATGCAACATGCTACGAAAGGGTGAACTTATCCGCAGGGGCGGACTGACAACTCATGGGGCCCCCGGGCAATAGGGGATCATGGGGCCCCTGCGTCCTTGCCCAAACTCAAAAAAGCCTATGAAAAAGGTACCAGGGGCATCTCATGGGGCCCCCTACTCACCCCGGGCCCTCGGGCAGTGTCCGAGTTTCCAAATGGTCAGTCCGCCCCTGCTTATCCGTTACCCTGACATTTAAATGCTGATTTATTAACTGAAATTCAAAAGCAACTGTGGCAACCAGTGGCTGTTTACTTATTTTCTTGAAACAAATATTAAAAACGATTCTCAGATACACCATGCCACCTCGCATATACCAGACTTGCTAGGTAGAAATCAGCACATCTTAACCATGCTTGTAAATCTTTAACAAATCTTATATGCAATACTTTCAAACTGTCTAAAATAACCGTAGGCGTATAAAGTAGCAAACTATTAGCAAACTGACCCTTTTTGTTTCTGATTTGATTTACTGAAAACATTTTTCCATTACAGTTCATAGTTTAATCATTGAAAGAAATCACCAGCAAAGACATTTGCATATCAAAAAAACAGCAAGTGACTCTGGTAAGATTATTCTTCTAGGCAAATGTCATTGATAAAGGGATCAAATGATTTGTTAGGCAACTACAAAAGGAAAGAAAGGAGGACTTGAGAAGGTGGAGATAGTAATTCCTTTGGTCAGACCTGACTTATACAACATAGTGCTATGCCTAATATTAATAAATGAAGATTATATTGTTCAGATGTCACTCATTGATGAAAATATGGATTGAATATGAGGAATAGGTTTGGGCTAGAGAAATATACTGATACATGGAAAACAGCTGTCATACCTTTGTATAATTCATTTTAATATATCAGTGTTACTGTTTTCATTAATAATCTAAGTACATTGTTAATTGGCAGAATGATACAGAGCATAACTACAAGATTAATATTTTTGTGGGACAAAACCTTAACATTTATAATGTGATTTAAATAAACAATCACCACTCCGAACTGGTACATAGCTGTATCATGCTGGGTTATTATTTTTTTTCTAATGTTCTCTCAAATCTCTTTGTAAACAAGGATCTTTGGAATCCCACATACTATCTGTCCACTAAAGCTGAATAAACCAGAAATAGTGCTGGATAATACTGACTTTCATACTGAATAGGTATACAAACTTTTCTAATGTTGTCATTTTGCTTGCCCCATTGCATGCCTTGCATCTGCATATGTGCCTGCCTGTCTTTTCCTACAGGTAGGAGGAAATGTTGAGCTTTCTTACACAACTGCAACAGTAGTTATTTATTGAGTGTATTGGGACTGGAAACATCTGTACAGGCTGCCTAAAGCCTATACTGTATTTATCAATGTCCAAATATGTATTGGGGCTTCTTTCACTCATCAACCCGAAATCGCAAACAATGCATTGTTCAATTGCCATTTTTTAATATTAGCTGTCAACAATTCTTGTATTTTGATGTCTGTCTTCTGGTGTTGTTGCTCATTGCTTATTGCCTGCTTCAACAATTTGCCTTTAATATGACTCTTCCTGTTGTTTTGGTATTTTTGCTTGCATTTTTTGTTAGCTATTTAGCTAAATCAAGATGTGACCTGGGAGTGCCTATAATATGATGCCCATTCAGCCAGTGGACAGAGGGCCAAATGTACCAATCCTTGACATAAATACTCTCCTTTTGCCATGACCTTAGCTTTATTTTCAGATTGAAACAAAGCCACTTTTCTGGGGATTTTAAGGTGCCACATTAAGATTACAACACTGACCGTCAAATTTAATAAAAAATACTGTATTTTATTCATTTACATACATAAAATATCAATAGAAACATGTTACATAATACCATATCTATCCATTTATAAAATACTGTGTATCATATATGGATCTCTTGTATGCCACACCTGCTACTATTCTTAATATCTGCTATGACTGCCCTATTATACCCAGGGTAGAGAGTATCCACTACATTTATTGGTTCAGAATGTTTTTTTTTTAAGAAATATTTTCATTGTGGGAAAAGCTTGTTTTAATCTTAAAGGTTTTCTCAGAAGGCTTCCTCGGGAGTTAAGGTGCTTTATGGAAAAATATAACTGAATAGATTCATTGTAAAGTTTTGTCATTCTGAGGAGAGGGTGGTATTAGACTTAGATGGACTTGAATAACAAATTGAAGCTGAACTCCGGCTAAAACAGGTATAAAAAAGGTGTATATATAGAGAATAGGTGAGCGCACAATAAAATCACATCAAAAAGCTGCTGGCATAAAGGATAGAACCCCTAAATCCTCCAAAAAAATATATAAAATATACAGCACTGATAAAATATAACTAAAATCTAGTAACAAGATAAATCGTGAATGGATGAATGATAATATCAAATGATACACATAAAAATGATACTATAGCACTGAAAAATATTGCAGTAATAAAAAATATATATATATATATATATATATATATATATAATGTTCTAAAAATGATATCGAGATATATAAAGTGCCTAAAAAGTGCCAACAAGGAAACAATCCAGTAATGTTATGGCTGGATAAATTGTGAACAGTGAGCAAATTAAGTGCGTATATCTACGTATTGCTTCTTGCATGGACATTCCAGTAGGTATACTACATGGGTGCTGTTACAGGTTATTAGTGATTCTATCTCATATGATCTCCCTGTAACATTTGGAGTGAAATTCTCTAACTTTTTCTTACGAGATCCATTGCAAGTGCAAATTATACACCTTGAGACCACGAAAAAATGAAATATTTGTAAGTGTTTTTTCCAGTGATATAGCTTCGTCCAGCTGCCTTGCCAGACTTCAACAAAATGGCGCCCACGTCACGCAGGTGCACAGGGGCTATAAATAGCGGTTGATGTCAGCGGCAAGGCCATCCCTTCGAGAACGTGCTGTCGCACGAAACGCATCAGGGAGGAGCCTTGCCGTGCTGATGTCAAGCCGCCGAGGCCGCATGTTGGTGTGGCGGCCATCTTGATTACATATGTAAGCTGGATTTCCTTTTTACTACTGATTTTACCTGGATTACTTTACTCAAATAAAAAATTACTACACTATATGATTCCTGTTTGGTGGCCTGGTTTACTGACCCATTTTTAAAGAGGAAGATTGACATCCATTAGTGCCATGGCTAAGCTGAAACTGGGTTTTAAGGAGCAGTTCCTTCCCCATCCCCTGTGCTGGATTGGTCTGTTGGACGTGTGTGGAGTGGTTCCCCTGTTACACGAGTGTGCCTGTTGAGCCCTCTTCTGTTCTGATCAGATCCATGATGACCACCAGGGTTTTGCTTGGAAATGATTACTTCATGCGCATATGACTTGCACTTCTGGTAAGAGCAAGCACATATTAATTGTTCACCACCTGAGGTCACGAGCACTGGAGTCATCCCTAATCCCAATCACCAAATATCTATTGGGTTTTGAAGTTTGAAATCGTTCTGATTCTCATCTGGTCACGATTGTACTTGATTATAGACTATTGAGCACTATTGTAGCACTTTATGAACTCAATTGATTTATATACAGATTTACCTTTGGGTGCACTATTTAGTGCACTTAATTTGCTCACTGTTCATAATTTATCCATCCATAAAATTACTGGATTGTTTCCTTGTTGGCACTTTTTAGGCACTTTATATATCTCTATATCATTTATAGTACATTATATATATTATTAGTGCAATATTATTGATGCTATAGTATCATTTTTATGTGTATCATTTGATATTATTATTCATCCATTCACTATTTATCTTGTTACTGGATTTTAGTTATATTTTATCAGCGCTGCATATTTTATATATTAGGTATAAAAAAGGAATGCTAGCATGGCGGCACCACACGTAGTAATAAATGGTAAGTATGTCCTATTACTGATAAGTGGCACACTTGTAGCGGGCCAGTCCAGAGACAGACAACAATGTTTGTGTGTGCATGAAACAGCGTATGGTGATGAAGTTTCTTGTGAAAGAAGGCAAAAACCCACAGATATCTACAGGAGACTTCAAGCACGGTACTGTGATGAGATGCTCAGCCGCAGTAAGACAATTGCATGGTGTAAACGTTTCAAAGATGGCCATATGTTCCTTAGTGACGATCCTGGCCATGGTGGTTCCCAGTCCACAGCAGTCATTCCTATGAACATTCAGCGCATGGAACATCTGATCCTGGAAAATCGATGCATAACCAGTTGTGAAATTGCACAAGAGACTAATCTTTCTTTGGAAACAGTAAACACAATGATGACGAAGTAGGCTTTCCTAGGATGGTTCAGGCATACTGACAAATATTTCTATGCCAAAGCTTTCCCGACATTAGTTGAATGCTGGGATAAATGTATAAAGTATCAGGGGAGTATGTTGAAAAAGAAATGCAGTTTTCACTCCATGAAATTTGTTCTTTTATTATCTAAACTCAAAGGTCCTGGTTTGGCTTGAACACCATCATATAAATGAATACAAGTTGACAATTGTAAGCATCCCTGTCAGTAGCAAATGGTTTGTCTCAACCCTCTAACTGCTACCTTTCTGGATAGCTTGGTCTGTTAACCAGTTCCCTGCCACCCTATAGCAGAACTACTGCTACAAGGTGGCAGGGCTGCGTAAAATCACGTATATAAATGTTTTCACATTTCTGGGTAGGGTGTACACGCATGTGCACCACCTTCCCCATGCCAACTTTAGGGGCTACAGATGCTGATCACTGGGTCCTGGCCAAAGATTCCCCGCCGGCACCTAGCGATCATCGAGGAACAGTGAAAGGGGAGAGGTCTGTATGTAAACAACACATATCTCCCCTGTCAGTACCAACATGCTGCTTTGTATTGCTCTGCCTTTAAATCAAAAATGCTAAATGCTAATGCAAGAACGCTGAGAAACTCACATTTTCAACGTGACTTTAAAGTTACCAGTGTTATTAAAATGCCCAGTGTGCATAGAGCATTATAGTTTCACTTTCACAACTAGGAGCACCACAAGGTGCACAAACCCATCTTTTGGTTCCTATTCCAAAACCATTTTCAACAAATCATTTCCCTAAACCTGGCTGCCAATAATTTTTCTCTGTATGCCACAGTGTTGATGGTCAACAAGCACCACCTTTGTCACATAAGAGTAAGAAGAATGAACAATATGGTACTCCATACTAGTAGGTAATGTCAGGACCTGAACCTGAACCCAGGACCTCTGCTGTGTTTGGCAGTATCTCTTTCTGATGAGCTCCTGCCTGATCCCTTGGACAAACTTAATATCTAGTGTCTGGTGAACCTTGATGTGACGGAGATCGGAAATATTATTTTATTTTGGTGTTGTTTGTTGAAAGCAACACATGCGTCAGCTTGTCTGCTTAGTTAAAATTTGGAGTTCCTGTGCCCCACAGGGGGTGGAAGATGAGATTGATCCCAACAGGGTGCGCAGACAGCATGGTGTCCTGTAGCTGTGAAAAGCCAGATGTGTCTGCACCGGGGCTTGAAGCTTGGTCAAACTGAAAGAACCATATAATGTCCCTATGGGGGGGAGAATGGGCAGAGTTTGAGTCAGGATGAACAAAGCAGCTCATGGCTGCAGGCCTTGCTAGGAGATGCATCGAACTGTGCTTTGCTTTGTGCACTGCTGGGACTTGTGGTTCTACATTGCCTGTGTGGTCTTGAAGCTGTGGCCAAGACACACAGCCCTCTGAAGCCCCGTAAGGAGTTGGTGCCTATCTGCCTAGACTTCCTCTGATGGGGTCACTGCTGGCTGGTGAGTCCCCAAATTGCTACCCTGTGCCAAGGACTTAACCCTCTCTGCTCAACCTGCTGGGCCGCACCCCCTGTGCTGAGGACCCAATCTGGACTTATTCCTTGCCCGCCAGAGTCCTGCTGCTGTGCTGTGGGCCACCCTCCATGCTGAGGATCCAACCTGGACTTAATCCTTGCCCGCCCGAGTTCTGCCACCCTGTTGTGTATCACTTGGACTTAGCCCATTACCTGCCAGTCTGCCACCCTGTTGTGTGCCATTTGGATTTAACCCATTGCCTGCCAGAGACTGATCCCTGTTGTGTGCCACTCAGAATCAAACCATTGCCTGCCAGAGACTGCTCCCTGTTGTGTTCAACTTGGACTTAACCCATTGCCTGCCAGAAATTGTGCCCTGTTGTGTTCCACTTGGACTTTACCCATTGCCTGCCAGAGACTGCTCCCTGTTGTGTGCCACTGGAACTTAACCCATCGCATACCAGTCTGCCTCCCTGTTGTGAACCCAGACAGTGCTACGGACTATCCCCTCGTGTTGCCTACCAGAACTCGGTGATCCTTATCATGTGTCCCACCCTGTGGTATGGACTTAACTTTTGTTTTGCCAGAACCTTTCTATACTCATTGTGTGCCCTCCAAATCACTCAATAAAAGCCTTGTGTGTCCCACTGCTCTCCGTGTGTGATCTTTTCCACCCACACCTCTGTCACACTTCAACTCTATGCTCCTCCCACAAATTTCCTATTTAAGCCATGCCTGTGCACTTCCGGTTTGCCAGATTATTGTGCTCCTCTCCAGCCAATATCTTGCTCCTTATACATCTGCTGCCATCTGCATCTTTTTTTACCATTTGTTACCGACCTTTGGCTTGTTCCCCAACTACGATTTGCTTAATCTCAACCTGCAACCACTTGTTACTGACCTTTGGCTTGTTTACCAACTATGCTTCTGCTTGTTCCTTATCTGCTACCACACCCAACTTGCTCATTTCCTGGTTGGGCAAAACCTGAGGTTCGCAACCTAGCACTAGAATACAGCAAAACCTATCTCCACCATCAGGAGCTCTGTTTAGTGCTCAGACCCCACACCTCAGGTTTACCCATGTCCACCCACCAGGGGAATCTACTGGTGTATCCTGCTGGTTTCTGTGTGAACCTTCCTATTGGCCTCCAAGCTTGATCCTCAATCATGACAGGGTAACTGGTCAGCTTCCATGGGCTGATGATAGTAAGAAAGAAAATATGTGTTTGCGCTACTGGGTAATTAGGCAATACAGCAAATCTGTTGTCTTTCCCTGCATAAGCAAACCACAGGTTTGATTTAAACCATACACACCATCAAGATAATATATGTCTGCACCATATGATGCAACCAAAGGTATATATCCTAAAGATGCAGCTGCTGTTTTAAAAAATATTAGCAGATATATTTAATAGTGTTATAAAAAGTATGAATACCAGTGGTATCACCTTTGTTTTATTTTATATATATATATATATATGTAATCCCCCATGATACATTTATCTACAGTGCTCAGCATGAGTGCACCTCAACAGATTTGTCAGATAACCTTTACTTTCCTTTCAGATTCAACATTTTCTATGAGACACCATACTACAAAATATTACTACAAATGTGGGCCATTTATTGCAAACAAGATTTGTTAATTTGAACACAATAAAAAGTATTTTTCAGAACAAATTAATTCAAGACCATGTTGCATAAATGAATACACCACAATGAAAGTCTCTGAAGCAAACCTACATTTTAGACAACAAAATCCTAATTAACAAGAATTCAACTCCAGGTAAGTCTAATTCATTAAACAGGTGTCCAGCAGCTGGTTGATTATAAAAGGGCATTACTTAACAAAAAAAACCCTTCCCATTTCATGCTGTCAAGAATATTAGGAAAACTTTACTTATCAGTCAGAATACTGTAGCAAAAGTGATACAAAAATTTAACAAAGATGGAACTGCAACCATCTTACAGAGATGTCCAGGACATCCACAGAAGTTAACACCTTGACAGGAGCGTCTTCTGATAAAAAGTATTGAAGAAAATCGCCATGCAAGTTCACTGTAGTTAGCTAAAGAAGTAGAAAGCCAAACTGGAGTGATTGTTTCCCAAGACACAATACTGTGTACACTGAAGAAGAATGGCATGCATGGGTGTCGTCCATAAAGGAAGCCTCTCCTAAAGCCCAAAAAAACCCTCCTAGAATTTGTGAGGACCCATGCTGAAAAAGAAGACAACTACTGGGACTCTGTACTCTGGAGTGATGAGACCAAGATAAATGTTTTTGGAACTGATGGCTTCAAAACTGTATGGTGTTGCAAAGGTGAGGAGTACAAAGAAGATGCATGGTGCCTACAGTGAAACATGATGGTGGCAGTGTCCTTCTGTGGGGCTGCATGAGTGCTGCTGATGTCAGGGAGCTTCATTTTATTGATGGTATCATGAATTCACAGATATACTGTTCTATATTGAAAGAGAAGATGCTACCATCAGTCCATGCCCTTGGTCGTTGAGCATTTTTCCAACATGACAGTGATTCAGAACACACACCTGAGGCCACTGTTGGATTTCTGAAGAAGAACAGGATGAAAGTGATTCAGTGGCCAAGTATGTCTCCTAATCTGAACTCAATTGAACACCTATGGGGAATTCTGAAGAGACAAATTGAGCATCTTTCTCCAGGCAGTATCCAGGCTCTAAAAGAGGTCGCTCTTGAAGAATGGAAAAAGATAGATGTAGCCAACCTGTTCATTCCATACACAGAAGACTTGGTGCTGTCATTACAAATCACGGATGTCATACAAAATACTAGATGTAGTAGTTTTTGTTATGGGGTGTATTCATTTTTGCATCAACTAATTTTAGTAAAACTGAAGATTTTGTAATCTAAGCTATATTATTAACCTTACATTCTTGTAATGAGCTAAACAAATGTTCTATAAAACTTTGTTTTGTCAACATTTTGGAAATTGTTGTTGTGTTCATTGAGATATTGATTAAAATCTTACTTTTACAAAGGGTGTACTCATTTATGCTGAGTACTGTATGTGTACATTAATACATTAATAATAATAAATATCAGTGATAATGGTCAATGATAAAAATTCATAAATCCACTTAGAAGAACTTTGTGGCAAAATGTGTCCAGTGCTTAAAAAAAAATTCACAATATGCGTAAATATCAGGTGCTTCAATATTCACAGCATATAAAAAAATAGAAAAGTGTCCAGTGATCAACTCAAATGATGTATCAAATGATACAACTGTATAAGAGTTTACAGTGTTTTTAATCAACAAGTGCAAGAATTACTCTTCATAAAAGCTTCAAATTATAAATGCAAAAAGTGCTACTTCTTCATATGTCTTTTTAGTGTGTCAGCCATCCATCACCACCTTGACTCCTCTACCAGGTACACTAACAACTCACCAAAGGAATGTACCCTGTGGGACAAAGGAATGTATAATGTGGGACTCTCTCACTCATTAATAACACTCCAAGGGCCTGCTTATTTCAACTTTTTAAAACCTTTTAAAAACAAATCATTACATCACATATAATAAGTGTGTCTCCCGACACTAAGGATCAGCGATCTCTGTGTAGTCCCTGAAGTTTTCCTCAGGCTGTAATAATCCCTAAGTGCTTAAATGACTTAAATGACAACTTTCTGTAGTTCTGCAAAAAAAGCTCCACCGTTTAAAATAGTTTGTATGAAGGATGTAGAGTAATTGTGTGCACAAGTACTCACAATGTTTTTATAATATAAAAAATTGTGATGGTCATTATTACTGGTACTACAATTTATGATTATTTTTTTTTACTTACTACTGGATTACCTCTTTCAGAACTTGCTTGATTTTGGGGCAGTTGGGGGATGGAAGAAATTAGAGGTCCTGAGATCTGAGATGCTGAAAAAGGACAGTGCAGGTAACCAGAAAATAAATGTTAAAAGTTAAATACATGTAAAGATATTCCCTCTTCCCTGAAAAATTCTGGCACTGGTTCCCTCATAATGTAAGGACCTGTTCTTGACTTAGATAAACTGTTTGTTAAGAAGATTTAAAATAGTGAGGGTTGGGAAAAAGGTTAATCAACATTTTTCTACGTGGCTCTATTATCTGTAGTTATGCCCATTCTATGTCTGTTCTCTTAAAATGCTGCAGAATCTGAAGTAGCTCTACTTTTAAAATTTTGTATTTGCTTTTTGTTTGGGGAGTTGAGGACATTCACTAAATAGGTTTTTAGAACAGGTAGAAAAACTTCAAGTTATTTGTTTTCCCATGGAACGAGTGGCCTTTTGTAAGATGTAAATAAAAAACATTCTGCTTCCCGTCTGCTCTATAGCAGATATACTGCTACAGGGTGGCAGGGGTGTGCAATCATATATATATGTGAATTTGCATTTCTGGGTAGGGGGCACACCACCATTTGAGGCCGCGACTGCCGATCACCAGTTCCCAGCCTGGTGATTGCCGAGGATTTCCAACCGGGGGGGGGGGGGAAGAACTGTTAGCAAACAAAACAGTTTGAATGCAAAGCAGTGTGCTCATGTGAGCTGGGGAAACAGCTCTCATTGTTTGAATACTGCTTGTGTGGAGTAAATTAAATGTTTTGACTGACATTCTGCAGTTTAGCCACACGATGTCACTGTTTTTCTAACACAGCCTCAGACTGCATAGAGATTTCTATATTCATGAAGAGGTGGACTTTTTTACACAGAGAGGGAGAGCAGCCATGTTTTTGAAGCATGGTGAATAAGGGGCCCTGTGAGTTGACAATCTGATGACATCCAGGTGTGAAAGCATCCCTTCATAACCAGAGCTGCAACTAAGTGAAGCTGATGAGATTGCTGCCAGGAATGCTGATGAGAGCAGAGGAACTAAGCAACATATATACGGCGAGACCGCATGCTTGTTGGAGAGACATTTGTTCTGTTCAGAGTCACCAGCGGATGCAAAGCAGACCCGGGTCGGTAAGATCGTGCACGCACCTCATTTCAGTGTTGGCGCTTTGAGACTGAGTCCAGGCCTATAGTTAGTTAGGGTCTCTGTTTGTGTCAGGCCACAAGTGTTGTTACTGATCATTGGAAGGACTCCACAACTTAAAGTGACATTTCACATTGGAGAGCTGATAAAATCCTACAAACTCAAGCCAGACTGGCGTTTTGCTCAGAAGGAATACTCAGGCACATGCTACAGGACCAGTTATGGGAGGGGGAATACTGTAGATTTGTGTAAGATTGTAAGCTGTTGTGCTGCACAGCAGGCTAGCCCATACCATACACCCATACACTGATTCCTGCTATTTTAGGGTAATAACAGGTAAGGTGTGGCAGCTTAGTTGTGCCCGCCAGTAGGTAAATTACTTCACTTTCTACCGTCATCCATCAGAAGGTGCCATGTTGTGCAGCACAAGGGTCTCAGCCTTTGGGCTGGGTGTATGTAAATTTATTGTATGTTTCCAGCATTTGTGGTTGTGTTTATTTGCCACATCTAAGTAAAATTCTGTTGTGGCAAAAGCTGGTGTTGGGGTTGCTTTCCTCGTTCGTGACTTCACTGTATCCTGGGGAGCCCACCCCGGTACACGGCTTACACTTACAGTGAAGCACACAGACACAACCCCATAGTAAAACACACCCAGCACACAGTTAACTCTTTGATCTCCCCAGATGTTAACCCCTTCCTGCCCAGTGCCATTAGTACAGTGTCAGTGCTTTTTATTAGCTTTTATCACTGTATTGGTGTCACTGGGGATGTCAGTGACACCACGTCAGTTCCCCCCAGTGTCAGAATGTCCGCCACAATCCTGTAGTCCTGCTATAAGTTGCTGATCACCGCCATTACTAGTAAAAATAATTTTTTAAATATCCCAGTATATATACACTGCCATTTGTAGACGCTATAACTTTCACATAAACCAATGAATTTACATTTATTGGGTTTTTTTGTAGCAAAGACATGTAGCAGAATACATTTTGGCCTACATTTATGATTTTTAAACATTTTTTACTGGACATGTTTAATAGCAAAAAGTCAAAATATAGTTTTTTCTAAAACAAAATGGGCAACTTTTTTTATAGCGCAAAAAATTAAAAAACGCACAGGCGATAAAATTCCAATGAAAGAAAACTCAATTCATGGGAAGAAAAGGACGTAAATTTCATTTGGGTGCAGCGTTGCATGACCACGCAATTGTCAGTTAAAGTAACACAGCACTGTAATGCAAAAAATGGCTTGGTCAGGCAGGGGGGTAAATCCTCTGGAGGGCAAGTGGTTAATGTGTACAGTATGTATTCTATATATTTTCAAATCAAAAATGTAAAGTCAATGCGGAAAAAAAGCCAATAAAATGCATTCAATGGAGCTAGCTGTGAAATAAATAGGCAAAAATGTTCTTGGATCTGAATTTAATGAAAAGATGAAGCACTTCTGGTATTCTTTTGATGCTTGCACACTCCACTTAGTAGTTAACTGGAAAATAAAGCATTTTTTTAGGGGTGAACAAAAGGGTTGTTTCTGGAACACAGAATCTGAGAATTATTATGTTCCTAAGTCTCCTGCTTCTGTGCCTACAGTAAACTTCTGAAAATACTAACCTTTTGTTATTGGATCCCAATAGTGTGTGTTCCAGGGTGAAATTGGCTTCCTATGAATTCCTGGTGTCTATATACGTGTTGAGCTTGTGTGATGCACGTATCTTCTCTTATATACCGCACAGAGGTCACACTTGAAATGGTGTCTCCGGGGATCAAAGGTTGTATCTATTCACATCACTATTTCTGCTTAGTGGCTACACAGCATTAGCAGACACACTGTAGGCTTGGAGCCCCTCCAATGATCTGTAAGATGACTTGATGCAATGATTGTAATAGCAACGATGCAGAGCAATCTGAAGTGGGTTATGAAATCATTTCAGATTTCCATCTGTGGCAAATTAGTGGTTTGATGCACTGTTATTTAATGTGTGTGCAAAGAAATACAATTGATATGGTTTGTACTGGATTTTAAATTCAGATATTCAAGTGATGATAAACTAAAAAACAAAAAGTAATTTTATTTTTTTCCTTTATTTCATCTGGTAATCTGGTTAGTAACACACTTAATGGCACTTTAGGATAGAAGCAATGTCAATCTGGGGGGAAGGGGGTTAGTGTTAAATACACTAGGAGATTCAGATAAACGTGACTAATAAATTACATCTGAACTCCAGCTAACACTTTTTAAAGAGTTACATAACAGTTTTTTTTTTCCTTTTGGGATAAATATTTTACATAAATTAATAAACGCTGACCATTGTAAGCACCCCTATTTATGTTAAATGGTTGTCTCGGGGGGCGTGTCCAAGATGGCGACCGGAGCAGCCGCATACTTCGGAGCTCCGACTGTTCTGCATCTAATCCGCTGCCATCCTGGCGGCAGTGGTCTGAAGGAGTCAGCCGAAGGTCCCGCCTTCCCTGCTGGTGCATGGTAGAGGGGTGCCGAGTGGCTTTGGCCCCCTTCGTAGCAGCAGACCATCGCGGCCTGGTGAGGCCTCGGTGGATGCCAGGCTCGTGCCCATACAGGGGTCGAATGAGTGCAGTTTGCGGTGGGAGGGGGTAATTGCGGTCCATCGCCCCCCCACTCAGACCATGGGGCCACCCTACACTTACCATCGCCCCCCCCACCCGGACCCAGGGGATTGCGGCCTGTGATAAAGGCCTTGAGGTTCCCCCACTATAGGAAGCTGTGTTACGACCCCCGCTGGGCCTGAAGGCCTGTCAAGCACAACAGACAGCCACCTGGGGATATAGAGGTGTTCCCTGCACCCCCCCTGGAGGGTTCTGGTGCCAGCACTCTAGGGAGTCTGTAATTTTTCAACCCCTGTGTCTGCCTGCCTCCCCACGCAGTCTGAGGCCTACATTTGGGCCCCTGACCTTTCTGGAGATCTTACATTACAAGTTTATAATTGCTGGGGGGCTTGGCTTGAGCCCAGAGAAAATGGCAGCTTAGTTCCTTGAGCCCTGACAGATGGAGGTGGGAATACGTAATCATAACAGGGAGAGACACCGCTGATATGGGGAAAGCAGATAGGAGACCCGCCGCCCCACGATCAAGATGTCTTTGCCAGCCGAGCGGTCCTGCCAGTTGCAGCATTCTGGAATTATTCTTGTTCCAGACCCCAGAACACACTGGGGCCTCCTCCCCTGCTTACCCCCCCCCATTCGCTTCACAAAACACCTCACTCACAGAGCAGGAGCCCAGCCGCAGCACCCACAGCCTGCCATTCTGAAACCTCCCCTCTCACTATAGGGGATTTGAAAGCAGTAGCATTAGATATTAAAGAGACCCTCTCTGCTGCAATCGCTGAGTTACATATCGACATGCAGGCAGTGGCCCAAAGGCTTGAAGCAGTGGAGGATAAAGTTATCACGCAAGACCTTGACATCCATGATACACGCAAGCTGATAGATATGCACACTATGCATCTAAGAGAGCTTGATCGTCATATCGAGGTCCTGGACAACAGGGGAAGACGACATAATTTAAGGGTTCGTGGTGTTCCTGAAGCAATTGAATCGGGCCAACTCACCCAAACACTCTTAACCAGTTTTAATGATCTTTTGGAAAGCCCTACTCTGTTTGCTTCGTAAGAGAAATTTTAGGAACACATACCACCACATGTGTATGAGTTTTTACTGTGAACGCCTAATACTTCTCACCTCCTACTATTTCCTGATTTCTTGACTCTTCCTCTCTATCTTTTTCACTCCTATCCCCCCCCTCCCCCACCCCTTTTCTTGTTCTCTTTCCTTATACCCATCTGCTGTAATTATAGACTCTGAACAGTACTTTTTCTCCCATACAAAACAATGTCTACTAAGCACACATCCGTACGAGCCCACCATACACTTTCTGTGGCATTTATTAATGCAAGAGGCCTAAATATACCTGACAACCGCTCACAACTCCTGACTTACATGAAAAGCCTGCGAGCAGATGTGCTAATTTTCGTGCTGATCATATCCCTAAATTTTCCAATGCCAATTACCCAACAGTCTACCATTCAGTTAACACAGAGGTAAAAGCAAAATGTGTGTCCATTTTGATGTCCAAAACACTCCTGCTTACAATTACTGAATCTCTTGAGGATCCGGAGGGAAGGTTCCTCTTCCTTAAAGGCACCCTCTACAACAAACCGCTTAGTTTAGCCAACATTTACAGCCCCAATACGGCACAAGTGAGCTTTTTCCGTACAATCTCCAAAATGCTCGCTGCTGTCAGGGAATGAGAAGATGTCCGCGGCGATCGAATCTGCACATGCGTAGAATCCTGACAAAACATACAGGCAGGCAGGCACTAGGACCCAGGCGCGCCTGTCACCAATGACGGCACTGGGCAAGCACTAGGACCCAGGAGCACCTGTCAGGATTCGGGCGGGCTATTTAAACCCGGCTCTTGCAATGCTCAATTGCTGTATGGTCTGTGTTCCTGAGTTACTGAGAGTAGATTGTTTGTTGCTGATCCTGATATGCTGTCCGTCTCCTGTTCTGATCCCTGGCTTTGTCTGACCATTCTCCTGCTTAACCCTGCACGTTCTGACCTCCTGTTGACGAACCCGGCTTGTGACCTGTTTATCCCTCTGCCTGCTGATTCTGTACTACACCACCACCACTGTTACTGACCCGGCCTGCCCGACGCTGCTCTAGTTACCTCCTCACATCAGACTCTTACCCGCTATACACTTTCTACGCTGCATCTACCACAGCTGGGTGAACCCATGGGCCGCGAACTGGTCTCGGCCTGCTCCAAGTCCATCCCCACCATAAGGGGCCCTGGTGAACAAGCAGGTCGGAAATTAGATTCCGTGCCTTGGGGGATTCCGGTCTGTGGAGTGCTAGAGGCTACCACGGTTGGATTCCTGACAGCTACATTCCAATAGGGTATCTTGATTCTTGAGGGTGATTTCAATGTAGTACTAAATCCATTGGAAGACACTTTTCATCGAAACCCTTCCGAGCACTTAAACAGATTAAAATTGAACTGAATGACCTTATTTTCCATGATACATGGCGTACCTTACACCCCTCTAACAAAGACTACACTTTTTTATCCGCACCTCACAAACGTCATTCCAGAATTGACTATCTTTTTCTTTCACAAAAAAACTTGCACACATTGAAATCAGCCTCTATTGAACCAATGATTCTTTCTGACCACCACCCGATTATGATGACCTTACATCTTCCCGATGCCCCATTTATGTCCAAACCATGGAGATTAGATCCCTTTCTCCTTACGGACTCATTCATTACCCTCCAAATTTGTGAATCTCTGACCAATTATTTTAAGGAAAATACGTCCCTCCTCTCATACAATGGGAAGCACACAAATGTGTGATACGTGGGCTCCATTACTGCCTCTTGAAAATGCATAGCTCAGACAGCTTTTTCTCCTATATTTCAAAAAGTTTGTAAACTGGAATGCTCACATAAACGCTATAAGGCTGTAAACTCTGCGACCGAACTTGATCAGGCACTTCGAGACATAGTGGAAAAGAAAGCCAAACATAATTTTACTTTAGCTCAGAAACTCTTTTATGAACATGGAAATAAGAGCAGCAAGTTTTTAGCCAGGGCCTTGCAATCTAAAAAAGCGGCTCGCACCATTCATCAACTTAACTCCAAACAAGGTCACTTACTTAAAACTTCTGCGTATATCGCAGCCGAATTTGGGAAATATTATACTACCCTTTACAACCTACCCTTACCACCAAAACCGACAGGGGACACTAGACCACATAAGGTCATTATCCAGGCTTTTCTCGCCCAATATCTTCCTAAATCCATTTCTCAATCACAAGCAAAAGAAATAGATGGAGCTTTGACATTGACAGAACTACAACAGGCCATTACACAATTGAAACCAGATAAAAGCCTGGGCCCAGGCGGACTTATAAACACATTTTACAAATCCTTCATAGACGTCCTAGCACACCCACTCCTAAAGAACTTCAATTCATTAGATACCCAGGGACAGTCCATGTGCCATGTTTCTGAAGCCCATATCACGTTTATACCGAAAGAAAACAAAGACCAGACACCGCCAGCGAACTATCGTCCAATCTCCCTACTGAACGTTGATTTAATGATTTTTGAAAAATACTGGCCAATCGTTTACTACGCATCATAGACCTAATTATTTCCACTGATCAGGTGGGGTTCGTACCTGGTAGAGAGGCTAGAGACAATATGATCAGGGCAATAAATGTACATCATTAGTTGACACAGAAGAAACAATCTGGCTTCTTCCTCTCTCTAGACGCTGAGAAGGCCTTCAACAGATTGGCATGGGATAACATGGAGGCCGTTCTGTCTGGCCTTGGGCTTCCTCCACGTCTTTTGAATTTTATCATATCTTTAGATACAACACCAACGGCTAAAGTGAGAGTCAATGGCCTCCTTTCAGACGCTTTTTCGATAAGCAATGGGACCAGACAGGGATGTCCATTATCCCCCCTTCTATTCATTCTTACATTGGAACCTTTTTTGAACTGCATTAAACAGAATGACAACATCAAAGGGATTTTAATCAATGGCAAAATTCAAAAAATAGCGGCCTTTGCTGGCGACATCCTACTTTTCCTGACAGACTCACATATTACGTTACCAAACCTACTACACGATTTCAAATTATTTCAATATTTGGCCAATTTTAAAATAAACTTCAATAAATCCCAAGCCCTCAATGTTTTTCTAACCCAAGATACGGTCATACAGGTGAAAACAAATTTTCCTTTCGTATGGCAATCCGAGGCCACCACTTACTTAGGAATTCAATTACCAACTCACCTTACAGAACTCTATGGCAAACACTTTTTACCTACGTAGCATCACCAAAGATCTACAGACATGGGACAAACCATTTTTCTCTTGGTTTGGCAGAGCAGCTATCGTCAAGATGAATGCGCTTCCTAGACTACTGTACCTGATGCAAACAATTACAATCAAACTGCCTAATTCCATGTTTCAGTCTTATAAAATATTATGTACCTCGTTTCTATGGTGTAACAAACGCCCCAGGATCGGCTTTGACCAACTTTCCATGCCTAAGAGGAGGTATTGGACTACCTGATATCACCCGCTACTACAGAGCCTGTCACATGGCAAGAATAGTAGATTGATCTACAAACTGCAACCGTAAGGCTTGGGTTAATTTGGAAGCTGCTTTTTCAGGGACCCTGCTCGCCACCTCCTTGGCTGAAAAATTCCCACATTCCGTCTGAGTTCAGGGAACACCATCTTATAGGCCCCACTATATCGTTTTATCATCAGATAAGTCTGAAAACAGGTTTCTCTTCCACCCCTGGCCCACTCACCCCTATCAAAATGAACCCAGACTTCCCCCCGGTATGTCCCATGCCTTTCTCTCCGGGCCTAACCCCACAGACAATTTGAATTTCCATCACCTTTTCAAAGACGAGATGTTCTTATCCAGAGACCGCTTTCTGAACAAATGGCCATCCCTGACCCTGACGCCGTGGATGTACAGACAACTCCACCACTTTATACATACCTCCTCACATCTAAAAGATTATACTAGACCACTCACCCCATTTTAAAAACTTTGCTCAACAGACTCTCCCCAGAGACATGTTATATCTAAGCTTTACACTTGACCTTCCGTTTAGGAAAGCTTGCAAGGCCTGGAGCTCTGACTTACAACTCCAACTATCGCCAGAAGACTGGGATCACATTTATGAACATATACACAAAGGGTCCATATGTGTCTCCACACAAGAAAACAACTTTAAATTATACTCTAGATGGTACAGAGTTCTGTCCCTTCATCACAAATTTGACCCTAACATCTCAGATTCATGTTGGAGATGTCATCAGGTGACGGGTACACTCTTACATATCTGGTGGGACTGCCCATTGCTACAGTCTTTCTGGGGGAAAGTCCAATCCATAATCACGCAAGTAACTACATACACCCTAGACCTCTCCCCTGCACAATTCTTGCTCCACCACTCCACACTTCCATTTAGGACATTCCGTAAATCACTCGCCATGCACATGGTAAACACGGCAAAACAATGTATCCCAGTACACTGGCGCTCAACACATGTCCCCACTATCTGAGAATGGTTTGCTAGGATCAACAAACTTGAGAAAATGGAGGAACTGTTTTCTGTAGCAAAGGAACATCCCTAGAGATTCAGGAAGACATGGGCTTGTTGGAGTCATTTCAAAACCACCACTACCTATCACCTATTAGTGCATGAACAGCCTATACCCCCTGCCTGAATGATTAGACAAACTGCTGTACTAAGGAATGCCGTGTTCACCGAAGACGCATTTGATGTGCATTTGGATGGGCTGAGACTTGGCATCGTGTCCTGCCTTCCGGGTTCTTGACCCATGTGTTGCCCCATTGAATGATCTTGCACGTATTGCATCCTAAGCTATATGACTATCTTTCTGGCTCTGCTCATACAAAATGATGTGATCTATTTTATCCCCAATTACCCATTCTATATCCCCTTTACCCCTTACCCATTTTTTCTCTTTCTCATATTCCCCCCCATTACCTCACTCTACATTTCCTTCTCTAACTATTCTCCTTTCTGACTTCTCTTTATCTAACACCTTTTATACTCCTGCATTATACATATATCCCCAATAAAATAGAGCATTTAATCTCTCTTACAGGTGTGACTAATTTCACGTAGCTCACACACTCCTGATATGGACTCACAAATCATAACACACATACCATCATGTGCTATCCTTGCCCAACACTCCACACTCCCTTAACATAAGAGCTCACAAATACGTAGGTCAGTATTCAATATACCTATATCGACTTATCTAATATACTCTTTGTATCTACTGGTTTGCAATGTACACTTCATATAATGGCCCGTTTGTGGCATGGGAGGCTACATGTTGTGTCTATGTTCGGACTGTGATCCGTAATTATGTGTACTTTGTGCCTTTCCTCTTCTAATAAAAGTATTTTTTGAAAATAAATTGTTGTCTCAACCATCCAATAGCCAATTTTTGCTGGAAAGCTTGGTTTGTTGAGGGAAGTTGAAGGAAAGGCTTACTGGCCAGTTCACTAGGTGAAAATAAAGCCTAAAAAAAGGAAACAAATGCACCACATTTAAGAATAGCTAAGCTGCATTGTAATACATTTTGTTTTTTTGTTTAGTACAGTGAAAACATTTTATACAAAAAAAATGTGTAAAAGCCTTTGATAAGTAAAGTATATTTACTTTACAGCTAGAGTCAATGCAGAGTGATCCTAAAATTCTAAATCACAAATCCAGAAAAAGCAGCAGAAGACCACACCGGGTGCCACTCCTGTCAGCTAAGAACAGGAAATGAAGGCTACAATTCACACAGGTTCACCAAAATTGGAAAATAGAAGATTGGAAAAACGTTACCTGGTTTGATGAGTCTCAATTTCAGCTGCAACATTCAGATGCTCGTGTCAGAAATTGGTGTAAACAACATGAGAGCATGGATCCATCCTGCCTTGTATCAACAGTTCATGGATGTGCAGCCAACAAATCTGCAGCAACAGTTCTGAAGGCAAAAGGGGGTCCAACCCAGTACTAGCAACATATACCTAATAAAGTGGCTGGTGAGCGCATATATATATATATATATATATATATATATACTGTATATATATACCGTATTTTCCGGCGTATAAGACGACCCCCTACTTTTCCTGTTAAAATATAGGGTTTGAGCTATACTCGCCGTATAAGACTACCCCTCTTCCAACGCACACCAAATAAAAATGAAAAAACATCAGATTTGATTTCAATATGGTATGCTATTTCAGTATGGTATTCCAATGATGGGGTGCTATTCCTCCCACTGACACCAATGATGGAGCACTATTCCTCCCACTGACACTAATGATGGGACACTATTCCTTCCACTGACACCAATGATGAGGCACTACTCCTCCCACTGACACCAATGATGGAGCAGTATTTCATCCACTGACACCAATGATGGGGCACTATTCCTCCCACGGATACCAATGATGGGACACTATTCCTCCCACTGACACCAATGATGGTGCCCCATCATTAGTGTCAGTGTGTGAGGAATAGTGCCCCATCATTAGTCAGTGGGAGGAATAGTGCCCCATCATTAGTCAGTGGGAGGAATAGTGCCCCATCATTGGTGTCAGTGGGAAGAATCGTGCCCCATCATTGGTGTCAGTGGGAGGAATAGTGTCCCATCATTAGTGTCAGTGGGAGGAATAGTGTCCCATCATTGGTGTCAGTGGGAGGAATAGTGCTCCATCATTGGTGTCAGTGGGAGGAATAGTGCTCCATCATTGGTGTCAGTGGGAGGAATAGCGGCCCATCATTGGTGTCAGTGGGAGGAATAGCACCCCATCATTGGTGTCAGTGGGAGGAATAGCACCCCATCATTGGTGTCAGTGGGAGGAATAGCACCCCATCATTGGTGTCAGTGGGAGGAATAGCGCCCCATCATTGGTGTCAGTGGGAGGAATAGCGCCCCATCATTGGTATCAGTGGCAGGAATTGCGCCCCATCATTGGTGTCAGTGGGAGGAATAGCGCCCCATCATTGGTATCAGTGGCAGGAATTGCGCCCCATCATTGGTGTCAGTGGGAGGAATTGCGCCCCATCATTGGTATCAGTGGGGAGAATAGTGCCTCATCATTGGTGTCAGTGGGGAGAATAGTGCCCCATCGTTGGTGTCAGTGGGGAGAATAGTGCCCCATCATTGGTATCAGTGGGGAGAATAGTGCCCCATCATTGGTGTCAGTGGGGAGAACAGTACCTCATCGTTGGTGTCAGTGGGGGAGAAACAGTGCCTCATTGTTGGTGTCAGTGTGGAGGAGGAACAGTGCCCCATCGTTAGTGTCAGTGGGGGAGAGGAGCGGCTGTTCCTTCTTCCAGTTCGGCAGCTCGATTTTCGCGGGGCTGCTCGGCTCCGCCTCCTCGCCGGTGATTGGTCGCCTGTGTGCCTTTCCAGTGCCGGCGCCCAATCACCGGTGAGGAGGCGGAGCCGAGCGGCCACGTGACCATCGAGCGGCCGAACTGAAAGGAGCAGCCGCGCTTCCTGGACCGGATCGTCGTGGGACCGGAGCCAGGTAAGGTACAGCAGCCCCTCTGCCCACCCCTGTACTTAGTGTCCATTGGAGGAGGAGGGGGGGCGGCGCCGCGCCGCCCCTCGAAAAAGTGCCGCCCTGACACCGGCTCGCACCGGCGTATAAGACGACCCCCGACTTTTCAGAAGATTTTCAGGGGCTGAAAAGTCGCCTTATACGCCGGAAAATACGGTATATATATATATATATATATATATACATACAGTGAAAGCAATAGTCACTCTTTAACCTTCCAGCAGTTCCACTATCATTTTCTGTTTTGCAGCAGTTGGACAATGAAATAAGCTGAAAATCTTTTATGATCTTCTACTTAAGCCAGCCATAGACAGTTCGAATCTTGACCGGTTCAGCAAGGATCAACATAGATTTGAACCATGTATAGGCAGGCTGAATGTAACCAAGTTGGTCACAGTGTTCTCCTGGTGGGTATGGCTCCCAGCTCTGTGGGAGGGATCAAGCGATTCCCCCAGGAAAGAAAATTCCTCCATCCAAGCAAGGGCACGTTAAGTTTCTAAAATGTGAGAAACTTGAATTTTGTAAACATCTTCTCTGCCATCATTTAACTGGTTTTACTAACCTTGTAATCTGCAGTATCAGAGCCAGGCCCATTCTAGATAAATCAGATAAATATGTATATCCCAACATGTCCTTTGTATCTGTTATACATTTTGAAACCTTGATGAAAGAAAGAACTAGAGATACAAATATAGATTTCTTGTATCTCTCATCTTGGTTTAGCAATGCAACTAGTTTTCATTGTTTTTATAGACCAGGAGAGAGCTGAACACTAGTATCTAATAATGGGCCTACATGCAGTACTCTTAAAGTGAGACACCAGCCAAAGCCAATTTTTAGATTCAAGTACAGTAGAATTTGTTATATCCTGCCTAGGTTTTTATTGTCACATGTGTTGTTGCTGGAGAGACTTTCAACCACTTCATCTCCCAAGTTAAAAATAGATATTTTTTTATT
The DNA here is from genome assembly GCF_062004578.1 of Staurois parvus. Classification (NCBI taxonomy): domain Eukaryota; kingdom Metazoa; phylum Chordata; class Amphibia; order Anura; family Ranidae; genus Staurois; species Staurois parvus. Next base: position 6,985,669 of record NW_028318400.1, on the reverse strand, counting down.
ATTGTGAATGGTCTGTTGAAATTCAGAACACATCTTGCTTAATTCGAACTGCATCTGGTTTGTAATTAATTTATTCTGAGGTCTTATACACATTAAAAAGTGAAAGGACACGTACAAGGACCGCATTCATAATTTCTTATTATTGAGAAATATTTTTTTAATTGATGGTGTATGTCATGATTTAAAATGTTATATAAGAAAAGTGTAATTACACCGTTTTTCATTTGATGACCTTCAAAGCTTAATATTTAGTCAAGGAATGCGATGAATGGAAAATATGGATTCGTTATATAGTAAATTGGTGCATTTCAAATGCAAATCAAATGGTGATTTCAGTTTTATAACAATCACAAGAGTTACATGTTTCAGTAAATCATTAAAACTCATCACTTTGCTGCCATTTCTGATAAACGATAGAACTTAACCAATTTTTAGATACATTTTGAAGTTCATTACAGAAATCAAGCTTTTTCTATTAGCTATAAAGCTAATTATAGATAAAATAAAAACTGTATAGTAGACATTTGGCTTCTAAAATGCAATACAGCCTTCATAATTTTATTACCTGCAAAACCACCAAGCAAACCGTGAAGATCTCCAACCATGCTGATAACAGCTCATATCTGCTCTGTTGTTTTTTTCTTAAGACTGTGTTAAATGTAGAAGTAGTTCCAGCAAGTGAGTGTGGGGGAAGGCAATCCACTTATGATGTGATCCATTTTTTTATTCTAAAGATGCTGCTTACCAGTTAGGTGGTATGGTAGCTGCTAAACTGATGCTATCATGCCCTTAAAACGTTAATGGATGCTGCTGCTGTGCTAATGGAGACAGCAGAGTGAAGATGGATCAAGAACTGATATTGACCGTGTCCTCAGGATCAGAACAAGCAGTCATCTTCCACTAGCAAATGTTGCTGAAAACTGGATATTTAGTAAAACTTGATAATACCTTAGAGTGGAACTATGGGAAAAATAAAAATAATGTATATGATGTGGTTTGCTACCAGCATTAAGGCCTCATTTACAAGGGCACTGAGGTCTGAAGATAGTGATTGGAACATGTGTTTATGCAGTTTGAGATAGCCAGAGCTGCATGCAGGCAGCCTATGTATGTGTATAGAGATGCGGCATCTGCAGAGACACAGCGGCTCATCTCGATTTGATGGATGTGCAGGTGAGTGAGTGGCAGTGAACACAGACAGTGTGCATTCAGGGCTGCTCACCTGCACCTTCAAGTCTATCAAAATTGAGACAAACAGTTGTGTCCATGCAGTCACTGCATCCCCCTACACTAGGCAAGCAATTTAAAGTCCCAGCTTATCATATTTTAGGCTGTTATGCTAACAGTTTTATAAAAAAAAAGAAAAAGGTAAAAGGTACTTTGTAGTAATAGTCTTAAAAAATTGCTACTTATATTTGTCCTTCTATATACACCCACTGGCCTCTATTAGGTACATCTGTTCAAATGTTTGGTAACACAAATTGCTAATCAGCCAATCACATGGCAGCAACTCAATGCATTTAGGCATGTAGATGTGTTGAAGACAACTTTCTGCTGTTCAAACTGAACATCAGAGTGGGGAGGAAAGGGGATTTAAGTGACTTTGAATGTGGCATGGTTGTTGGTGCCATACGGGCTGGTCTGAGTATTTCAAAAACTGCTGATCTACTGGGATTTTCAAGCACAACCATCTCTAGGGTTTACAGAGAATGGTCCAAAAAAGAGAAAATATCTAGTGAGCGACAGTTGTGTGGAGGAAAATGCCTTGTTAATGTCAGAGGTCAAAGGAAAATGGGCAGACTGGTTGCTGCGACATTCAGATGGTGGGGTCAGAATTTGGCGTAAACAACTTGAAAGCATGGATCCATCCTGCTTTGTATCAACAGTTTAGGCTGGTGGTGGTGTAATGGTGTGGGGGATATTTTCTTGGCACTAGCATGGTGTACCTAATAAAGTGGCCGGTGAGTGTATTTGTCTTTCTATAAACAGTATATTGCTGCTTATATTTGTCCTTCATATCTATGATATGCTCACCACTCTGGAAAGAAAATACCACATCTGCTGTCTTGCACCCACCCCCTGTTTAGATCATTAAGGTCACCACTAGCACATTTACTAGGTAGGGTAAGAATTATCCACATACAGCATCTTTACCTCATTACCTGTATTGCAATATATAATAGTGATTTTTCTGCTTCCCCTCTACTCCCTCTGGAGTGATGTTGCTTTCCTATATGATCCTTCCTATTTGCAACTAGTCACCAACATAGGAACTAGTGCGGGATCTACTGTTGTACTCATCCCAACAGTTTTACTGAGGGATAAAGTTGATTGGGAATGTTTCTCAGTGCTATCATATCCACCATTACACTTCTTTTAGACAAATTTAAAAATTATTAAAGCATGAAAGGATTCTTTCTGTTCAAGAGAAATAATACATTTTTCATTTTTATACCTTGCAGAAACGTATGCAGAGAATTGTGGAGGCTGCCATGCTTACTTAATTTTTAAAAGTGCAGCCTTGAGGGCTGTAATTCTTATCCTGGATGTTCTACATAATATGTCACATGTTTTTAATTTTAATACACAACCATTCATTGGGAAATTTTGAATATGATGTAAATGCATATGATGGAATTAAATCTCATAATAAGAAAATGAAAAAAAGAACTTTCCAAGTTCAATGTCAAGATTCATAGAACTCTGCTCATGTGTTGGGTATTTACTGTGAGTTGCAGCTTAAAATGAAATAAGCAGGCTTATCTGGCACAATAGTCTCTAGATAAACCAATGACAGTTTTGGTCTGATTAATGAATGAGGAAAGAACAAAAAGAGGGCGCACGGGCCTAGTGCATTACCATAAAAAATGTTTAATAAGAAATAAAGTAGGTGTTGTACTCACAAACGAAGGCATGTCATAAAAGAACAGCTTGGTCAACACCGTGCTGAGTAACAGTCCACAATAGGGAGTGTAGACATCCAATAGGCTGACGCGTTTCGAGGACTTGCCTCTTCCTCAGAGCCAACCGACCAAATGTCTGCAGCCTCTTTTATATGCTCACTACTAGTTGAACTAAAGGTCACATGGGCCATCCTGGACACTCCCCTATGCAGGGGGAGGGGTCACAGGAGCAATTGACATAGTATAAGTAAACACAAAAGATCTATAAAAATATATAAATATATTCACTGAAACTGGTGACAATCATAAAATCATAAGAAACATAAAAAGTGCGCAAAATTTTTTATATATATATATACTGTACATTTATATTAAAAATTCTTCCCTGGCGATGCACTGCACCGCTCGCATTTAAATAAATGGATGGATGAACGACAATATGATGCTGCCCAGTGCCCTGCTTGCCATAGACAACCATGGGACATGGATTTAATGAAGAGAGTAGATCTGGAACCCAGCAGTGACACTTATTAATTCATAGAAATGCAGCCTACAAGGCGTGTACTATTATTCTAGTATAGTCATATGTGATGAAACTTAAGCATGTGTGGCAATGCAGTGCACCAAGGATGGATGTACATATGCAGTATTAAGGTGTTCTTTCATCATGCAGCGGTAAATGACGGCATTCTCACAGAAGAAAGTTCTCCTCTGAATGCCTTTTTTATGATACGGTGTAGATCACTTCTCCGAATGAAGGGAGAAGCGATCTACAAATGCTTTCAACGCTAGAAAATGGCTGCTGTAACTATAATCTCATGAGATTACAGTAAGATATCAGTCAAACACCGTTTACTAAGCAGCGGTAAATTATTGCTGCTTCGTTTGTGGTTCCTCTGATTCTCCAGCTCAGAGCTGGAGAATCTGGAGGGAGAACACAGATCACCAGTGAAGGGTTGACATCATCGCTCCTTCATATACACTGGCCATCTGTGTGCTGAGATGATCAGCGGAGAATATATTCTCCGCTGATCATCTGTTTCCTAAACCACTAATGATCAGAGATCAGCAACAATCCTCAGGATCGCCGCTGATCTCTGTTTCATAAAAGGACACCTATATATGGGGACAAAGGAGATAAATCACTAGTATAAACATAAATGTTAATATAAAACATCACAAAAAACTTCTTAATATGGTTTACAAAGTTTAAATAAAATAAAATGAAATAAGTATTGTTACAATATAATATCTGGTAAAATTGGTATAATGTATGGTATACGTGTGTACGCATAAACATGGAAGCATAAGAATTATAAATATATAATATTATATATATATATATATATATATATATATATATATATATGTGTATGTGTGTAAATAATTAAAAAAAAATATTTTTTTTTGCACACTTCTTGTGGTTCTTATGATTTTATGATTGTCACCAGTTTCAGTGATTTTATTTATACATATATTTATATATTATTATAGATCTTTTGTGTTTACGTATACTATGTCAATTGCCCCTGTGACCCCCTCCCCCTGCATAGGGGAGTGTTCAGGACGGCCCATGTGACCTTTGGTTCAACTAGTAGTGAGCATATAAAAGAGGGAGCAGACATTTGGTCAGTTGGCTCTGAGAAAGAGGTAAGTGCTCGAAATATGTCAACCTATTGGATGTCTACACTCCCTATTGCGGACTGTTACTCAGCGCGGTGTTGACCAAGCTGTTCTTTTATGACGTGCCTTGACTTTATTGTCGTTTGTGAGTATAACACCTATTTTATTTCTTATTAAACATTTTTTATGGTAATGCACTAGGCCTGTGCGCCCTCTGTTTGTTCTTTCCTCATTCAGTATATTTGGATTCCCCCGATCTATTTGAGGGCAGCAAGGTGTGCATGTTCCAGGACATTCTTAATGTGGTTGTAGCCTGCATTGAGTCCATCCCCAAGTGCAGGACCATTTGTGTTTGCTGGTTCTTTGGTCTGATTAATGTACCATAGCATTGGTCCTAGGCCATTTGGACTCCCAGCCTTAAATCCCACCCAGACAACACAAAGTTGCATAACATTCGGCTATGTACCTAACCCCTGTGTTTCTAAGTTCCCTGATCTGCAGTTGACTGCTCTAATGGTATTGGAAAAGGCTTATCCTCAAGCTATTCTTTAGCTCATGATTTAGTGTCTTACCTGCCTGTTAATATTTATTAACACCCTTGGCTTTTTGACAAGTTTGGCATTTTGTTTTAGCAGACTACTTTATTGTTGCTGACCTTGGTCTGTTGACTATTTAAACTACCTATACCTTGCATTTCGCACACTAAGGAATTACCTTGTAGCAAAGAATCAACTCCACTACATGCTGCTCTGGTGAATGCAAATAATCTTTACACTGTTTGCTTCAGGGGTGGCCATGCCTATCACTGGTAATACCGACAACTCTGCTCTCTTTAGCCAGGCCTAATAGTTTATCAAGCTTACCATCTCCCTCTAGAAATCTAGGACCATGGTTTTTCCTATATTTATTACTCCAATTACTTTAAGTAACCAAAAACACTACGAACAAGAACAACAGGATAAGAAAAAATGTATCATCCTTCGTTTTATTTTTATTTTTTTATAGAAGTAAGGTTTTCCATTTAATTTGATCCACTATTCATCAATACTGTCACGGTTCTGTGCACATCAATTCGGTGCAGGGTTTTGCCTCCTGTCAGAGTTGCTCGGGTTCCTGCCATTCTGCCCTGAACCTAGGTATTAAGCCTTTGCACCTGTGGGTTAGTGTTCGAACAACGTGTTTTCATGCAGTAGCCGGACCTCCCTGTTTCCTGTGGTGTTTGCTGCTGTTTGAGTATTCTTATATTTTGTGTGTAGTTCAGTTTAGTTGTTCTCAGTGTTTTCCCTGTGGCTGCACTCTTATATTCTCTTTGGTTTCTGTTGTGCATCCCTTCATTATCTGTTGCTTTGGGTGTCTTCCACATCATGGTTTCTTGTCATTTTGCCTCCTGCATTTCTTTCCAGCTTGCTGTGTCCCCCTCTCCTGTGCTTCACGCTTGTTGCCTGCGTCCTTCCCCCTGACATCCCTTCTTAGCTTGCTGCAGTAGGTTACCTTGGAACCTTTTATCCTTTGTGTACCCTGAGTCCTTCCAGTGTGCTATGTGGTTGCACTGTGCCTGCACAGGGGTGGACTGACCATTTGGAAACTTGGGCACTGCCCAAGGGCCTGGGGTCAGTTGGGGGCCCCATGAGATGCCCCTGGTACCTTTTGCATAGGCTTTTTTGAGTTTGGGCAAGGACACAGGGGCCCCATGATCCCCTATTGCCCGGGGGCCCCATGAGTTGTCAGTCCGCACCTGTGGCTGCATCGATGTGTTAGAGAGTTGCACCCTTGGGGCTGGCCCGCAGCACAACATCCACATCCGCCATGAATCGGGTAAAGATGGGTGACTCCTTAGATCGTGCGACTCTGGCACACACCTCCATTTGCATGCAGTCACACTGCTCCCACCTCAGCTAGGACTGGTACCCATGTACACTTGTTTAGTCAGTCCAAGTGGCCCGCTAGACCTTAGTTATTACAGTGCCAGGTGGTTCTGTCCTCTGATCATGAAAAATACTCTTGGTAGAGTATGCAGCTTTAGCTTGTACAGAAAGAATTTTCACCACAAATGCACCAAAAACATCAAAAACAGGACACCAGTATTATAACATTTTCTTTTTTTCTTGTTGTAGTTAAACTCTACTTTGAATTTACACTTGTCTGAAGTGTTATGGAAGAGATCCACGATTTTGTAAGGTCTTCATAGTGGTTATGAAAAGTAAGGCTTACACTGGAATGGGAAAATCTTTGCCAAAAAAAAAAAAGCAATAATGAAAACACAAATTTTTTTTTAACACTGTTGATATTAACTACAGTGGGGAAAGTTTGCTTTTACTTTACATTTGCTATTACATCCTATAATGCACATCTATTTTTCATGTATTTCCGCTACTGACTGGTTATAGCTTAGAACAGGATATGCAAAAGGCAGAATGGAAGAGCTACAACATGTGGAACCCCATCAGACAACACCCCAATATAAAAATGGCACAGAACCTTTGGCTTGAAATTCTGTGTGCATCACTTCATTTGTTAATTTCTCAAGTAAATCATTCTAATCTAGGTCAAATCTTAAACTTGAAGGATTTATTTCCACATTTCTGGTAGATCATATATCATTAATCAGCCCCAGTGTGGAACCAATATTTTTTAAATGATTAAACTCTTAATACCTTTAATATCTTAAACTCATATAATCTAGAGCACTGTCTGAGCAGAAAGCCATGCACTAGCATTAACTATTTAAAGGTGTAACTAAAATATGACTGTGAGAACATATGAAAAATGCATGATCTTTGTGCTAAAACACCAGATAGAGTTCTGGCAGGAAAAAAAAAGTCTGAGCCTTGTGAGTATTCTGTTGAAGTAGCCTGTATATAACACTTACAAGAATTAAATTTGTTCTTTACTGATGGCCTTTTTCTGCTAGATGTTTTTTTTGCAATGCTCTAGGAATCAGCATTCAAACCAAATTCTTCTTAGCATTTTAACTATGATTGAAGGATTTCACATTTTGACAAAATCATCATTGAGGAGAATAGTAATGTGTTCTATATATGCAAGAGTTCTTATCTTATCTATAGGTGATATTATAAAATGTTCATTCAACTTTTATTATGTGGGCAAATAATTAGAAATAGTCAAGAGGCTGGTGGAATTTTTCAGTTTCAAATATATTGTGGAAACGTCAATCTTTGGTCTGGTGTGCAGTTACACAGGCATTGGGGTTAGTTTACTTAATGAAAATAAGCTGTTCACTTTTCAAGGGAATTTTCCCTTAGCTTAGTAAATATGATGGCAATTCACTTTGCAATGGATACCCAATCATGTGTAAGGAAAAAAAATGTTTTTGCTTGTGCATGATTGAATGATGGAAGTCCATAGAGCTTTACCTCATCCACTAACCAAAGTGAAAAGCTTATTTGCCTTCAATAAATCAACATCATTGTGTCTAAGAGCTGTGGCTAAGGATCAAACACAGCTGGAGGTCAGGATGTCTTGCAAAGTAATAGTGGTTTTATGGGAACCTCCTGAATATCAAAAAAGTCAAAATTACCCCATGTTTGTTGATATCAATGTTTGTTGAATCTGTGCAGTTGGATCCAGATCTTGGTTCATATGGATTAGTTCAATGGTAGAAACACGGTGATAAACAGAAAGCTGTGCAGATTGAATATTCCTCAAATAGGGGTGATGTGTCTCATAGAATCCACAACACCACCTCAATGACCATAGCACCAATCTTTCCAACTTAGAAACATTTGCACAGTTAAAAAAGGATCATATAATCTCCCTCTTCTATAACCTTCTAATAACAAGTGAGGCTAAATGACATCTACACTTTCTGAGAGAATGGGAAAGGATTTGAAACACCATATTTACTAATAAAACCATACAGAAGAACTGTACAATAAACCTATAATGAGTTTGTAAAAATTCATACAACACCTACATCAGAAAGCAGGAAGTGTATAATCAAAGAATAAATGGTGAGCGCAAGACAAAAAAGGAAAAACTTCTGGTTCTTCTTACTTCTGGTGAGTGCATTATGGTGGAGGTGCAGTGCGGAAGTTACAGAAGTCACTACATTTTGTTGATTTGATCACATCACTATTTTTGGGACTATTATGGTATTTAGAGGACTTATATATTTTCCTTTGTTATTTGTTATACAGACCATTTTGTTTCTTCATTGGAGTATTCACTATTCTCTGTTTCTTTTTTATGATGTTTCCTTTCTCTTTTACCATCACACTGGTCATCATTGATTATAAAACACATTTTTGTCAGCGCTGCACATTGATATTATAGAGAAAGCAGGAACTGGTTGACCAATCCCAAGACAAATGGACCTCATAGATTCTCCATTACCAATACCTTACTGTACACACCAGACCCCAAGATACTCTCCCATATCCACCATTACCTACTTACCTACCATCCACTCACCCATACATACCATCTTCATAGCACAGACAAATACTTGTCAAATAACCCTTTCTCTGCCAGAGACATTTTTGCATTTTTCTGCACATGTTTAAAATATCATTTTAGGCCTGAAGTTTACATGAAACCCCCAGACATTATATATTTTCTGAAAGCAGACATGCTAGAGAATAAAATAGCGGTAGTTCCAATTTTTTATGTCACACGATATTATTTCAAACGTCTAGGACACGCAAAATTTCCATAAAAATTACACTAAAGTGAATTTTAGGGAAAACAAACACAATAAATCAATACCTTTTCCCAATTTTTTGTAAAATATAAAAGATGAGGTTGTGCCAAGTAAATACCCAACACGCCAAACCTTAGATTTGTTTGCACCTATGAAATGACTACAAACTTCAGTACCCTACAGTACATTTCAAAAGCCCCTATAGGTCATCAGTTTAGCATTACGGAGGAGGTCTGGTGCTAGAATTATTGCTCTCACTCCAGCATGTGTGTCAATATGTAACATGTATATCGCAATTGATGTTGTCATGCGTAGGTGCCCCGACGTGTGCATTTACGTTCATAAATGTGTATATGTGGGGGTGGGGGGGCCTCAAACTTTTTTTCGGGGGATGTTATGTGCTTTGGTGTAACTTTAATTTTTTATTCACCATATAGGAGACACAAAGTCCCCTATGTGATGATTTTTTGGTGACAGATTCTCTTTATTGAGACATGCAGGGTCTAAAAGACCCTGCACATCTCTTCTGTGGTCCATTAGATGTATTGCAATGTGAACCACATTTCAATACATCTTTCCTCAGCTATTCTAGCCAGGAAAGTGACAGCTGTGACCTGGAAGTGACGCCATGGATGTCATCTTCCAGGTCACACAAAGAAGGGGAGGGGAGCAGATGCTTGTTCATTCACCTTTTTTCCCTCCATTCGCCATGGCACTCCCCATGCACGCAGATGGGCAAGCAGAGACTGGTTACATGGCGGGAGCATGCCCACGGGGGGCACTGGAACCAGGGGCTGTGGAAGCAACCAGCAGCAGTAGAGCTGCCTGATTGCTACCTGCTGACAGACAGGAGTTTGCCAAACATATTTATACACAATCCCTTTTATTCTGGATTGTGCATAAAACCCCCTGCTGTCAGATCTGTATGGTGAAAGGGTTCATTTGCCCTGCCCAGGGCCATAAGTGACATGCGGACATATGCGAACATACTCTAAAGGGAAAGCATAAAACTAAGTAAGAACCTCCAAGCTCCAAAGAACAATAAAATTGAGCCCTGCATCCTAAAAATAATCTACCATGAGTGACATCAACCAGTCCTCCAGATTTTACCAAGAAACCCCATAATAAAACTCAAACTATATATATATATATATATATATATATATATATATATATATATATAATGTACAGTGCTGAGCAAACTGTTGACGCTATATAAATACTGTATTATAATAATAATAACAATAATATATATACAGTATATATATAGAAAACCATTTCCCTCTCCATGCCTAGGGTCTATAACACATCTATACTTATCATGAAAGTGCAAGGGGGACATAAATTGATATCCTATAATCAAACCAAAGACCCCAGTAGGAAATGAGAGGGAGGAGAAAAAACAGGGAAAAAATATGACTGTGAGACCTAAAAATACTGTATACTTAAACTAGTCAGTAAACACCTATCCAAATTTTTGTTTATTTCGTACCTAAAGAGTTTTTTTCATAGAAAAGTTAATTAAGGGGCAGAATACTTAAGGTGCCATATAGGCTTATTTTAACAATGGCTACAATACCAATTTAGAAACCAAAGTGATTTCATGGACCAACCTGCTATGCCAGGTGTTGGAAAGCAACATGTTTTTATATCAGACATTTATGGATATTTACTGCCTGGTTAACCAAAAGCTATTTGGCCTGTTGGAAGTCATCTGGGACTGTCAGTGAAACAACACTATACAACAGGGTGTGTGTAACAAAATATTGCATACCAAAATCCTGATCCTGGAAGGGAGTTCACAAATACCCCCTAGCAGTGGTGCATGGAGATAAGAAAACCTCAGCTCAGATTTCCTGTTGATTAAAATGACCTATTTCATAGCTTCTAGTAAGAAGGAAGGGGCCAGATGTCGACTGGATTGCTGGCCTGGGTCTAGGAGCAGTGCCCCACAGTGGATGACCGTACCATACTTTCACCGTACATCCTGATCATTCTAAAAAACAGCCCCTTATCAGTTATGAGTTGTCACTCATTGGACAGAGGAGTTTTTTAAGGGAAAGAAGTGGAATGTTATGCAATGGCCAAGTCAATCACCTGACCTGAATCCGATTGAGCATGCATTTCACTTGCTGAAGACAAAACTGAAGGGAAAATGCCCCAAGAACAAGCAAGAACTGAAGACAGTTGCAGTAGAGGCCTGGCAGAGCATCACCAGGGATGAAACCCAGCATCTGGTGATGTCTATGCATTCCAGACTTCAGGCTGTAATTGACTGCAAAGGATTTGCAACCAAGTATTAAAAAGTGAAAGTTTGATTTATGATTATTATTCTGTCCCATTACATTTGGTCCCTTAACAAGTGGGAGGCACAACTGCCTGTTGTAATTCCTACACCGTTCACCTGATTTGGATGTAAATACCCTCAAATTAAAGATGACAGTCTGCAGTTAAAGCACATCTTGTTTGTTTCATTTCAAATCCATTGTGGTGTATAGAGCCAAAAATGTTAGAATTGTGTCAATGTCCCAATATTTATGGACCTGACTGTATTTATCATTTAAGTAGGGGGGAGTCAAAACCACCCCCCCTAATTATTCCACCAGGATTTAAATAAATGTGGCAAAGCTCAGTTCAGTTGTTCAAGCCGGATTTTTTATTTCAGGTTTTTAAATTGTAAATCCACCTACTCTCCCTTTGTGGGATTCTCTTGTCAAAATTCCCACCACTTATAATATATAATAATATAATATTGCCATATATTGCCATATATTATATATTGCCATATAATGCCATAAACTGGAGTCCAGTAAGTTTGTATCCGTGACATTTTGTAAAATGGCAAGCTTCAGGGCTAGTTAAATCCCCATTTCTGATGTCATTCACATGGTCAAGGACACAATGCCAGAATTTGCATTTGGTTTTCCTTACATAAAATGGATTACAAGGGAAATTTAGCATATATGCTATGCCTATCATCCTGCAGTTCAAAAAAATGCCACAAGATGAATTATTTATTGTAAGGTAAAATAGAAGAAATGTTGTTGTCAATAAACAAGCAGTATGCACAATTACCATAAAGTGTTCGCCTCAAAGTTACTTGACACTACCAAATGTCTAATTGATGTGTTCCTACAACACATAATTATTGGTGTGGGGTGAACTAGTTTCTCCAACATCTCATTCTTTAAACTATGCTATTTACTAATGCTAGCAGCATAAGAATTAAATATAGTCGGTGTTGATTGAGAGAGTGAAGTTAAACTTCATATAGCCCCTGCTTGATTGTTGAATGTAGTGATAAGTCCCTTTTTTCTTCTCCCTTTGAAACAGAAGGAGATCATGTGCGCTATTTTTGGCCCACAATAAGCCCACTTTTATGGACTTTTACTGTAACATACTTCTGAATCGAAAAAATTCCTGCAGACTCTCATGTGTTGACCCATGAGGATCCCATTTATTAAATGGGGGGGTGCCGTAATATTACATTATTTGCCGTTGGATTACGTTATAATTTTGTCTCAGTTTTGTTATATACTTTCTTATAAATATGTGGGTTCTAAAATGGTAAAATATTCTTGTCAGACATTAATGTAAAGAAGAACTTGCAAGGATTACTATCCAAAACCTCACTGATTTACTTCTGAACCCGTTCAAAAGACAATAATATCATCAATGTACCTTTGCCACAAGTCCACAAGCCAATGGCACATCAATGTCATCCAAATTAAAAGGGCCCCCCCCCCTCGGTACATGGTAGTGTACAATGGGGCACAAGTAGATCCCACGCCCTGCACTTGAAGGTTGTAGTAGACATTGAAAAGGGAGACATGTGTCAAAATAAAATCCAAAAGACTCAAAGATAAAAGCATTACAGTGTCATGTTGTTCTATACCACTTTCATTTAAGAATGTCCCAATCATACCTATACCTGAATATATTCAAATATTGAGAATCCACACCTATTGATACTAGAATGGTGTCTGGTGTAATATTAAAGTAGTTCTAAAGGCTCAAGGTTTTTACCTTCATGTATTCTATGCATGAAGGTAGAAAACCTTCTGTGTGCAGCGTGTGCAGCCTTCTGTCCCACTGTTTGCAGGATGGACTGGACAGTACCATTGTGCACCCCCCAGGGACACTTAAACTGCAGACTTGGACAATGTGCTCTCTCCTTCCTCTACTAAGGCTCAACAGGGGCCACTCTGAGCCATTCAAACTGTACAATCTTCCTTTCTTGCTGAGCTCAACATTTTAGAGCATAGGTGAGTGCCAGTATATACTATTCAGAACATATGGAATTGCATAAGGGGATTTTTGGAAAATGCTGCTGAAGGTGAACTTACACATTATTGTATAAGTATGTGTCTTTTAACTATTGTCTTGTTTGCTTGAAGTTCCCCTTTAACAGAAACAATTAAATTGCATTCATGACAACATTTCATGGCACAAAAACTATTCAAATTTACAAATAAAAAATTTTAAATTCACCTGAACAAAAGATCTACATGGCCCTAAATAATGGTTTCTTTCTAAACATATTAGCCATTAAATTGTATGTACTTACAATTCTTGTTGTTTTATTACCAAGAAATGGATCTCTGAATAACACACTACAGCTGTTTTCTATCTGTTTCATTATCTTAAAAACCTGAAAGTGAAAAATCATTCTTTAACTATAAAAGGAATACAGCAGTAAATAAAGGGTTATGCGTGATGGTAACTGAAGGACAAGAACAATATAAAATTTACTTTTTTACTCATGTCATGGATGATTCTTATAATTCACTAGTATACAAATCTGTATCCCGTGCAATATTGCCTTCTGTTTCAATTACATGGTTGACTTCTTCTGGCTTTCCATCACAAAAAATGGGATTACAATACAAGGCTCATGAGTCTGATTCTAATCATGTTTTGGAACTCAGATATTTCCAACATGAATTTACACACTTTTTAAAAAACAAAGTCAAAAGCTTGTTCTGTAAAGAAAATTTTCCTCAAAGACCTATATTTGTCCTTTACTCATATTCAGTATTCCACGTATGATACAGTTATTATAAATAAATACATATATATTCCCTCATTCATTTCATTGTCCTATATAAGACATACTTCTAACAAGCATCCAATTCAGAGTTCAGGTGCTTGATCCTACAACTTAAAATGCTGAAAGGGAAGAAGTTTTCAAAACCTTGAAGAGCTGTTATGTCTGCATTTAGAAAGAGTGCAAGTTTTACCCCAGGCCAGGCATAGCTTGCAAGAGAGACACTAACTATAACATCCTTCCTTTTAATGAATCTTAATAACCTACTTGTCAAGTAGATGTGAATGGACCACACACAGATGCCATCACCAATGTAAAACCAGGTTTAATAAATTAGAAGATTAACAACATATACTGTAGTCTCGCCTGTCCACCTCCCATTCCATCGTGTTTCACTCCACAAAGGGCTTAATCATTGAGACAGAAATTATGAATCATGGAGTCTCCATGATTAAGCCCTTTGTGAAGTGAAAGACACTGGAGAGTGAGGAAGACAGACAAGGCTATTTGCTGTGACTCCTCTATTTATTGAATTAAAGCTGGTTTTACATCTGTGACCACATCCATGTGGGACCTGTTCATTTCTACTTGACAAGCAGAACAGCTGAGTTGGGATGCACTTCTCGGTGTTCACCTGAGGAGAACTGGAGAACTGGAGCTACTATTAGGCCCACACACTATGCAGTTACTTGCAGTTGTCCTGCCTGTGTAATCCTTACCTCCTTACTGCAGTGCTTTTCCTAGTCCTCTGATTCCTTTCACGGGTGTTGTGGATTTTTTTTGGCTTCCAATGGGTGTCACCTGCTATTCTTTGGGTTTATATATCCTTTTCCTTCCATCAATTCCTGGCAACCCAGTTTGATTTTCTATATATACATGTGCTCAATGCAGACTGTATTGCCTGAGCAACTTCACAGTTCTCTAAGCTCCCGTCTGCCTACTATTTCATGTGTCCTTTGTCTGACTACCGGTGTACCAATCCTGGCTTCATCTACCATCTGTACTTGCCTGCCGCCTATCCTGACCTTGGCTTGTTTCCTGGTTTTCGTCAGTCTCCTGCTGTTGTACACTGCACACGCTAGTGGTCTCTGAATTCTCAGCTGGGCATACCTGGGGACCGTGACATGGTTTCAGCCTGTTGCAAGTCCATTATCAGGGGCCCTGCTGAAGATACAGGCTAAGGCTTAGACTCCCTGGGGAACTGCGAGTTGGTGACCTACAAGGGCTCAACATCATACACTCCTTAAAGCAATTAGTTGTCAATGTTTTAAGGTACATGTATATGCATAATCACCATAATAAAGGTGCACTAAGCTGAAATGCGTCCACAAAATGAAATGATGTCCTCCCTCTCACATACTCTAGATATATGCAGGGGCGGACTGACCATTTGGAAACTCGGGCACTGCCCGAGGGCCCGGGGTCAGTAGGGGGCCCCATGAGATGCCCCTGGTACCTTTTTCATAGGCTTTTTTGAGTCCCCTTTTGCCCGGGGGCCTCATGAGTTGTCAGTCCGCCGCTGGATATATCATTTTCTATAACTACCATTGCAAGGGAACTCACCTATTAAAGTTAAATTGGGCACTTCAGCCAGTTAATGAAACAGTAGAGATTTATCTGTTATTGAACAAAAGGGCTCACAAAACTGAAATGCAAAAGCATAAAAAATGTACAAAAAACATAATTTGTTTTTTCAATAAAATCTGATTTGCAATTTAGTGAGAGATTTAGAGAAGAGACTGACTGACCAAATGATTGATAGGTCCATGCAAAGATGCTACAATAAAGTTATATTTAGAGTCTGGTTTGGATGACCAGATAAGAGATGTGCATTGGTACAATACATAAATTGAACAGACTAAAGCCTAATACACAAGATGAGAAAATTGGATGAAAAATACTGCTTTCAGAGCATTCGTCCGATAATCTGATCATTAGTACACAGCTTTCAAGAGCCAATCACAACAGTTCATGCACAATTATCTGAAGGGACAAGGATGAAAATGTTTTTTGGGTGAACAAACGATTTTTGCTTAATCAGTACAGTGTTCGTTCAAAACATTGATTGACCAAGACTGTGCATACTCGAAAATTAAAGAATACATTACATTACAATACATCACATCACTTCCCAAGTTGTATTCTGTCATATGAGAATTTTTGTAATGTTCATAAACTATTCATTTTCTATATGAGATAAGCATACAAAAAGAGAGGACAATCAATCGTCCGATATAGTAATCGTGTGTATGAGACTTAAGGGTCTGCTTCCTAACTAAAAGTCTTTAAAGTAAATGAACAGATTAATAAATATGATGCATATCATATAATTAACTGAAAAAAACAAAATGCATGTATAGATAAAGACTCCACCTCTTTCCTAAAAATCTTTGCAAGAGATAAATAAATAGGTACATATCAGATAAGTATTTAACTGGAAAAAACAGGCTTTTATGTTTTTACTGTACTCTCTTTAATAGCTAAAAAGATTGCTTCCTTCATGAATAATTGTATTTCTGATAGGTTTTTTTTTTTTTTTAACAATGCTTTTACGAAGGATTAAGGTAACAGTACATTGATACAAAAACAACAGTCAAAGACAAAAGACAAGTCAAAGACAATCTTAAAATGTCCGTTTGAACAGGGCAATAACACAATTCTCTGTCAATGGTACAAAGCAGAAAGATAGAGTACAAGGCCAAATCCCAACAGGGCTAGGACTCCAATTATATACCAGTAATCACATAACACAAAAAAAATCCTTATAATCATATGCAGAGTGCTAATGAACACATTGATAATGAATACAAAGATATGCTGCCATGTAGTCTGGGTGCGCCGTAGTACATAGGACAAAGTGCCTACCAGTTAATAAGCTGACCAGGATTCCCATTTATGCTCATAAATATTCATGGTGTCCATAATAGTATGATAGATTATTTTAATTAATTTTATAGGCTCCATACGTTGTAGTATGGAGACAAGGAAATAGTGGGAGAATGCCAATTCAGGGCAATAGCCCGATGAATGACGCTAAATAATGTGTGTTCCAATCCCAATACATTTTTTCTTTTGAGATATTTCAGCTTTCTACTATGACCCCCTTCCTGCTCTATTCTAAACTCTCTAATCCACATCTTCAACCTCTCCCTCTCAATGGGCACCTTCTCCTCCCCACTCAAACATGCACTGATTACCCCCATACTGAAAAAACCCTCACTGGACCCCACTTGTTTGAATAACTTAAGACCTATCTTCCTGCTCCTGTTTGCCTCCAAGCTTCCTGAATGCTATGTTCACAACTGCATGAGTTGCTACCTCATTGACAGCAACCTTCTTGTTTCTCTACAGTCTGGCTTCCGCCCACAACATTTATATTAAAACCTTACTACAACTCAATAATGACCTACTAAATGCCAAAACCAATGGCCATTACTCCATACTCATACTCTTAGACCTTTCTGCTGCCTTTGTGTTGTCCATTCACTCCTCAGTTAACTCCACTCCCTTGCCTCCGTGACTCTGCTCTTTCCTGGTTCTCCTCTAACCTATCACAATGCACTTTCAGCATCATCAATAACACCAACTCCACCAATCGTCTTCCTCTTTCTGTTGGGGTACCCCAAGGCTTCATCCTTGGGCTGCTCCTATTCTATCTCTACACCTCTTCCCTGGGCCAATTGATAAAGTCCCACAGCTTCCAATACTGCTTCTACGCCAAGGAAACCCAAATCTATCTCTCTACTCCCCATCTCGCCCCCTCAATCTCCTCACATACCACACATTTACTCAGTGACATATCAGCATGGATGTCACCTCACTTCCTCAAACTCAATCTTTCTAAAACTGAGATTGTAATATTCCCCCCTCCACGATTCCTCACTCAAGACTTGACCATTGAGATCAAAAGCACAAGCATTGGTCCCTCCCCACATGCTAAGGTGCTAAGTGTAATCCTAAACTCTGACCTCTCCTTTGGACCCCATATCAAATTTCTCGCTAAAGCCTGTCACCTCAACCTCCACAACATTTCCAGAATTTGCTCCTTCCTGACCAAAGACACCATAAAACAACTTATTCATGCCTTGGTTATATCCCGCCTTGATTACTGCAACGCCCTCCTCACTGGCCTACCTTTACATAGGCTATCCCCTCTTTAGTCTATTTTGAATGCTGCTGCTAGACTTACACACCTTACTAACTGATCGGTGACTGCTGACCCTCTATGCCAGTCCCTTCACTGGCTTCCACTAGCCCAATATATAAAATTCAAAATACTAACCACAACATACAAAGCCATTCACAACACTGTCCTCAGCTACATCACCAAACTCATCTGCAGATATCACCCAAATATTCCTCTCCATTCCTCCCAAGACATCTTGCTCTCTAGCTTCTTTGTCACCTATTCCCATGCTTGCCTTTAGGACTTCTCCTATCTTCTGTAATTCCTTTCCCCAGTATGTCCAGTAAGCTCCCACTCTGTCTGCCCTTAGGCGATCTTTGAAAACTCATTTATACAGGGAAGTCTACCCCACCTCCACCTAAGAACTGTACATGAGTCATCTCCACCAGATCATCCCCTGCAGCTATCACCTTTTGTACATCCTCTCCCTTCCTTTAGTTTGTAAGCTCCACAAGCAGGGCCCTCATATTCCTTCTGTATTAAACTTTCATGTAATTGTACTGTCCTTCTTATATATTGTAAAGCACTGTGCAAACTGTTGGTGCGATATATACAGTACATTCCGTATAATATTAATAATAATATTTAGACAATATTTGCTTTTTCTGGAGGTGGAATTTGGTGGTTAATCAATGGCTTCTGATGGTTATGAAAGCCCTACTTAACTATCCTGCACCTGTTATTCTGCAAAATAAAAAGAACCCATCATTAGCATAATATTTTTTCAAGAAAGGAAAAGAAACTGCCAGTTTACATATCAATCACACACAAGAAAACCCATCAATATATAGAATACTAAATTAGATAACTGGAACTACCTAATTACACTCCTCAAATAGATTTTCAAGCAAGTTTCATCTAAGCAACCCAATGAGCAAAATTAAGAGTTTCAGCTTTGGTATGTGTCTGCTGACCTTTAATAAAACAGTTTTCTGAATGGCATTCAAGATTGATGAAGCTCAAGATGTGCTGTTTATGTTAAGTCTAGTTCATAGGAGGAGATAATTTTATTCAATAGTTATCTATGGCAGTCTATACCTCTGTGCATGTTAATATTTTCATGTTGTGTGCCTGTCTATCCCTGCTGAGAGCTTAGACTTGTGATCTGCAATATTTTTTTTAAAACAGTTGGTTCTTTTTGGCATATGCTTGAGATGGTTTGCCTTGACATCTCAAATATTTTGTAGTGTTTTGGACCACTTCATCTGCCATTCTGCCAATCTGCAGTTCTGTTTCATTTCCTTTTGAAAGCTAGTAAATTCAAATGCCTATGAATGCTCTTCTATTTTTGGTAATAAGTTGGTGCAAATTAGCGATTTATCTATTTTTACTCCCCTTTGTACCTGTAGATTTAAAATGCTTATAAAAATGAAATGAACATGTGCCTCAATGTTGTGTACTTGCCTTAATCCAAATCACTTAGGTGTCCGTTTATGAATCAGCAGTAATAGATCGCTGCTCAGTTCTCCGGCATTCTCGGAGAACACAGTTCTCCTGTGAATGCAGTTTATGAAGCATATGTAGATCAGTTCTCCAAACGAAGGGAGAACGGTCCACAAACGCTAGAAAATGGCTGATTTTACTATAATCTCGCGAGATTACAGTAAAAGATCAGTTTACTAAGCAGAGGTAAATTATCTCTGCTTAGTTTGTGTTCTGTCCAATTCTCCAGCTCTGGACTGGAGAATCTGGAGGGTGAACACAGATCTCCAGTGAAGGGCTGAACATGTTCTCCTGAGTGTTATAAACTGTGAATGACCAGAGAATAGCTGAGATCCTCTGAATCACAGCTATTCTCTTTGTCATAAAAGGACAACTTAGTATCATGTCTCATGCAAGAGTCAGTGCAGAATCTCAGGGGATGGCTCCTCCCCCCTTGAACACAGAAAAGGGTATTGACAGCCTCAGCTGTGCATATTTTTTTCAATGAGACTTTGTGGCAGTTATGTGTCCTTTCCCTACACCTAGGTCTCAGACTATACTCCCGATGATGCTATGCAGTGCATGATGTCAGATCCCTACCTTCTGTCTGCTGTGAGTGGGAAGAAGACTTTGATCTCTGCATTTCAGAAGGCTGTAGAGAAGAGATGCCTGGAAATAAACAGGTACAGTTTATGTAAGAGGATTTATTTCATTTCTGTTCATCACATGAGGCTAGTCACTTCAGTTGGTATATGTATGGGTTTACAACTATTTTAACTGCATTCTAAGCTTTTATCAGGTATTTTAGAAGCAATTAAGTGCAAAAAGATCAGAGGGAGTGGGCACATCCCTGCCATAACATGCATAGGATTCATAGTGTTTTAGAGATAGTAAAAATAACAATAGGCTGAAAAAAGCTGAATCATACCTTTCCAATTTATGGAGTTTCTTAGAAGAATAGAGTCGTTCTCTGACTGTACCCTGTGTTTATTTTTGCTTTTTTTTCTGCTGCTCAGGACTTAAAGGGTCACCTTGGAGCTCAGACATATGCAAGGAAAATTTCGGAGTATTTGATAGGCACAAAGAATAGATACATAAATATTTGAATGCTTCAGTTTATAGAGTCACAGTGTATACCATCGAAAAACATTTTCTAACACTTGCCACAAGCTGCATTTGTGATGTTATAAAAGTGTTTTATAAAACAAAACAATTTTATGACTATACACAAATCTAAAAACATAAATTATATTCTACACTAATAATATGACCCTACACAAAATCAAAGCTAAATTTTACAGAGTTTCATTGTGTGCCATTGTACAGTAAAGCCTTTTGAAAAAATTGTATTTGCATGTCTAATTCCATCACAAAGCCCTTGTATTCTGTTTTAAGAATATTTTGCTGTACTACACTTAAGGGCTTTTTAATTGGTTTAATCCCTTCTCACCATAACCTTTATGGTTCAACTACACAAAACAATTTTAAATCATCTAAAGACTTTCATATGAAGAACATAATTCAAAACTAAGCACTCACATACACACCGTGTATTTACATTTACATATCACTCTGAATTCACAATAATATATACATAAAGTGTAAATTCAAATTAATACTTTTGTTTGTGCCAAAAAGACATAAAAATGCAAACAGTTCCACTATGTTGATTGTGAATCCTGGAAAAGATGTGATAAGTTCTAAATATTATCCAGGGTTAGAAAACAACTGATTCCCACTTGTCAATCTCATCCACCCAGGTGCACTTTTAGATGTGCCCTCCCCTCTTTTGATGGGCTTTAGTTTTGACAAGAGGTCATATGCAGCAAAATATATTTATTATTTTAAATTGGTGATTTCACAGTGTGTTAGCTGCTCCTGGAGTATGTATGTTGTATTAGTAGGAGTAGCACAGACACATAAATAAATGATGTAGCGCTTGGACATAGACAAAAGATGATAAAGTGACCCCCAAGTGGAATAACTGTGTACTCATTCCTAGCACAAGCCTTTGAATAGTGAAGCAATCCACATGTGCAGGAACAAACCAAAGTCCTTTATCCACACAGGCACTGCAAACAGAACACACGAGAAAGTCCAGTGATCCGTGTCACATTCCTTTTATGCATGCAAATCAAAGGAATGTGTATGAACCCACACACCCTCGAATGTGATCCAGTAACGGCTAAAATGGCCTCTCACCTCCAACCTGCGACCCTGCAGGGCTACAGCGCTTTTTGTAAAATATACCACCACCAGAACTAGGATGGGCTCCTCACGATAATGTGACTTGAAAATATTTCCACAGGACACAGCTTCCACCTCTCCTCTAATATCCTTGCGGGCCAATGAGCCAGATGGATCCCAGCTCAGATCCCCATAAGACAAAAGAAGACATCCTCCATAGTGCAGACCGTTTATTAAAACATTTATAAGAAGTAAAAAACAAACTCACATGGGCAGATTTTCATACAGCGTTTTCCCCATATGCTGGGTGTAGGCATAGACCTCAAAGGGTGTTCAAAGATGGCGCCACACCGGAAGTGCGTCACCACGTTGTACCGTCGACGCGTTGCGTCACGTGACCTCGTGACTTCATCAGGACTAATGTGATTAGTCCATCACACTTCCTTAAATAGGCCTGGATTAGCTCCAATGGAAACCCATTGGGCGGGATCACGGCGGCCATATTCCTGTAGCCCGTTATTAGCAACCGCAACACACAGGCAAAATACAGGAGATTATATAACCGGGACTTGATAGAAGTATATCAAAAAATGCTGAAACAAGTCAGTAGGTGTCCCGGATTCTGAAATCCATATTCAAAAAACCCCCCAAAAATCCTCATTAAATTGCCTACTGCCAGCCCAGTACCACCTATAAAATAACACATTATTTAATTAGAATTAAAAACATAAAAAATATATGGACACCATATATACTATGTCATAGTGACTATAGTCAATCCTTAGATCCAAAATAAGATCTATGGGATATGTCAAAGAAAAATATATATAAATGAACCGAAAAACAATAATTTTGGACGACATAACAATATAAACAAATAAAAATATGAAAAAGTAAAAAAACATCATAAAATAATTAAAATAATTGACCACCTTTAAGCGTATGCACACCACCCCCCATATTTACAGATAATATGCCAGAAAAGAACATAATAAATATTCTGAATTGATAATACACCAAATTCTAAATGGTACATGCGAAAGGTCAAAATAAATAAATAGTACAGATATAGTATCAGCATTAAAACAATAAATATCTTCAATAATCGCTGATAAAACAATTTAAATCAAATTCAATATTTAATTCTTTCGGTACCTGTGTATCCATATTAAAAATCCATTTCGACTCTGTCTGACTCAATACTCTGACCTTGTGACTCCCTCTCCAGTGTCTGCGATATTTCTCAACTCCCCAAAAGGAAAGACTTGCAGGGTCTTTATTGTGATATTGCAAAAAATGTTTAGAGACACTATGTTTCGGAAAACCCTTTCGGATATTTTGGAAATGTTCTCTAAGTCTAACCCATAATGGCCTTTTCGTCCGTCCCACCTATTGGAGGCCACAACCGCATTGCAACACATATACTACCCCCTCCGTCCTGCAGGATATAAAATCCTTGATCTGAAATTCTTTTTGATTACTAGTAGAAATAAAGGACTTACGTCTGGGGTTAGGGGCTTTAATGGCTCGACATGCATAGCACATTTTACAAGGAAAAAACCCCTTTTGGTCTAAAAACGTTCCTTTTTTTATATTAGGTGGATCCAAAACATTATGTACTAGTGTGGATCTCAATGTGGGGGCTTTCCTATATTTAAATTTAGGAACTTATGGTAGCATTTTACACAGTACAGGGTCAGTAAGTAAAATCGACCAATGTTTTTTAAAAACATTCTCTATCTTCCTGTAATTAACCGTAAAATCTAACACAATTGCCAATTGATTATCAAATTCCATGGTCTTTTGCTTGTCCACTAGAAGACAACTCCTGTCCATATCTCCTACTTCAGTGATTTTGCTTTGTATAATATCTCTTTGGTATCCTTTATCAACAAACCTCTCTTCCATAATTTCAGCCTGCTTCAGGAACTCTTACTTTGCAGTGCAATTCCTCCTTAGTCTAATCAACTGACCTTTGGGAATATTCAGAAGCCATGGGGGGTAATGGCAACTATCCAATGGGATGTATCCATTACGATCTACTTTCTTAAAGAAAGTTTTTGTACACAACTTCCCCTCATGTACATACACACATAGGTCCAAAAAGTTAATTGATGCCTGATTAACCTCCCAGGAAAATTTTATATTCCGGTTATTAATATTCAACTGGTTAAGGAATGACAGTAGATCATCTTCTGTACCATCCCAGACGATAAACACATCATCGATGTATCTCTTGTACAGGATTAATTGCTGTGGGGGTTGATGGTATACCGTCTCCTCCTCCCAGTGGGCCATAAAGAGATTGGCCACACTGGGAGCAAATCTCGCCCCCATAGCTACACCCCTGGTTTGTTTGTAGAATACATTTCTATACCAAAAATAGTTGTGAGATAGGCAGTAGTCCAAACATTCTATAATGTATCTCCTCTGCGTCCAATTGAATTGACTAAACTTTCTCAGACCCCAATTGACTGAGTTTACTGCATCTTCATGGTTAATTATTGTGTATAGGGCCGATACATCAGCACTCGCACAGACCATTTGATTACTCCCTTTTATATTGTCCAGCATCTGTATGAGATGCTTGGTATCTCTCAAATAGGCCTTAGTGTTACTAACTAAAGGTTGGAGGAAAAAATCAACATACTGTCCCATTCTTGACATCACAGAATCTATCCCATTCACTATGGGCCTCCCTGGTGGATTCTCTGAATCCTTATGAATCTTGGGTATCATATATATGACTGGTATTCTGCACACTTCTGGATTTAAATATTGTGCCTCTTTTTTATTTAATAATTTCTTATCCTTTCCTTTCTTAATAAGCTTCATAAGGTCTTTTTTATATAGGTTAGTGGGATCCTTTGGTAGGGCTGAGTATGTAGTCTCATCACTTAGATGCACTTCCATTTCTTTTTCATAGTACTCTTTAGTCAGTATCACTATTCCCCCACCTTTATCGGCCGGCCTAATAATTATGTCATTTCTCTTCTTTAATCTACTGATACCAATTGACAAAGCTCTATTTTGTGTTCCTTTCGTAAGATTTAATTTCTTCATATCCATATCTATCATTTTTTTAAAAAGCTCAACCTGATTATTACTATTCAGCTGAGGATTGAACAATGACTTGTTTCTCAATCCTGAGTGTACAATATCATTACCAGGAACATTAGATAGCGTATTTTTCGCTTCCGGTAACCCAAAGAAAAACTTTTTTATGTTCAATTTTCTAGCATACTTAAGGGTGTCAACATAAATATTGAACCCATTAGCTGTTTTAGGGGGTGCATATTTAAGTCCCTTGTCTAGGACTAATAATTCCTCAGTGGTCAACTTGGTCTTACTCAGGTTAAAAACTCCCTTTCCTATGACTCTCTTTTTCTTTTGAACCTGGCGGCCTCCTCTGCATCACCTCCTCTGTTGGGGCTTCTCCGGCCTGGACTGACTTCCGCCCTGTCCCTCCAAAAAAAATCCCTATCAGGATGTTCACGTCTCAAGGGCTCAAACCGGTTATGTATAGGGACTGGGCTTCTCTCATTAGGGCGATAATAATACTCAGGATTATGGTAGGGTCTAGGGCTCCTATCATAATATGTCCTAGAATTATGTCTAGATCTTACATTATTATAATTATTATTATTATATGGTTCCTGTCTTGGTGGTCTGTTATAGTACTGGGCTTGTTGGTAATTCAGTCCTCGTGGAGGGTATGGTCTAGGTGGATAATAAGGTCTCCATTGGTTACCTTTATTAGGTGGTTTCTTTTGAAAGGAGCTATTATTCTTTTGCTTCCACCCATTTTTAGGTGTCTGCTGGGTGGATTGATGGTAATAATTAGTATGCGAATTACGAGGAGTGTTATTATTTTGAGGCTTAGAGGTAAGATGGTTTTCAAATTTTATCTCCTTTACTGGTGTAGTATTTATTGATGCTACTTCATTATCAATAAGGGAACTTTGCCACTTAAATACCTGATCTTTTTTAAAATCATTGCAATCCCTTTGATATTTTTTAATTTTACGATGCTTAACCTCTTGATCTAGACTATCTAGATCTTTACATAATCTTTTTGTAAGGAGTAGCACAGGGATATAATTCTTTCCTATATGGTTTGACTGTCCTTTTAGATCCTAAGTTCTACTCAGTAGAAGCCATTGTTTCCATACACTGCACTGATGATGGCCAAATAACCGTAAATGGCTTGGAATATTTGACTTTATAATAGCAGGCCATATTTGCTTTATACACTAGAGGTTCTGCATGTGCATCTTGCCATATGGACAGAAATCATTGATTTGCATGGCTCCCCCATTGTCCTGAAATAAGGAGTAATCTTCTTATTTTTGGGATATATGATGGAATTAGGCATGAGAATACCTTTTGTTTTAAAAAGGCTTTGCTTTGCTATGCACTAATTAGAGTGAAAGATTTTTGAATGATTTAATCTCTTCTCACCATAACCTGAATTGTTATACTATCCTGTTGGATCTGAAGTCCTTCTCAATAGAAGCAATGATATCCATACACTGCACTGATGATGACCAAATAGTATGCAACATCTGTATGCAGTTTTGAATAAAGGGCTCTATAATATCAGGTTATATCCACACTAAACACCAGCAGCTCTGGGTGTGTTGGATGAATGTAGACAAAGGTATAGTGGAAACTGCAGCTTGGCATTGCATGCCATTATTAAGCATATGATCTACCAGAACACCCAGATCCTTCTCCACCTTTTTAAATATAGGCAGCTTGTTGGCCTTACGTCAATCCAGTGGTACTATGCCAGTCATTATAAAATCCCTAAAAATTAAAAACAATGAGTTTGAAATGACAGAGGTCAATTCTTTTAGGATCATATTTCATTTGTAGCACTTGATGTCATCAAGCTTGCACATTGCACTAATGCAGACTACAGCTGCCCAGGAAGAGATAGGCACAAGAGATAAAGATCACAGAAAGCTGGACTCACAGGAATATCAGGAATATGGTGCAGCACTGGGGTGTCTTTTACTAGTAAAAGACACTTACAGCACTGGGGTGCTGGGATAATAGGGAGATAGAAGAACAAGTACATGGGGGTAATGGTAAGTACAAGGTTTACAGGGGTGCCAGAGAATGAAGTTATACAGGATACAGTTTTTGTGCACAAGGTGTCTAGGACATGGAAGATACCTATTGCTAGAGACACCGAGATCCCAAATCAATAGATTGTACAGGCCTAGCAGACAAGAGTTATGGGAGGCATGCACTGTGAACAAGGAATACGTAGCAATATGCAGAGATGAATAGAAATCACTAGGAACAGGTGGAAGTGCACATGGAAACAGAGCAGGAGACATACTAGGAATATACATTGAGACACTGATGCAGGCTGCAGACACAGGCACTAATAATGAAAGGCAGGTTGAAACCTATTGTGGATCACAGAGGTGTAGGAAGGAGGAATGCTGGTAGAGGTACACAAGGGAAACAGAGGCACAGGTACACTGGAATGCTACAACAGGTGCAAAGATACAGGCTTTAGATAGGAACACAAAGGGAGCCATTTGGGATAGGCTAGATAACACTGGGAACACTGGGGGTACAGAAATCACACTTGAAGGCACTGAGAGACACTTTCAAAGTCACTGGGAACAAGGAAGGCCTGACTCCAGGATCACTAGAAATCTTGGGGACACTAGGAATTTTAGGGTCACTTGAAATCTTAATTGGTGGTGATTCCACCATCTGCTTTATATGTATCTAGCCAGATTGTGCTTGTGTCCTTTGCCTGCCACCTTACATGTCATTGCAAATATTTTTCTGACATTGTGGCATCTAGCACCAGAAAGAGTCATAAAGTGCTTACAGTATAATAAAAATTGGATTTTTGTTATTTAAACAGTCATAAAATAGTACATACTCAAACCTGATACAACAAGACTCACACAGAGTAAAACAGTACACCACTGTGCCCATATTCTTCACGTTGCCTGTCCAATATTATGAATAATGAGAAAACCATCTTCTAAAAGTCATAACATAATCACAACATTATTGGAGAAAGATGAGCTATCAGCTCTATGGGGTTGATTTACTAAAGGTAAATATATTGTGCATTGCACGTTGCTTTAGATCTGATGGGAAGCTCTAAAATGAGGTGAAGTTTTGCTGATTTCTTTAATCCAATCATGTGCAAAATGCTGTTTTCTATTTTGCTTGCATGCTCCCCTCAGATCTAGAGCAACTGCACTTTCAGTACGCGGCAGTGCACTTCCAAATGCAGAGCCTATTTTCCTTTAGTAAATCAACCCACATGTGTTTCATTGGTTTCCAACTTCTCCAGGAGTTATTGGTGGGTAAGCAATAGACCTGATAAAAACAAGCCAAATGCAATCATGTGGAGATCAGCATTTACAAGGCGGGAACAAGTGGAGGTGCTGCCAGGAGAATACTACCCCAAAGATCTATGTATAAAGGAAATGTAATCAGCTTGAAATAGTCCACTGGAAATAAACACCTGGCAGAGTACTTTAAACAAAGTGAGTGTATGTGGAACTTTGTATATTACAACCTTTTAGGGTCTTCTAGCAACTTTAAGCAAAACTGCAGCCCCATTCTTATGTGGCAGGTGTCTGTGATCCCACACATGGCAAAGATGCCAAAAACAGTCTGAAAGGTTGTAATATACAAATTCTACTTAGACGGATGTTTTAATTCTTTGTGAAAAACTGCACATGAGAGGGAGGGCTTTCCCCCGCTAGTCTTTTTTTTCCTTGGTGCACTTGTTGGGGCCAGGACTGCCACTTTGGTTTTGTACTAGCATTTCTTTCTCTTTCAGATTGCGTGGGCTTGGTGGCAAGTGATTTTGGTTCCCTTGTTGGGGTTTTTGATTCGCCTCTGCCAAAATTGTTTTTCTGAGTTTCATTATAGCTGAATGTGTGAGCCTGTACAGGTGTATATGCAACCTTGTTAATGTAGTGATTATATTCCTATCTAGCAGAAAATTGGTTGTAATCCTGTTATACTGTACACCTACTCTGCAATCACTGGTACTTTGTTTTGTGTAATATTCTCGATTGTAACCTGTGCTTGTTCTACTCTTTAACCACTTGCCCTCCAGAGGAGTTACCCCGTTTCCTGACCAGACCATTTTTTGTGCTACGGCACTGCGTTACTTTAACTGACAATTGCACAGTCATGCAATGCTGCACCCAAGTGAAATTTTTGTCTTTTTTTCCCACAGATAGAACTTTCTTTTGATTTCTGTGTTTATTATTTTTTTGTTGTATAAAAACAAAAAAACACAGACAATTTTGAAAAAAAAAAAACAATATTTTTGACTTTTTGCTATAAAACATATCAAGTAAAAAAATTTAAAAAATCTAACTTCATCATAAATTTAGGCCAAAATGTATTCTTCTATATGTCTTTGCAAAACAAAAATCCCAATATGTGAAAAATTTATTGGATTACGTGCAAGTTATAGAATCTACAAATGGCGGCATATATACTGGAAATTTTTTTCTACTAATAATGACAGCGATCAGTGACTTATAGCGGGACTGCAGCAGGCATTCTGATACTGACGGGAACTGACTAAGGAATGGTGACCCCCCTCTGAAGACGTGTTTGAGCACGACATGAGTCAGGAGGAGCCACATCACGCCGTCATGTCTTTAAAAACCAGATGGTTAATCCTGATCAATTAACCATCCATCAGGATTACCCTTTTGATGCATCTGATCACAATAAAATTGTTCATACTTACTACACTATGAGCGTATCCTTGTTCCTACCCCCTGGGGGAGCTCTCTAAATTTTCAGACTCACTGCCTCAGGATGGATCATCATACCTACAGTGGATATCTTCATATCCAGGGAGCAATATCAGGTTCTTTAAAGGAGAACCCCAGAGGACGAGGATCACCTGTAAAGCCCTAAAGGATCCTCTCTGATGACGCACCATCCCTTAGAGGTAAGACCTTCTAGTTCCTGACCCTCTCCTTTCTGATGGCATCTGGATTACGGTGATCGACATCTATTGCCACCAATGGCATTCATTGTATACAATTGTGTGGTTAGCTGTGATTGGTCAAAGCAGTCACATGGTACAGACAGGGTCAATCACATCAACAAAAAAATGAATGAATCAGTTTCATTCAGTAACAATGGTTGCTAATATCAATGAAATACATTGGTATTAGCAATCATAATGTGTAAAAACAAAAAAATAATAATCCTGATCACTTTCCCAGAGTGGTAAAAAAAAAGTAAGTGAATTTTTTTTTCTTCATTTTCTAAAAACATTGTAACAAAAAATTACAACTTCAAAAAACTCATCATGCCTCTTATGGAATACCTTGGACTCTCTATTTAAAAAAAAAAAAAAAGGTCATTTTGGGGGTATTTGCACTGTCCTGGCATTTTTTGGCCTCAAGAAATGAGATTGGCCTTCTGTACATCAGGATTGATCGACTGTCCAATCTATACCATAGTTTTTGGACTCTATAACTTTCCTACAGACTAAATAATATACACTACATTGGGGTATTTTCACCAAAGAAATGTAGCAGAATACATTTTGATCTACATTTATAAAGAAAGGTTATTTATTTGCAGCATTTTATAACAGAAACAAAGAAAAACACATTTTTTTTCTAAAGCTTTGAGTTTTTTTCATTTTATTTAGAAAAAAAAAACTCAGCGGTGAATAAATACAACCAAATGAAAGCTCTATTTGTGTGAAAAAAAATTATACATTTTTTTTATGGGTACAGTGTTGCATGGCCGCACAATTGTCATTCAAAGTGCGACAACACTGAAAGCTGAAAATTGGCATGGGCAGGAAGGGGGTAAAAGTGCATGCTATTGAAGTGGTCAAAACTGAGGGAGGTATATGTGACAGACAGACAGTCTTTCATTATGTAAAAATACAGATAGTACCTGTTTCAGAAGAAAAATGTCTCTAAACAGGTGTAAAGCTGATTGAAAACAGGTAGATATTGCACAAAAAGGAGTAGAAAAAAGAATATGTTTCATTTAGTTTTGGATTCATTCATTAGGTAAATAGTTTCTTTAAATTCTATTCATTATGTTAAATTATTCCTTTTTAGAATTTGTTTTGTATATTCAGATTCATTTTGCATATTTATTTTTTTAATTGATTCTTTATTTTTGGAAGTTATTTTGCATTCATTCAGAAGTAAATAAACACTAACTGTTTTTTGACATGTCCTTTATTAAAAAATAAATAACTAAAATGTACCCTGATGTAAGTCCAGCATCAATCATGATGAATGCTGACCTGTTTGAAAGAAAAAAATCCCACTGCCCACCGAACGTGACCCGTCCCATCGAGAGACACTCACAGAATTACAGCTGATTAACCCCCTTTGGTAAGTAAACACGGGGGCAGGGTTCACCTGGTTATATCACCAGGTGAACATGCCCCAGTGACTTCACTTAGAGACACTCAGCCATGACATAATGGGGTGTGTTGATGGAGAATTCCGCTGACAGCAGATGAGTCATGGTGATTAATCAGTTAACGACCGCCCTATAGCAGATATACTGCTACAGAGCAGCACCTGTGTGCAGGATCACATATATGTATATGTAAAACAATTTCAGTATATATACTGCCATTTGTAAACTTTCAGGTAAACCAATTAATTTACACATATTGGGATTTTTTTTAGCAAAGACATGTCACAGAATACATTTTGGTCTACATTTATGCCGAAAGTAGATTTTTAAATTTTTTTACTGGACATGTTTAATAGCAAAAAGTCCGAAATATTTTTTTTCTCAAAATTGTTTGTCTTTTTTTTTATAGCACAAAAAATTAAAAACGCACAGGCAATCAAATACCACCAAAAGAAATTTCAATTTGTGGTAAAAAAAGGACGTACATTTCATTTTAATGCAGGGTTGCATTACCACGCAATTGTCAGTTAAAGTAACGCAGCGCCGTAACACAAACCGCTTCTGTAACCGCTTCCTGACCGCCCTATAGTAGAAATACTGCTACAGGGTGGCACGGGTGCACAAAGTCACGTACATATACATGATTTGCGCTCTCATGGTTTTCACGCCCCTCTCAGATAGCGTCAGATTGCCCATCAGTACACCAGTCATCACATTTAACCCCTTGACTGCCATCTACACACTCATACACAATAAACCTCCACTGCTAGTATAGTGTCTGAACAAATCAATATCTTTGATCAGATCAGCACTATACCAGTGTTCACATTAGTATAGTGTCTCCAAAAACACAGCATTAGTGGGACCAGCCCTGGCACCTGCCAGCACCTGTGTTTAACCCCTACGCTTACCCCCCCTTCTCCCCCAGCAAGTGAAGTGTCAGGTCACTGTCACTTGATACATTGCACACAAAAACGCAGTGTTTGCAGAATCAGGTCTGATCTCTGCTTGCACTTGCCAGTAAATTTTGATGACTCTCATATGCAGCAGATTGGCAGTACTAGTGTCACTCTACCTTTTGGTGAACTGGTGAGCACCAGCGGCCTAGTACATCCTGGTCAAGGACAAGCTGGTGCGGTGGCGAGCACAAGTATTGTCCCGCAACCACCAAGAATTCACACACAGGCTCGTAGATCCCCTAGTATCCTTCCGGATGTACTTGCAAATACCGATTGGCAACCCACAAATTCTGCAGCATCCGTACTTCCCCCATTCAGTGCCCAAACCAGAATTCAGATGGAAACAGCAAATTCAAATACTCCCTTTGATTTTTTGGAGCAGTTTTTCATGGAAGATCTGCATGCATTGATTGTGGATCAAAGCAATTTATATGCACAGCAATTTATCACCGCCAA
This sequence comes from Staurois parvus, assembly GCF_062004578.1. NCBI lineage: Eukaryota > Metazoa > Chordata > Amphibia > Anura > Ranidae > Staurois > Staurois parvus. Next base: position 6,952,809 of record NW_028318400.1, on the reverse strand, counting down.
CCCAAATTCAAACCTTGCCCAGACCGTTCATATTGAAACCCATTACGGTTTCCGAAGTTACATTTTTTTTGGGCCTAATCCTCAACATGGACGTCACTAAAAATAATGAATTGCTGTTGTATTGGTCCACAGACCCAATTCATCATATACCCGTGTTCTCTACTGCCATGGCCAGGCATAGATCTGAGAGTATAATGTGTTTTATGCATTTGAACAACAATACACTCTGTCGTCCTTGGGGTGACCCTGAATTTGACTGGCTCCACAAAATTCGACCCCTCGTAAATCACCTTAACCAAAAATTTGCAGATGTCTACACTCCCCAGCAAACAATCTGTGTTGATGAGTCCCTCATTAATTTTTCTGGCCGCCTTGCAGTCAAACAATTTCTCTCCAGCAAGCGTGCCAGATATGGGGTCAAGATGTATAAGACCTGTGAGAGGGCAACAGGCTATATATATAAGTTTTGGATTTACAAGGGAAAAGATCACGTGGAGCCCCCTGGTTGCCCAGACTACATGGGGAGTAGTGGCAAGATAGTTTGGGACTTAGAGTCATCCTTTTTCCATACAGAGCAGTACTTACTGTATATGTGGACAATTTTTATTCAAGCGTGCCACTATTTAGACATTTGTACAATCTTGGAATTGGCTCATGTGGCACTGTGCGACCTAATGTGTGCCCACCATTAGAGGTGGGTGAATGCAGGGCAGTATATTCTAATGGTGGGAGTACCACACACTTTTTCTGGCAGAGATTTCTTCTCTTTTTTTCATTCAGCCCACAGGTTGCATACAAAAAAAAACAGCATATGTACCCAACAAGGACCAGCGAAGTACTGGTACATCATTGGACTTTGGTTATACCAGGATGATGCCCACAGCTGCAGACATCATTCTGGTATCATTTTTTTCAGCCCCCGATTGGATTTCATGTAAAAGCAATCCTAGTGGCTAATTAGCTGCGGGATTGCTTTTACAAGCAGCGGGAGATGATGCCCCCCCTCCTCCGCTGCCTTCCTCAGGCAGTCCCGTGTCATCGGGGGAACCTGAGAATGCAGCCAGTGTTTCTGCCAGGTGACCATAGAGACTGGAATGATTGGAGACTGGAATGGTGCCAATCATCTCTATAGTCTAAGAAATCGGAAGCTACGAGCATTTCATCACTTTAGTTTTGCAGGATACAAACAGCGCCATTTGTAAATTGGGAAAGCATCTGATCCCACTGATCTTGGTGAGATTAGATAATGTAAGGGCAGAGGAGATATCCAGAGTCTGATAGACCCCAGATGTCTCAAAAAAGAATATATGACAATGCCCATTAAAGTTATAGGGGATATTTGCATTCCCTGTGATAGCATTAAAAGTGATCTGAAAAAAATAAAAGGGACAGTATAAAAATAATTTAAAAAATCAAAATAACTTTAAAAAAAGCACCCTCGCCACCCCCCCACCCCCTGTGCATGCTTGCCCCTGTATGTAAACAGCGGTTGAACCATGCATGTGAGGTATCGCCATGAACATCAGATCAAGGGCAGTAATTCTAACCCTAGAAATCCTATGTAAATCTAAAATGGTAGCTTGTAAAGGCTTTTAAAGCGTTGCATATGGATATTAAAAATGTATGCAGTTTGTCGGTATTGCAACGGGCATGTGCAGTTTTAAAGCATGCCATGTTTGGTATCTATTTACTTGGCATACCATCATCTTTTATATTTTACCAAATAATTGCCCAATATATTGTGTTTTTTGTGCATTAAAAATAAAAAAAGTATTTTTTTTTTTTAAATTGCATTTGAGAAATCGCTGCGTGAGTACTATGTGACATAAAAAATTGCAGCACCCACCATTTTATTCACTAGGGTGTCTGCTTTAAAAAATATATATAATGTTTGGGTGTTCAAAGTAATTTCCTAGCAAAAAATACAGATTTTTTTCATGTGAACAAAAAGTGCCAGAAAAGACTTGGTCTTCAGGTGATTAGAAGAGTGAATGATGTGTGGCATAAACTTTTAATGCTGAGCATAAAATGCCTTCACCCCTCAATATGACCCCTTTTTGGAAAGCAGACACCGGAAACTATTTACTGAGAAGTATGTTGAGTCAATAGAAGAATTAATTTATTTTTTACCATAGTTTTTAGTTTTTGGAAAATGACAAAAAAAAATTATTTTTTTATACACAAAATTGTCACTTAAATTATTTATTGCTTACACATGCCATGGGTATACGTGGGTATACGTGGAATTACTCCCCAAAATACATTCTGCTACTTCTCCCGAGTATGGGGGTACCACATGTGAGAGACTTTTTGGCATTCTAGCCAAGTACAGGACCCCAAAATCCAATAAGCACCTTCAGGCTTTTAAAGGGCTTTATTTCCTCATTACACTTCCTGACTACCTATCACAGTTTTGGAGGCACTGAAATGCCAGGATAGCACCAAACCCCCCCCCCCCAAATGACCCATTTTTGGAATGGAATTTGTTAAGAAGCATGTTGAGTATTTTTCTGGTTTAAGTGGACTGTGACTATACGTATATATCCACAAGCTGCGGCCTCCATTAGAACATCAGTTGGGCATTTTTTAACATGTTGCAAGCGATATATCTGTTGTGCACCAGGAATGTTCACAGGAAGATGTGAGTGTGTTTCTACTTGATTTTACTAATAAATGCTGATTGTTTTAAAGAAAACACTATGATTATTTACATTTTATTTTTAGGCATTGTCCTCTGGAATTTTGGACATCTATAGGAGATCCGGTGTCTTGATAAGAGAATTCCAACTACATAATACTGCAAAAATTCCCTGAAAGGGGCAGATGTATATTGACCGAATATTAAGTAGGTCATAACAGTGAAGTGAGCTACTTGTGGTGGTGGTGTGTGTTTTCAGTGGGGAAGTATATTTCACAGAGGGCAATGTTATGAAAGATTTATGAACTGCACAGTATTTCATTATATGAACAGTGGGACTTTTTTTGGAACAAATGGACTTTTGAGTATTTACGTTTTCACATATATTTATTGTTTGTATTGTAGTGGTGCAGCACTGAATCAATTAACTTTTGCATATGTTGCGGTGTGGTAAAAGCAGGGAGAAAGATCTCAACATTGTGTACGCTTCAACAGATTCGTATGGTGTTTACATAGTGTTTTCCTTCCTTGCTTCTTTGGAAAAGTGAATATGTGCTGTTAGAAATGGGGGAACTTAAATGACCCTGTTACTTTACCATGTGTGAAAATTTCAAAAGAAAAGCTCTATTTGTTCTGGAAGTTCAAAGTTAATTGTAATGCAAGGTGTTTGCAGGTCTGTCTTGCAGAGCAGAGATTAAATGGTCCCTTTACTTAAAACTAGTTTTGGAATCAAATTAGTCTCCTAATCTTACCTGCACATACAATACACAACATTCTGAGTGGAAAATAAAAGTAGCTTGCATTTACTCTTTGATAAATGAAAAAATACAAGGCACAAAGGCACAGTGTAGAATACAGATTCACTGCAGCTCTTTGTAACATTAGTTTCAACATCTCTATGACAGTGTAGTTTTTATGGGACTCTCATTATTTAACCATTTTTGTTCCAGGTATATTACCACCAGATTAGGTAATTATATGTTTATTATAGACTACGATCTGGACTAGATTTAAATTATGTCTTCTAGATTGTAAGCTCGAAAGAGCAGGGCCCTCGATCCCCTCATGTTTTGCATTGTATTGGTATTGTTCTGTCACATGTTCTGTCCCCCTTTGTAATGTACAGCGCTGAGTGAACTATTGGCGCTTTATAAATACTGTATAATAATAATATAATAATAATGTCCCAAGTTTTCAAGCAGCTTGCATAAAGTGTTTAGTTTCCCCCACTAGCTACTGAATTTATTATATCCACTTAGCAGACTTCTTGGTAAAAGAAAATGATAAAAGAAACAGCATCAGGTAGTGTATATGGTATATGTTGCTGCTCAAAATGTTAACTTAGTGCCCCCAACATCATCCTATATGTTTGACACTTCTATTAATTGAAGTTTAGGCATACTCCCTCTCCTAAGGGCTTAAAATCGTTATATGGGAAGTGCAGGAGGAAACTAGGCCTATGCTTATAATATTAATAATAATTTTTTTTTAATAGTGTCTTTAAAGGTAGCTTCTCAAAGTGCTTTACAAAGATAAGAGAAACAAAAACTCAAGAAATGCACAGGATAAAACTAAAGAAAAATATGAATGCTTGTCTAAAAAAAGTCTTTAGATTTGATTTGAATGCGTTTAGAGAAGATGACTCTCTGATTTTCTTTGGACGTGAATTGCAAAGTTTTGGGGCATAGCAGGACAAGACTCTGTCTCCCATCAAGTGTAGGTGAGTAGGGGGAGGCACACAGGAGACCAAACTTTAAGAAGCAAGGTTACGAGTAAGTTGCTAAAAGTTCAGACAGATAATAGAGTGCCAAGCCGTGAAGAGCCTTATATGTGAGCAAGAAGATCTTAAAGTGTATGCAAAACCTGATGGGTAGCCAATGCAAGGACTACAGAATAAGGGTAATATGATCACTTGTACCAGACCTAGTGATTCTAGCTGCAGAATTTACAAACAACCACTTTGAGAAATCATAATCCATATGAAATCTTGGACAATCTTATGAAAGATTTATGAACTGCACAGTATTTCATTATATAAACAGTGGGACTTTTTTCGGAACACATGGACTTTTGAGTATTTACATTTTCACATATATGTATTGTTTGTATTGTAGTGGTGCAGCACTGAATCAATTAACTTTTGCATATATTGCGGTGTGGTAAAAGCAGGCAGAAAGATCTCAACATTGTGTACGCTTCAACAGATTTGTTTGGTGTTTACATAGTGTTTTCTTTCCTTGCTTCTTTGGAAAAGTGAATATGTGCTGTTAGAAATGGGGGAACTTAAATCACCCTGTTGCTTTACCATGTGTGAAAATTTCAAGTGAGGTTAAGAGTAAGTTGCTAAAAGTTCAGACAGATAATGGAGTGCCAAGCCGTGAAGAGCCTTATATGTGAGCAAGAAGATCTTAAAGTGTTTGCAAAACCTGATGGGTAGCCAATGCAAGGACTCCAGAATAAGGGTAATATGATCACTTGTACCAGACCTAATGATTCTAGCTGCAGAATTTACAAACAACCACTTTGAGAAATCATAATCCAATTACAAATTTGCTAAATCTTTCAAATACGGCTAATTATTATAGTAAATGGCATCATTAAGATGATAACAGAGGAAAAAGCAGAAAGGTGTAGAATCTTCCTTCAGTTGCCATCTCTGCTATACCATCATACTCTTCAGTCTCCGTCATGACTTCTACTCCCTCTTCAAATTTACTTTTACAACACTTTTTACAAGGTGTTTACCAGTAATTATCTAGTTTGTTGTCTGTACCATTATTATCATAGCCCATATCTAATTCACCTTAATTGGTTCAACTTGATTGCCCATGTTATACTACCAGCCTCCCAGCACACCTTTTTATCTCAGCTTCAGCACCAGTACTAGCCATGATGTGTAAAGGATGCTGTAGAAGGCAAAATATAAAGCTGCAGTTGAATCTAGCCAAAGCTTGATGTAAGCTCTGGCTGTTTGCCAGAGGAAAATTGAAGAGAAGAGATGCACAACATACACTGGCTGACGAATGGGTTGATTTACTAAAGGCAAATATACTGTGCTTTGTAAGTTATTATTATACAGGATTTATATAGCGCCAACAGTTTGCTCAGCGCTTTACAATATAACGGGAGACAATACAGCAACAATACAGTTCAATACAAGAGGGTTAGGAGGGCCCTGCTCCTTGGAGCTTACACTATAAGAGTGCACCACAAGTGCTCCTGCAGGTGCACTGCAAGTGCAGTTGCTTTATATTCAAATACCCAATCACATGCAAGGAAAAAAAAAACAGTATTTTTGCTTGCACATGATTGGATGATAGAAATCAGCAGAGCTTCCCTCATTTTAAAGCTTCCCCTTGCAATGCACAGTATATTTGCCTTTAGTAAATCAACCTCAGTGTCTGTCTGTACAGCCTGAGATGGAAGACTTTGAAGTTCTTTGGCTTTATGTCACAATGCTGACATAGGTGGCTTGTTACTTGTGTGGTGGGAGTTTCCCACAACTAGAAAAAGACTTGGTCAGTGGACCTCTTGGAATGCATTTTTACAAAGGAAGGGCCATCTACTTCACCTCTGTTGCTGCAGGAGATAGGCAAGCTGTTTATAGATCAAAATGATTCTGGGGATTTTAAGGAGGCCCATCAATGTGATAGCAAAAGCTCACATACTTCTTAAATGATGAAAGTCACCAAACTGCATGTTCATTATCCATGAACCCTGGTGCAAAACAAACCAATTATAGCCACTTCCGGAACAGCTACCCGTTGGTCACTGGGCTTTGAGTGGGTATACCAGGATCAAGCTTGCAGCTGCAGTCATCATCCCAATATTGTTTTTTTCAGCTGGCCTGGTTTTTTTCATGTCGGCTTTCTTGTAAAAGCAATTAGGTAACTTTCTAGCAAAAAATACTGATTTACCAATTTTTTCCTTGCACATCTGTTTTAAATCCAACTGGAAGTCTTTTAAGCATGAACAGCTTATTTCAGGTCACATACAGTTGTGGCCAAAATTATTCAACCCCCACTGAAATTGAGTGTTTTGGCCAGTTTGACATTGCTTTTGATCATTCAGTCATCTTGCTTACATTTACATTAAAGAGGCACTTGTAGGTCAGACAAATATAACATAACAGTTATAATGAAATAACCACAAATGTCTTTTCTGTGCTCACAGCATTATCAGTTTTATTCAACCCCCAAGTGACATTCAATCTTAGTACTTAGTACAGCATCCTTTTACAGTTATAACAGCTTTTAAACGTGAAGCATAGCTTGACACAAGTGTCTTGCAGCGATCTACGGGTATCTTCGCCCATTCTTCATGGGCAAAGGCCTCCAGTTCAGTCACATTCTTAGGCTTGCGCACTGCAACTGCTTTCTTTAAGTCCCACCAGAGGTTCTCAATCGGATTTAAGTCTGGTGACTGCGATGGCCACTCCAAAATGTTCCAGCCTTTCCTCTGCAACCATGCTCTAGTGGACTTGGAGGTATGCTTGGGATCATTGTCCTGTTGAAAGGTCCAACGTCTCCCAAGCCTCAGGTGTGTGACGGACTGCATCACGTTTCCATCCAATATCTCCTGGTACTGAAGAGAATTCATGGTACCTTGCACACGCTGAAGCTTCCCTGTACCTGCAGAAGCAAAACAGCCCCAAAGCATGATTGACCCTCCACCATGCTTCACAGTAGGCAAGGTGTTCTTTTCATCATAGGCCTTGTTCTTCCTCCTCCAAACATAGCGTTGATCCATGGGCCCAAACAGTTCTAATTTTGTTTCATCAGTCCACAGAACACTATCCCACAACTTTTGTGGTTTGTCCACATGGCTTTTGGCATACTGCAGTCGACTCTTCTTATTCTTTGGAGACAGCAAGGGGGTACGCCTGGGAGTTCTGGCACGGAGGCCTTCATTACGCAGTGTGCGTCTTATTGTCTGGGCTGAAACTTCTGTACCCACATCTGACAAATCTTTTCTCAGTTCCTCAGCAGTCACACGGGGACTTCTCTCCACTCTACGCTTCAGGTAGCGCACAGCAGTCGAAGTCAGCATCTTCTTTCTGCCACGACCAGGTAGCGTTTCAACAGTGCCCTTTGCCTTGAATTTGCGAATGATGCTTCCTAAGGTGTCTCTTGGTATGTTTAACATCTTTGCAATCTTCTTATAGCCATTGCCCTTCCTGTGAAGAGAAATCACCTCTTCTCTTGTCTTCCTGGACCATTCTCTTGCCTTCACCATGTTTGTAACCACACCAGTAAATGTCTAGAAGGAGCTGAGTATCACAGTCATTTTAAAGCTGCCTAATTGGTGCTTATTATGCTTGATTGCTGCTCGGTGACATCCACAGGTGTTTTCAATACCTGATGGAAAGCACCTGTATGAACCTCTGTTCTTCAGAGTGGTAGTCTTTAAGGGGTTGAATAATTGTGGCAATGAAGAAACCACATAAGAACCATTTACTACTGTATTACATAAACAATTGATGTCATTTTAGTTGCATTTGGGTAGTTACAACGTCCTTGTAGGATTTGATTCTGAATACAATTCCAAATGTACACTATAGTCCCTAAACCCCTTTACAGCATTGGGGGTTGAATAATTTTGGCCACAACTGTAGCAGCAACTGAACAACTCTAGAAGGCATAGGAATGTTCTGGTGTCATGGACATGCATTTTTTCTGAGAGAAGATCTGTGAGGATTCACAATAGAAATCCTCTGTAAATCTAAAATGGTAGCTTGCAAAGGCTTTTAAAGCATTGCCTATGGATATTAAAAATCTATGCAGTTTGTCGGTATTGCACCGGGCATGTGAAGTTTTAAAGCATGTCATGTTTGGTATCTATTTACTTGGCATACCATCATCTTTTATATTTTGCCAAATATTTGCCCAATATATTGTGTTTTTTTTGCATTAAAAATAAAAAGTTTATTTAAAAAAAAAATTGCATTTGAAAAATCGCTGCTTGAGTACTATGTAACATACAAAATTGCAGCACCCACCATTTTATTCACTAGGGTGTCTGCTTTAAAAAATATATATAATGTTTGGTGGTTCAAAGTAATTTCCTAGCAAAAAATACTGATTTTTTTTCATGTGAACAAAAAGTGCCCTAAAAGGCTTGGTCTTCAGGTGGTTAGAAGAGTGAATGATGTGTGGCATAAACTTTTAATGCTGAGCATAAAATGCCTTCACCCCTCAATATGACCCCTTTTTGCCTAGAAGGCATAGGAATGTTCTGGTGTCATGGACATGTATTTTTTCTGAGAGAAGATCTGTGAGGATTCATTGGGACTTTCTTGATGGTTTTATGCAGTGTTTCTGATTAAACATTAGTAGACCAAAATATTCACCATAATTCCAAATGTTTCTATTGCTATCAACTTTATTCTGATGGAAAATGTTTAAATAAGTGGTGTTTTATACTGGGCATGAGTGGCTGGAATCAAGCCTGAATGGGTTCAATTAGCTGACTCTAGTTATTTCTATAAGTGGGTTAATTTCACTAGAGGGCAATTACTTTTTAATAGAGAAAGTTTGTGATGTTTTAATTTCTTCATTCATTTTAATAAAACAGAGTAACTTATTCACTTGGGTGCCCATTATCTAATATTAAATTTTGGCTGAAGACTAAAAAACATTCAGTGACAAGTTTTGTAATAATAGTGGAAATAACGAGGGGTTGAGCATATTTCTCTATCTATATTGCTGTATCTCAGAAATCAGTTTCTTTTGCTTAAGTGGCCCCAGGGCTGCAAGTATAGAACATATAACTGGAAAGAAAATGTATTTTGGTTTATGCCTGCATGTCCACAAAAGAATAAAGAGTTTTAAAGTAAACTTTTTCTGACAGAACTATGAGGATTTCCTCTTTGGGAAAATGCTAGTTGCTTGTCTGACCCATTGAATTCAATATTTTCTGAGTCACAGAGCTTGAAAAAGTAGGAATATCAAGAACGTAAAGTCAAAAGTCCTTATAGGCATGCTGTTGGGCCAGTCACTTAAAGTGGCTGTAAACCATTACATATACCCAGGAAAGTGACTAACCTCAGGTGATACACAAAGATGAAACAAGTCCTCCTACATGAGTTGTACCTGTTTATCTGAAGTACCTGTTATCTACATACGCTCAAAGTGCTGTATTTATAAAGCTTTCCCGAGGGTGCAGAAAAAAGGGGGCAGAGAGATGACATTGCACACTGCAGAGCTCAGTGAGGAGAGGTTTGGTAGCTGGAGGAAGGGACACCCCTTCCCCCCTTCACACAGCACAAATAAACAGAGATGAGGCTGTCAAACACAGGCTGTGCCGTTCCCATCACCATATTTCTCTTGGTGTCAGAAAGACTTGTTAGAAGTAATTCATGCTGATAGCAGAGGTATGGGGCAGTAGTCAGAAACGGGCGAACTGACCATTTGGAAACTTGGGCACTGCCCGAGGGCCCGGGGTCAGTAGGGGGCCCCATGAGATGCCCCTGGTAACTTTTTCATAGGCTTTTTTGAATTTGGGCAAGGACACAGGGGCCCCATGATCCCCTATTGCCCGGGGGCCCCATGAGTTGTCAGTCCGCCCCTGGTCAGAAATGACACTTAGTGCTCTTAATTGAGACAAGTACACACTATAGAGGGACATGCGTTATTCATATTTTGTGTCTGAAGTTTACAATCATTTTAAAGTGTTTAGGCAAGAGAGTCAGCATTGCAGCCAGACAATTAGAATTTACAGAACTTAGCAATAGCAGCTTCTGTGTTTTTCAGTAAATGTTTCTTTTAAATAGCAATTTTGGTAACAAGTCTGATGTTTACTTCATCTCAGATTTATAATATCAATTGCATCCACATTCAGTTATTTTTTTCACATTGTCTCTATGTGCCAGGGCCACCTTTAGGGGGACAGCCAATACACACGTAGGGGGCCTGGATGTCAGGAAAGGCTCGGGCATCTCAAGGGACCTCCTTTACAAGTAGGGGCTGTGAGTAGTTTACATATGGGGGGAAAGGGCTGTTTGTGTATGGTGGGGCTTAAGCTTTGTGTGTGTTTACAGATGTGTGTGTGAAGGGGGCTGACATATATACAGGTGTGGGGGGCTGAGTGTTTACAGGTGTGTGGTGTGTATGTGTGTATGGGGGGTGCTGAGTGTATGCAGGTGTGTGTGGGGGATTTCTGAGTGTGTACAGGTGTAGGGGGCTGAGTATTCTGTGTGTCTGAACATGACACACAGAGTACTATTGTTTTCTGTGTGTCATTGCAGGTGCCTGCATTTTGCAGTCTTCAAATAAAAGTAAAGACTTTTAAAGTGTAGCATTAACTCTTTCCCACCCACCTCAACATCACTTAAAAATGTTCAGAATGCCCAGGGGGGATGGAAGGATTGGCTATCACGTGACCAGTCACAATGGTCACATGATCAGAATTCAGTCCCCTTGGCTGGCTTTGACAGGGGTTAACTGCTCCCGCGAGCAGAAGGCGGCTTCAGGCCAGGTGACATACCTGTAATAAATTATTTTTCTTGCAAACAAATTCTATGTTTACCTGAAAAACACCACATTCAAATGTAGAAATGTATACATACAGTACTTCCATTTGTAAAGAATGTACATTAACCACTTGCCCTCCTGAGGATTTACCCCCCTTAATGACTAGGCCTCTTGTTGCTACTCGGTGCTGCACTAATTCAACTGATAATTGCGCGGTCATGCAATGCTGCTTCCAAACAAAATTTACGTCCTTTTTTTCACACAAATAGAGCTTTCTTTTGGTGGTATTTGATCACCTGTGCACTTTTTATTTTTCATGCTGTAAACAAAAAAAGACCAAAAATTTTGAAGAAAACAATATATTTAACTTTCAGCTATAAAAAATATATAGTAAACTCAAAGTTAGTTATAAATTTAGGCCAAAATGTATTCTGATACATATTTTTGGTAAAAAAAATCTCAATAAGTGTATATTGATTGCTTTCTGTGAAAGTTATAGCGTCTACAAACTATGGTATAGATACTGCAATTTATGCCATTTTTTTGCTATACAGCGCTGCGCTAGTTTAACAGACAATTGCGCGGTCATGCAATACGGTACATAAATGAAATTTACATCCTTTTTTTCCCACAAATTGAGCTTTCTTTCGGTGGTTTTTGATCGCCTGTGCGTTTTTTATTTTTTGCGCTATAAAAAAAAAGGCTGACAATTTTGAGGAAAAAAAAAAATATTTTGGACTTTTTGCTATAAAACACATCCAGTAAAAAAAATTTAAAAATCAAATATAGTCATAAATTTCTGCCAAAATGCATTCTGCGACATGTCTTTGCTAAAAAAAAACCCCAATACGTGTAAATTAATTGGTTTACGTGAAAGTTATAGCATTTACAAATGGCGGGAAAGATACTGAGATTTTTAATTTTTTTTTTATACTAATAATGGCGGCGATCAGCGACTTATGGCGGCGATCAGCGACTTATGGCAGCGATCAGTGACTTATGGCGGCGATCAGTGACTTATGGCGGGACTGCGGCAGACATTCTGACACTGGGGGGGGAACTGACTTGGGGTCACTGACATCCCCAGTGACACCAATACAGTGATCAGTGCAAAAAAAAAACACTGACACTGTACTAATGGCACTGGGGAGGAAGGGGTTAACTTTATTATTCAGTGAAAAGGTTAACTGTGTGAGGGGAGTGTTTTACAAGGGGCGGGGGTGTGTACTGCTGGGAACACCGCTGATCGGGACAGATAAACTCTTCTGTCCCGATCAGCGTGTCAGGAGCTGTCAGGGAACTGATAAAAAGCACAGCTACTGCAGCTGTGCTCTCTGTCACTGATTGCCACTAATCGCCGGGACATAGCCAGTAACAATCGGCTGTGACCCGGCGACTGACATCCGCGGCCATGATCGGCAGGACAGGTAGGGCGGCAGGGCGCCTCGCAGGCGCCCCCTACCTGTTTTAAAAACACTCGTTTAAAACGTGGTTTTGCCCAGCCGTGCCACCCTGCCACCGTATTTCTACAGTGGCTGGGCGGCATGTGGTTAAAAAGATATTTTTATCTCAATGTATTTATGTTATAATGATTTGTAAAAATAATGAGGTTAGAAAAGAGGTCATTTGAATACTTTCAGTTGCAATGTTCCCGGCAACCTTACAAGTTCCCTAGGCATCACACTGGGGATATATGGTATTTTTCTATTCAAGAGGTAAAGGGTTCATATAAATACAACCTTTACTAGCCATGTTAAGTAAGCAGTTGGATTTATTGGTTGGAAATACATTGTACATGAGAAACTACTTTAATTTTGTATTTGTTTTATTATTGCATTGTAGTAGTCAATTAATGCAGCATGGGCATACAAAGCAATCATTTTTTTTCAAAAATATTGTTTTTTTTTCTCAAAATTGTCCGTCTTTTTTTTTTTTTTATAGCAAAAAATGGCCTGGTCAGGAAGGGGGGTAAATTCTCAGGAGGGCAAGTAGTTAAAGAATATTTTGTGGATTAAAAAAAAACCTATGGCATATGTTTTTGCAAATAAATTGTTGCGCTATAAATCGCCCTCACAAAGTGTAAAAATCAAATACACATTAAGAAGAGCATGTATGGTGTTTTTAATGTCATTTTTGGTTTACACAGTGATGTCAGCACCAGCTTATTGACCTTTCTTTAGCTAGAAGGTCATCTACTTTTGGTAAGCATATATCTAAATTTCTGAGGTGATGGTTCCTTTCAAGAGGTGATGGTGATAATTCCCTGATCACTTACTGATTTGAAGGAAGGAGAGTTTTGATATCTTCACTTACACAAACATATTGGACATGGACTTTGTCACAAAAGGACATACAGTTGCAAGAAAAAGTATGTGAACCCCTTGGGATTTTGTGGAGTTTTGCATGAATTGGGCATAAAATGTGCTCTGAATGTCATCTAAGTCACAACAATAGAAGAACACAGTCTGCTGAACATAATACTACACAAACATTAGATGTTGCCATGGTTTCATTGCACATAACATGTAAACATTCACAGTGCAGGGAGGAAAAAGTATGTGAACCTTTGGACTTAATAACTGGTTGACCCTCCTTTGGCAGCAATAACCTCAACCAAATCTTTCCTGTAGTTGCAGATCAGACCTGCACAATGATCTGGAGTAATTTTGGACCACTCCTCTTCACAAAACTGTTTCAGTATAGCAATATTCTTGGGATGTCTGGTGTGAATCGCTCTCTTAAGGTCATGCCACAGCATTTCAATTAGGTTGAGGTCAGGACTCTGACTAGGCCACTCCAGAAGGCACATTCTGTGCTGTTGCAGCCATTGTTTTGTTGAATTACTTGTATGCTTTGGGTCATTGTCCTGTTGCATCACCCATCCTCTGCGGAGCTTCAGTTGGCGGACAGATGGTCGTACGTTTTCCTGCAAAATGTCTTGATCAACTCTGGAATTCATTTTCGCATCAATGACAACAATCCGTCCAGGCCCTGAGGCAGCAAAGCAGCCCCAAACCATGATGCTCCCTCCGCCATGTTTTACAGTGGGGATGAGGTTTTGATGTTGGTGTGCTGTGCCTTTTTTTTCTCCACACATAGTGTTGTGTGTTCTTCCCAAACAACTCAATCTTGGTTTCATCTGTCCACAGTATATTTTGCCAGTAGTGCTGTGGAACATCCAGGTGCTCTTTTGCAAACTTCAAACGTGCTGCAATATTCTTTTTGGACAGCAATGGCTTCCTCTGTGGTGTCCTCCCATGTACTCCATTCTTGTTTCATGTTTTCCTTGTTGTAGATGTGTCAACAAAAATGTTAGCATGTGCCAGAGATTTCTGTAGGTCTTTAGCAGACACTCTGGGATTCTTCTTTACCTCATGCAGCATTCTGCGCTGTGCTCTTGCAGTCATTTTTACAGGACGACCAAGCCTAGGGAGAGTAGCAACAGTGCTAAACTTTCTCCATTTGTAGACAGTCTGTCTCTTAGTATATTGTGTGTAATATATATATTGAAGACATTGAAACACATACTGACAGGCCAGTGATAAGACCACTTTACACACCAAAAGGACACCTTACTATGTTAATGTATGCAGGAGGTAATTACCTTACCTTTGTTGTGTGGGGTAACCTGTTTTGGGTAAATATATGGAGTGTCAGGGAAAGTTTAAGAACAGGTTAGTTGCAAATAGATTGGGAAAAGTCTTAAATATTCATGGTGTGCTTGTTTATGGTGAAGAGAGAAGATTTGCCATAAACAAGACAAGTAGTATCTATTTAACTTTTTTATTAAAAGACACATAAGATCAAACAAGCTAATAAAAGTGGCCAATCAGAGTGCTTGCCATTGTACTGAATGGGGAAAATGTGTATATTAACACAGGACACGGAACACAGGAAGGAATACAAAGATAGCAGAGCACAAGTGAGGATACCTGGGCAGAGCATAAGAGAGAATACAAAGATAGCAGAGCACAGGTCAGGATATGTGGGATAGAATACAGATTGCATGGAAGCTACCTAGTTGCATATTATAGATTGGACATATGCTGGACGGTGTAGTATCTCTATGCTTGATATAAAGTATCTTGAATGGGACTTTGAGAGCTGTTGTTCATTGTAATCTTTACAAATATTCAGCTGGATTTCTGTCATCTGTAACAAATATCTTTATCCAAATAAATGCATCTCTCTGGAAAAGGACTATTGGTTGCTGGGGGAATAGTACATATATAAATATATGCTGGTCATACATCCTCCATTATTGATATAAGACAACAGATTTGTCTTATGAACTGTTTCTGTGTGGACTTCATTATTTTAAGACAACATGTCTCACCATGGACACATAAACATCAAGGCTTTTGAAGATACTTTTGTAACCCTTTCCAGCTTCATGCAAGTCAACAATTCTTGATCGTAGGTCTTCTGAGAGCTCTTTTCTGCGAGGCACGGTTCACATCAGACAGTGCTTCTTGAAACCAGTAAACTCAAAACAGGTGTGGGTTTTTTAAGGGCAGGACAGCTGTCAGCAACACATCCAATATCATCACACTGATTGGAGTCAAGGTTGGCTCACTCCTGGCTCCAATTAGCTCTGGGAGAAGTCATTAAGCTAGGGCCTCACATACTTTTTCCTCCCTGCACTGTGAATGTTTACATGTTATGTGCAATGAAACCATGGCAACATCTAATGTTTGTGTAGTATTATGTTCAGCAGACTGTGTTCTTCTATTGTTGTGACTTAGATGACGTTCAGAGCACATTTTATGCCCAATTCATGCAAAACTCCACGTAATCCCAAGGGGTTCACATACTTTTTCTTGCAACTGTATATTATTTTTTGATGATTTCGCATTTATGTTTGTTGGTTTTTGTTGTTTTTGAGAGTATATAGCACAATACTTTTGTTTGCACATATTATTTTACTATAATAATTTATTATATTGTGTTTGAAGCTGAGATTCAAATGGTAATTTATTGTATTTAGTACACATGCGCAGTGTTCATGTATATTTTTTTATGGCATATGTTTGCTAAAAACTGGGGGGGAGGTCTTTAACTAAAAGTCCCCTGTGCATTATACCTTATTGCTTCAGGACATTTTTTGAGGTGGTGGTGGTGGGGGGCAGGGAGGGGGGTTTGTAGAAAAAAAGGATTGTCCCCGGGTGCCAGATGTGCTAGGTATACCATTGCATCAAGGTGAAAACTGTCTCCTTGCAGCTCCAATAGCTCAAGATATATTATTTGAAGTAGCCCTGCCCCCCTCAATAAAGAGAATGTCCCACCACTTACTCTGGATATGGCCCAACATGATTATTGTTTTTAAGAGTGCAATATCCCACAGTACTAGCAGCATGATATACTACACAAGCATTATAATATCTGCCAACATTGTAATGTTCACCAACAGTATTATAATATTCTGCGCTGTCATGCTTATATTGCTTCCCATCTCGCTTCTTATAATCTTTACCCTAGACAAACACAGCCATAGTATTACACATACACATTGACAAACAACCACTTAAAGTATCACTAAACCCAGGACCCTGCATTCACTATATCTGCTCTCCCACAGTACAGATAACATGGAAGTGCAATTATTTTAGTAAATATAAACAGCTAAATACCTTTTCTCATCAGCAGTTAGAACAGTCTTGTGACTTCTATCAATATCCAGCAGAGCCGTGGTGAAAGCTTGTAGGAGGAGTTTTCATATTCCCCTGTGAGGCTGAAGGACCCCTGACCCTCTGTCTGGACAGTGCT
The DNA here is from genome assembly GCF_062004578.1 of Staurois parvus. Taxonomy (NCBI): domain Eukaryota; kingdom Metazoa; phylum Chordata; class Amphibia; order Anura; family Ranidae; genus Staurois; species Staurois parvus. The sequence goes on along the minus strand of NW_028318400.1, from coordinate 6,935,934 downwards.
GATTGGCCCTGTGCTGATCACATGCACTCTCCCAAGAAAGAGAAAAAACTCTCTAGCAATGCACACCAAACTGAGCATGTGCAGCTTGCTCCTAAGGTTTTGTTTGGGGACAGTAGAAGAAGGGAAGGATCAGAGAAGACAGGTTCAAACAGCCTTTTTACACAATTCGGATGATTAACCCCCAGTTCCACAGTGAGTATAACAAGAATGCTTTACCGCATATACAGACTGATTTTACTGTTGTGGGTTTAGTAACACTTTAACTCTATACAGTTAGACATATAGCCACTATACTATACACAAATAGGCCTTACTTACTGAAAGGCGACCCCTAAACATATGGCCACTGTGCTCTACACACACATAGACACACATACATTGCATGATATACACACATGGGCATGGCTACTGTACTTTGCTGGCAAATAGATGCACAGATACTACATTCTAAACCCACATAGGTTCACAGCTGCTGCACTCTGTTCACATGCGTGTACTTATTCATCCAACTGTTGGCTTTCTTGTGGAGGATATTAGGTTGGCTGTAAAACCACCTTAACACTTCCAGAGGTACAGCAGTGTGTCACCTCACTGCCCAACCCCCTGTCATGCATCCCAAGCTCCACTGCCCCTAATGAGTGCCCAGGATGGCAATGATAGGTGTCTCTGGGGAGAGTGGAGGATGATCAGATAACATCCAATCACTGATACTCTCTGCAATGAATGTACCTGGGAGCAATGAGCCTCTGGTCACTTTCAGTTTCAGAGTTGTAATTTCCCAGCTGCTGTGGTTGGACATGATCAGGCATGGTCAGCACTTGACCAGTTTTATTGGGGTCCACATGTGACTTTGTGTCCAATAGATCTCTGATGTCTTCTTAAAACTAATGTTATTTCTACTATGCTATTTAATATGGGCTATTGGCAACAAAGTTAAATGAAAAAAAAAAAGAAACTTAAAGGTACACTAAATCAATATTCTCACAAAATATTTAAAGCCTCCCGCCCCCAGATACCCTTGTGATTGTAAATGCAAAGGCTGTAATTGTGTACGAAAACAACAATTTTGATATACATATTAGGTATAATTGTGAAAGATGGAGTGAGAGCAACAATTCTAGGGCCATAATTCATGGTTAACTCTAAATTGATGACCTGCAAGGGCTTTTAAAGCATCACCTATTTTTTGGGGTAATAAAGTTTGCCATTATTTCACAGATATATGCAATTTACTCAACACATCCTAATTTTTTTTTTATATTTTAACAAAAAAAAAGAAAAAAAGGTATTATAGTGTATTTCTGCACACTAAAATTACCTTTTTGTTTACTAAAAAGATGGGTTTGACAAACCACCGTTTTAATATGTGATATAAAAAAAAATCATTCTGCAGGGTCTCTGCTTTAACCTCCCTGGCGGTATTATTATTTCAGATTTTTGGTGCTGAAAGCGGTACCATTATTTTGCATGGAAATATGTAGTTTTTTTATTGTAGGCTGTAATATTTAGGAATAACTCACTGAAATCTGTCCGAACAAGAGTCTATTAAACATCCCGGGGAGGATAAAATTTGAAACACAAAATCATAAATTATAATTTAATAAATAATCATAAAAAATAATAATATAATAATAATACATTTAATTCAATAATGTAATCAAACCAAAAACACTGAAATTTGAAATAGAGCGCCATAATAAGTTCGCACATTGCTGAGCAAAGTCGCACAATCGTTTTCAGTGTCTGATGACGAATTTCCCCACAAATCATTATCACTCAATTCTGCAAGTGGTTCTGATTTACTATCGCTGTTCTCTAGCTGATCTAAACCGCTTTTGACCTAAAGGGACACTTTTTGGACGCCATGGACGTTTCTCAGTTTCCAGGCAGAAAGAACAGACAAAATGCAGGCAGGGCACAGGACAAAGCATTAGGGACAATATGTATGTGAAATGGGTTGAGACAGCAATGTTTTACTATATAAAATGTAAAAAAAAAAAAATGACATTTTTTAAAATTTTTAAATTTCCCGCCGCCGGCGGCGCCCGTACGTCCCAACGTCACAGGGACAGGACACAGAAGCCGGATGCCGGCATCGGCCAAAGGAGATGGCCGGGGACGCTGCAGGGGACACATTGCGGGAGCGCAGGGTAAGGTAAGTGAAGAACAAATGCCGGAGCAGTGCCGCATGGTATTCCCGAATGTAGCTCGGGGTTACCGCTCTTGGTACTGAAATGTTACCCCGAGCTACACTCGGGAATACCGCTAAGGAGGTTAAGAAAATATTTAATGTTTGGAGGTTTTAACTAATCTTCAGACCTAAAAGTATGCAAAAATGTAAAAATGGCTTTGGCAGCAACAGGATAAACAAACATGGATGCATAGGGTTTGATTTACTAAAACTGAAGAGTGCAAAATTTGGTGCAGCTCTGCATAGAAACCAATCAGCTTTCAGGCTTATTGTCAAACTTAAATTGAACAAGCTGATTGGCTACCATGCACAGCTGCACCAGATTTTTCATGTTCCGGTTTTAGTAAATCATCCCCGTAGCCACTATATTTTACATAGACACATGCAGGAGATTTATTAAAACTGGTGCACTCAGAATCAGGTGCAGCTGTGCATGATAGGTAATCAGCTTGTTCAAATAAGCTTTGACAATGAACCTGGAAGCTGATTGGATTCTATGCACAGCTGCACCAGATTTTGCATTCTGCAATTTTAGTAAATCAACCCCATAACTACTGCACTTTATCCAGGCACATTGTCACTGCGCTGTCTGCTTTTTACACTGTTCTATTGCTTACTATAAACTTTAAACTTTTATACATACATAAATCAAACTGTTTTCTGTCGCTGACTGTTATGAATATCATAAACTCCCAAACTTGTGGCATAGTAAAGAAATTACTTTTTAAGACATACCATGAAAGCCTACTCTAACTGAAAAATAGGGCACCAATGTTATTTTAAAAATGAACTAAAATAATATAATATAATAGAGACTCTAAATGATCCCCTTGCCCTTCCCCTCCTCAGTACTTACACTTACTAAGAATGGGACTGCAAATCAGTCTGCAGCTTTTAGCAAACTGGTGTGACAGCTTTGGTCTTACTGACCTAACTGATTGAAGTACAAATGTTCCCTAGGCTTCTATGAGCTGCCTGTAATTCAGAACTATTGTATGGGCAGCCTCCTGTAGGCTGCCCATACAATAGTTCTGAGTTACAGGCAGCTCATAGAAGCCTAGGGAGCATGTGTACTTCCCTCAGCTAGTTCAGTAAGATCAAAGCTTCATATGACAGGATCATACCTAGATAGAGTGGCATGTCTGAATATTTTGTGCTGTAGGAGAGCAAGGCGCTTTATGATCTCTATGTAGGAATAGTGTCTCTGGTTAGGGGTTTACCTTACATATGGGCTTGGAAACAAGCACAAGACTAGTTTTACTGAAAACAATAACATCTTCTTGCAAATAAAAAAGCACTAGAATGTGGCAACCAACTGCATTAATCATATGCATAATAAAATCTTTATGTAACATCTGATGTTATCTGCTCCCATCTCTGCATACTATTCCACAGCTGCAGTTACATTGGACTAGTTTCCTTACACAAAGTTATTGATTACCTTCTTTAGAAGATTATTTGTGAATGTGTTCTAGTGTTAAACTGGTTATTAACACATTTTGAAAAAAAAGTTGAAAAATAATTACCAAATTTAATAGCCTATTACTTGCAAAGAGGACAGTGAGCTGGCTTAGTACAATGCAATGCCACTGCTGGAATGCTTCATAACGTCTGCAGGCTGCCCATAACCACAGCAAGAATTGGATTAGAAAATTTCCAGGGCAATATACTTCCCAGTGTAGACCCAATGTAAAAGGGGTGAGATTTTCACACAATAATGGTAGTTTTAGATCTCCTAGACCTACAGTAAATAGGAATTATGCAGAGTATAGACCATATTTTTCTCCTAGAGGGAAAAAATAGGTTGACTTTGTGGGCAAGTACTCTCACCCATCCACGTTTGAACATGGAGAACCTATCACCCCCATACAATCATTATTGATTCATTGGATGATGATAGAAAAGAATATGGTGGTGACTATTAACACCATTCTCAATTTGGATACCATCATGCATAGTCAGGGGTGGACTGACCATTTGGAAACTCGGGCACTGCCCGAGGGCCCAGGGTCAGTAGGGGGCCCCATGAGATGCATACATGGTACCTTTTTCATAGGATTTTTTGAGTTTGGGCAAGGACACAGGGGCCCCATGATCCCCTATTGCCCGGGGGCCCCATGAGTTGTCAGTCCGCCCCTGTGCATAGCCATTTAGGGGAGAAGTCAACTATTGGAATGCCCCTTTAAAAGTGAAACACAATAAGTATAATATTTTAGGAAAACCATTAGGACTTGCAAAATATTATGTAGGGAAGGGGAAGGAAGCAGTGCAAGGAAATTAAAAGAAATAGACTGTCAAGGTATTTTTAATCTGAGCAACATAGAGTTGTCTGCTTAGGAACTTAATACTCTTAATAAAGGTCTGAGGTTTACTGCATTTCGTAATCTCAACAAGTTTGAGACATTCATTGATGTCCACAAATTAAATAATAAAATATATTTTTTTTCTTTCTAATCCTAAAACTAGTCATGGGCCTGTAATTAGGACAAATGGCATGGTACATGCTGGTTTCAGCAACGCTTGTTTGTTTAACCCTCTAGGGAATGTATCTGCTAATCTCATGGTATTTAAAGATATGGTCCTTAAAGATTTAGATAGGGTTTATATTAAGAATAAATGGATCGATGAGATACAATTGGGTATTAAATCTTTATGTGATAGGAAAAATTTGGTTGGTTGCCCAGCGGATAAAGGGGGTAGCATAGTTTTGATGAATAAGGATGACTACCTTAAAAAAATGGACAACGTTGTATTGGATACCACTACATATCAGATTTTAAAGAAGGACCCTTCCTTTTTTCTATAAAAGACAGCTAGAGAGAATTATTAAAACCAGCTTTACGGAAGGAGTGATTGACAAGAAGGAAAAAAGCTTTCTTGTTCCTGTAGCTCCTAGAATTCATGTGTTATACATATTGCCTAAGGTACATAAAAAATTTAGAACATCCACCTGGTCGACTGATCGTAAGTGGTATTGATTCAATATCGTCACGAGTATGTAACTATATTGATTTTTTTTTCAACCTTTCGTAAATGGCACTCCTTCCAATTTAAAGGACACTACTAAAATTAATGAATTACAGAATCTGAGGTGTGATGATGACACCTTGCTGGTCACTGCTGATGTGTCATCATTATACATGGTTATTTCTCATGATAAAGGTTAAGCCGCTTCTGAATCTTATTTAAATCATGACAAATCACTCCCTGCTAATCAGATTCAATTTATTTTGACAATGCTAGAATTTGCCATGACTCACAACTACTTCTGGTATGCAGAGAAATGTTATTTATAATGTACAGGCGTGGCAATGGGGGCTAAACTTGCCCCCGGCCTTGCCAATATTTTCATGACAAGGTGGGAGGAACAGGCTGTATATGGTGTGCCAGAGGATAATATACTATTGTGGCATCGTTATATAGGTGACACCTTTTTCCTCTGGCAAGGTACTCCTTACGTTCCTTCATCGAATGTCTTAATTCTAAATAACTGGGGTATTAAATTTACTTACCAATATAGTTCAATTTGTAATAATTTTCTTGATCTTGAGATATTTAAACAAGCCAGTAAGTTATAATACTAAGACGTATTTCAAACAAACTGATCGAAATGAGTATAATTCGATTGATAACTGCCATCATCCATCATGGCTGGGTGCTATCCAGTTTCCATAGGATACGTAAAAACTCTTCCTATGAAGATGACTGTTTCTCACAGGCTGCCTTACTGAAAGATAGGTTTATCCAAAAGTGTTATTCAGATACATTCTTGGAACACGAAATCCAAAAAGTTTATGATTTAGATTCAAAATTCCCTTTTAGCATCCAAAACTGAAAATACTCATGAGAATCGTAAATTTGAGTTGTCTTTTTTCACTACATTTTCTAGCCAACATAACATATTAAAAAAGCTAATTCAGAAACATTGGGGGATATTAAGAAATGGCAGGGTGCTAGGGCAAGTGATACCTGAGAGGCAGAATGTGATTTTTAGAAAAGCCCAGACCTTGCAGGATAAGATCTCCCCCAATGTGGTTGGCAAACCGACTAAGTTTACTATGTTTGGAAATGTAGTTTTTTTTTTTCTCAATGTAGAGCATGTGTGTAGGAATTGTATTTCTCAGCGCACTAAGAGTTTTAGCTCTACCGTCACTCAGAGATCTTATCAAATTAAAGATTCATTACCTGTTCTACTAGGTTTGTTCTTTATATTCTCCAGTGCCCGTGTGGTATGCAATATGTAGGACAGACCACATGGGCACTGGGAGTTAGAATTGGGGAACATCTGCCAAATATAAAAACGGGTTTACAAGACACAGACTGTCTAATTATGCCAGATTTCATAATAAGGATTCTTACACTTTAAAGCTGGTTGTTTTCTTTAAAAATGGTACATACGGTACTGTACAGTATGTTACCAATGCTCCAAGGGTGTGCAAATGTTTGAGCACAACTGTATATACCAGTTTTTAGAGTCTATAACTTTCACACAGACTAAATAACATACACTGATTGGGTTATGTTTACTAAAGAAATGTAGCAGAATACATTAAATGTATGAAGAAAGATTATATATTCACACATTTTTATAACATAAACTAAGATAAAAATGTTAATATGTTATTTTTTCAAAATTGTTGGTATTTCTTTGTTTATATAGCAAAAAAAGTGTTGATTAAATATCGCTAGAAGAAATCTCTATTTGTGTGAACAAATGATACAAATTTCATTTGGGTACAGTGTTGAATTACAGAGCAATTGCTAGTTAAAGTAGCACAGTGCTGAGTAGCAAAAAAAATGCCCTGGCCATGAAAAGGGTAAAACCTTTTGGAGGTCAAGTGATTAAAAGCAGGAGGCTTCAATAAGCCTGAAGAGTAGGTAGGACAGGTACCACCTGTATGGCAATGTGGGACAATTCAGACTCTAGTCCAGTTTGCCCCTGAATGGGCAAAGCACAGGCTTGCATTAATTTCCTGCTACAAGCCCAAACTTTCTTTAATGTATACCTGTTCCAAACTGTAAATTCAAAAACATTTATCTACATTTATTATGAATCTGGTAACTAATAAGACATCATATATATATAATTCCATGTCTTTTATTGCCAGCTAGTAACTTTGTCATGTTTTATCTCTTGCAATTCCATGGATACACTTCAGAACGGTAAAAGCCTGTTTCAATAAAATTATATCATTGCTATTTATATGAATATTAACTAGCAGGTTTTATGACCTATGAGCATAAGGAGTACATAACCTTGTCAAGTGCCCTTTGAACAAAACATCTGAAGATCACCTCTGGGAGTACTCTTTCAGTACAGTTGTCAGGGAGATTTTCTTTCATAGTTCTTAGCAAGTTAATGCAGATGTTACAATTGTTGTACTCTGTGTAACATGTTCAGTAGCAAAAAAAGATACTGTATATCCAGGCTAAATATAAGTAATATGATGTGATAAAATAATGTATTGTTGTACATACAGGGTATTTTAATAAAAAAAAGAGAGACCTGTCTCTTGAGTTTCCACAAATTTTTTATTACTTGAATACACATCTAGAAATCTAACCACATGAAAACATATACAGTCTGTAAAAAGTATTGGGGTACGTTTTTTTCTCTTTATTACATTTTGCAGACTATACACATGCAAGCACTTGACAGTATAAAAAAATATGTATATTAGCTCTTTCAGGAGTACTGTGACGGAGACCCCTGGAGTTTGGCATCACACTGCTTGGAAGCCCTAAGTAGTGAGGAGAGATTTTGAAGCTGCATACCTGGTATAGAAAGTCACCTCTTCTTGACTTTTACTACTCTACTTAAAAAAAAAAAAAAGTATGGACTGTGGGAAAAAAACATTATACTCACATGATCTCTCAGTTCTCCCCCGCTGCTCTGAGCAGAGAGTGGTGACTGCCTGTCATCAGCTTTCTGCTCTGCCCCACCTACGCTCACTGGAGCACTGGGCTGTAGAGAGGCAAGAGGGGTTGGCTCAGGCTCTCAGAGGATCACTAAGAGGCTGAGCCAGCTGCTGGTCCAGGCTTCTTGGTGGATGTCGACCATATGGTTGGGATCTTTTTAGAGCCTGGACTGGCTCTGTGACGTCAGCCAACAGTAGACTGAAAAAGTCTTACAGGAGTACAATGAACATAGGAGAAGTAGAGCCTAAAAAGCTTTATCTATACTTCTCCTTTAATAAAATGTTACCTACACCCTCTGTTGTGCTTTTTTTTACTACTAATTTGTTGAACAGAAATTGTAGTGTATCATTGGCTGTAAGCCACTGATAGAGTTCCCAGCTTTGACACAGGTAATAGAGTAAATGAACAAAGGAACCTAGAAAGGTCTATCTTCAGTAACACAGCTAGTATCTGGTTGCAAGTGTAAAATAGTATTTGTTCCACCTTTATAATTAGGTGTGACCAGGGGCGGACTGACAACTCATGGGGCCCCCGTGCAATAGGGGATGTCCTCGCCCACACTCAAACCACACCCAAAAAAGCCTAAGAAAGATACCAAGGACATCTCATGGGGCCCCCTACTGACCCCGGACCCTCAGCCAGTGCCCGAGTTTCCAAATGGTCAGTCCACCCCTGGGTGTGACTAGACTGTGTCATTCATCTTTTTTGTTTCATTCTCCACTAACCACTGGAAGTCTTCATTATTACTGTCAAGATCCTGCCTGGATTAAAACTCATGACCCTCCGATGACTGCTGAATCTTTGGCTTGATCTACACAGCCCCAGCTGAGTTATTGGGGTTAGTTAGGGATACGTTCAGCTTTGTAAAAAAATATATAAATGCACATTTCTTTTGGGCGGGGGAAAGTGCATTTAAAAATTTTTTACACAGGAGCCTACAGAGCATTGCACCTGCAATCAGTGGATTGTGGAAGCAATGTCAAGCTTCTGCAGACACTTCCTACATCTCTCTGACCACACTTGTATATGAGCTTTTATTTACTGAGTTGTAGGAAGTGTCAATGGACTATGAAAGAGCTAATCAGCTCTCTTGTAGTGCACTGAGAACTACAAATCTGACTGGTGGCAGACAAGAAAATGTTAAATGTGATAGCTGATGCGGGGGGGGGGGAAGGAACCCCCACCCACTGTCATGGGGGGGGGGTGGCTCAGGGAATGAGGGGATCTGGAGCTTTTGCCTAAATATGGGTGTAAAATGTAACATTTGCTTAAGCAAATTTAAAGTGTATGCTACCCCAAAAAATTTTGGTTCATATAAGTTGTATGGGTCAGTGATTACATTTTTTTAAAGTTATTCTAGCTTGCTTGAAACTGAGTGGACACAGCCTTGTCATTTGCCCGCTCCGCTGATTCCGCTCTGTTCTGCTGATTCTGCCCTGTGGGGGCCTAAGAGGATTCAAGGATAGCCATAGGTTTCCATTTTTAGGCCAAAAACAGCAAATTACTTTTTATCTTAGATCACCCTGTGCAATTTTAATGGAAAGAAATATAACATAGCAGAAAACAGCATTGAGTTAAATCTTTCCTGCCCAAAACACAGAGCATTTATAGACATCACTCTGAAAATGACTGCTATGGCTTTTTATACTGACCCAATGGTTCAACGTCACTGACCTAAAACAAGTATGTAACTCGACAAAGTCAGAAAAAGTCAGAAGGCCTTCTCTGCATTTTTTTACAGGCCAGACTCAAAGTATTGAAGTCAAAGGGTCAGAGTAACAACCAGAAAACTAACATTTTCAGAAAAGAACAGTAAAGCCAGCTTTTATATTAATTTTCCTTTAAGAAAAACTATATTTCAGTATATTTTCTGAACCATATAATTCATATTAAATACAAGTTAGTGTTCATGTTAGGCGCTTGCTCATGACAGCCCCATTAGGACTGTGTTAAGGTGCTAGGGTGTTGTGTTAATGTAATCTGTAAAAGAATGGGACATGCTGCATTTTTGCAAGGCACCATGCATTCCGATGCACTGTAACCCTCTGCAATGAGTTACTGAGCATATGGTTGCAAAGAGTTTAAGGTTGAATAAGGATAAAAAAAAAAAAGGAAGTACTTGCACATCACAACCTTAATGTGTGCCAGCAGATGTGAATGAGCCCTAGTGTGATAGTTGTAATATACCAATTAACAATTTTTCAAAATATTGCAAAATATTTTCCATTGCATGTTATACTGAGTATGGTGATTCTGTTAAGCATCTTCAGAGACTTAGTGCTATGTAAATTAAATTATGCATACATTTGCAACCTTTGGGAATTTTGTGGCTTCACAAGCTGTGAGGAATAATGAATCCTTCTTGTATAATTTGTTTGAACTATGCCTCATTGACTTCAGAATTTCGGTTTTATTTTCCTTGAATATATTGGACACTTCTAATTAATTTTAAAGTATTAAGATTATTAAGGTCTCATGCTTAAATTACCTTCTGATAGTATCTTCTTACTGAATTATTTTTCTGCTTTTTCAGGTTTATTTCAATGGGTTTAAATATGACCAGCATATATTGGTGACGATCAACGCACTATGACATGATTAGCATTTCTCCTATACTAGCAAAAATGTGACCATTCTCAGAAAAGGAGGGAGTTTGATTGCCAGAATTTTTATATTTGCATAGCATATTCAACTCTCTGAGTGGTTCTTGGATTTTGCTTTTACTGTTCATAGCATGGGTTGTCAAGAGCTGTGATGGTTAATAGCTCAGAGGTCAGTTTTACTAAATGAAAGAGATACATCTTTCTCATTCATACTACCACTGCTAAATTGAATTTTTTACTAATTTGAATTTGGTTGCCATGAGCAACTATGTTCACATTACTAATAAAGTCATATATGCATCAGGAAAGAGAAAATAATACCTCTCAACTTTCCTAGGGTAAAAAAGAAGGGAATGGTGGCCATTGTGCAAAAGCACTGCATCCCTAAAAGGTAATTCCACTTTTGTGGGAAAAAATTGGCAAATTAAAAAAAAAATAATATAGCATATACAATTGCGACACAAGTCAGATTGTATTTGAATGTTGTTAAAATGAACTTTCCTTTTCAATCTGCAGTGCTGTAATTTTCTGTAAAATGCAATGCAATATGGCTACTTGGAGGTATTCTGTACACAGATGATGAACAGAACTCCCCTTGAAAATGTACTGTAATTTCCTGCTCGTGTGATTGGCTCACTTATTTTCCCAGAAGTCTTCACTAAGATATACAAGTCATATTTTTGGCATCCACTGCAACAAAAATGCCAGTTTTGTTGAGATACTCCCAAAGTGAAATCAAATCTAAAGGGATGCAGACCTTGCCAATATTCTCATTATAGCCCTGCAGGTGCAGCAGCTGATAATAACTCACATACAGATTCATTCTGCACATGGGCTGTTAGACACCGCCCAGCGTGATCTCTAGTGATCCACAGAACGGGATTCCCCAGCACGCGGAGTCTAAGTCCCAGTCTGCCTTTTCACCAGAGCCCCTGATGGTGGGGATGGACTTGCAAGACTGAAACCAGGTCGCGACCCCTGAGTGCACCCAACTGTGGTAGAAGGGTATGTGCCAGGGGTGAGCCTGAAGTGAAGAGGCTGACAAGTCCAGGTCCCGAGCGGGATGGATGGATGACAGGAGTGAGTGTAGTCAGACTAGCCGGGTCGATAACAGTGGAGGCAGGTAGGTACCAAGCAGAAGACAGAGAGTAGCCGGGTCACGAGCCAAGGTTCAGCAATGGGAGGTCCAGTAATAGTATAACAGGCAGAAGAGTAGTCAGGGACGAGCCGGGGGTCAGAGCAGGAGAAGATCAACACAATTCAGGACAAGCAGGATCGGCAACAGGAACGTACTTCAGAACACAGGAACAGGAACTAGACCTTGCGGCAAACTGATCACCAGCAAACACAAATGCTCCTGCGCTTGGGGATGGACTCAATGCAGGCTACAACCACATTAAGAATGTCCTGGAACATGCACACCTTGCTGCCCTCAAATGGACCGGGGGAATCCAAATATACTGAATGGGGAAAGAACAAAGAGAGGGCGCACAGGCCTAGTGCATTATCATAAAAAATGTTTAATAAAAAATAAAGTAGGTGTTGTACTCACAAACGACAATAAAGTCAAGGCACATCATAAAAGAACAGCTGGATCAACACTGCGCTGAGTAACAGTCCGCAATAGGGAGTTTAAACATCCAAAAGGCTGACGCGTTTCGAGGACTTGCCTCTTCCTCAGAGCCACTGATCACCACCTGGCCAGTTTAAATAGTGCGCCCTGCACCGTCATTGGTGCCAGGCGCATGCCTGCGTGTGCGAGTGCGCATGTGCGGCCGCAATTGCCGCCGCGGACGCCCAGCTCCCAGTGCCTGCACATTAGTGCGCCTAGGCAATCTGCGCATGCGCAGACTTGTGCTCCGCCGCGAGACCCGTAGTCCCTGACATGGACACAGACAAACAAACAGCTATTTCTTCAGAATAACAAAAGGTAGGAGTATGCAACAAAGTATGTTACAATCCCTGCAAAGTACATAGATCACCCAGAGGAGAATGTTTTTTTTCTCATCAAAAGTAGAGTTACTCTTTAAATTGATTATAAGGATTTACAAGGAACTAATAATGAACTTTAATGAAACCCAGGGATTCACAAAACAAACATATATTAAAATAACATACACTTTTTATTTCAAGCAGCATATTAAAACCATTGACAAATAAAAAGCCTTTCTGTAAATCACATTTATGATGACAGGAATATAATTCCCTCATACAGAAAAAACTCCTTGGAAACCTATATGATAGTCACTCACAACTTTCAGTACAGTATATATTTTTTTTAAAGCAATTGTACATAGACAAAAGAGTATTCAAGAAGGAACATTTCTGGTTCTTGAAGCATTTCATGGAAAGCAAACATTTCTTCAGGGAGAGAGGGAGACAAAGTACAGCTACAATGAAATACAAGGTTTTATCTGTATGAGGGAATTAGAGAAGGAAGAAATGTAGGTTTTTAATCTGTTAATGGTTTTATTATGTTTCATGAAATAAAATGTTTATTTTTATATTTATATATATACATTTTTTTTTTTTTTTTTGGATCTTTGGACACCATTTAAGTCCTTTATTAGTTCTTAGCTTTCCTAGGTAAGAAAGAGGTACACCTTTTAGCACAAGTTTATAAAGTAGCTAGAACACATGCCCATGCTATGCCAATGGTTACATGAACCAGGAATATTTAAAATACAAAAACACCCTGAAAAATGTTGTTTTCACTTCTACTTTTTGTTTCTACTTTTTTTTTTATTTAAATAACAAATGCCGTAATATAGACATAGTATGAAATGTTCAGTAATGCTATTAAATTAAAATTTTTATTGAGAGCTATAGATGACACCAAAAGCAGAGACAATTAAAGTGGAGCTCCACCCACAAGGGGAAGCTCCACTTGTTTTCACCCTCCACTGCCACATGTGGTATTTTTTTGGGGGAAGGGAGCACTTGGTTTTGACAGGTACCCGCTCCCACTTACAGCTCAGTTCGCCAGCCCCCTTCCTTCCTCCTGCAGTGTTCTAGGAAACTTTACAGGTCCCAGAAGACTACGGGACCAATCACAAGATCTAGCACAACTCGCACAAAGCTTTACTTCCGGTTTCCCTTACACGCAATGCCGGTGCCGGGAGCCTGGAGGCTAGTAAAGAATTAGCCCGGGTGACAACAATGCTGTACCCTTGGACAAGTAAGTATCCTTGTATTAAAAGTCACAGCTACAGTATTTGTAGACTTTTAATATTTTTGGGGGAGCCTGGAACTCCTCTTTAGGAAGAAAAGAGGGACAGAGGGATTTAGTTTTCAAAGAAGACAGTCACTCCAAATGAAGGAGAGCTGAGTTTAAAGGCTTTAACCCTTAATCTGCCAGAGCAGTTTTTGCAATTTATGCCCACATGTAGACATATATAATTTTAGGAATGAAGATTACATAAGACCCCCAAACATTATATATTTTCTAAAAGCATACACCCTCTAGAATAAAATTTTCATGCCCAATGGTTTATGAAATGCAACATTTCAGTAAAAAATACAGTAAAGGTAATTTTAGAGCACATACGCGCTCTATTACCTAATTTTTTGGTAAAATGTGCCAAACAAATAATTACCCAACGTGTCAAGCCTTAAAATTATGTGTGCCTTTAAAATATTTTGACACCCTATATTTTCCATAGGTGACACGTTAGAAGCCAATACAGTTAACCATGAGTGATGGGTCTAGAATTATTGCTCTCACTCGGCTGTGCATGTCAATATGTACCATGTGTAGTGCAATCAACATTTCCATGCATAGGAAGCCCTAAAACATGACTTACGTATGTGGGGGAGTATATAGCTTTAATTTTTGTTGCACTTTTTTTACAAAAATTTTTTTCGTCAAACGTGATGGTTTTTTGGTGACAAATTCTCTTCAGTGAGACATCAGGGATCTAACAGACCCCTAATGTCTCACATGCCCTCCATTTAAACTAACAAAGTGCAGATCGCACTGCATTTGTTTCTTCCCCAGCCATACTAGTAACACAGGGACTGTGTGGATGAATGTTTTACACATCGCTTCTAGTTCAGTAACAGGAAGGGGAGACCAGTGAACAGAATTTTGCTGGTCTCCCTCCCCTCTACCTGGTGGCAATTTCTATGACTGTCCTTGATCAAACTATGGGCACGTAGAGCCCAGGAAACATGGCAGGGGCATGCAAGGGTGGCAGCCATTATCGGGGTGTGTGGAAGTGATCTGGTGGTTGTATAGCCAGCAATCTGCTCATCAGATTTAAACTCACCCCCAGTGACAGCAGTTTAGGGGGGGGGGTGAAAACTCCCTGCTGCCACCAATGTAGTACATCAATGGTAGAAAAAGGTTTAACCACCTCCCGCCCGCCATATAGTACAATGACAAGTGCAAGACGGTTCTCTGGTTCTAGGAGGACGTCATATAACGTCCTCCCATTCTAACCGAGCATGCGTGACTCAGGGAGCGTGCAGCATGCCGATCGGTGGTGCGCTGTGTCCCTCGGACACAGCGGATCACTGATTAATGAACAGAGCTGAAGATGTCAGCTCGGTCATGTGATCAGCTGTGTCCAATCACAGCTGATCACATGTAAATAGGGAAATGCCGGTTAGCGGCATTTCCCTCCTCACGAGCTGTCACGCTGACAGTTCAAGAGGAGAGGAGAGACAGAAATCAGCATTCCTCAGATGGGACATGTGCACTGATCATCAGGGCACTGATGATCAGTGTGCCCTGATGATCTGTGTAGCCCCTGCAGTTCCAGCTGTCAGTGTCCATCAGTGCTAGCTGTCAGTGCTCATCCATGCCACCTGCCAGTGCCCATCAGTGCCACATCAATGCCACATATCAGTACCTACCAGTGCACATGCCATATATCAGTGCCTATCTGAGCTGCCTTTCAGTGTCACCCATCAGTGCCAGTCAGTGCCACCTATCAATGCCAGTCAGTGCCACCTGTCAGTGCTGCCTATCAGTGTGCATCAGTGCCACCTATCAGTGCCCGTCAGTGTCGCCTATCAGTGCCAGTCAGTGCCGCCTATCAGTGCCATATATGAGTGCTGCCTTTCAGTGCCCATTAGTGATGCCTGTCAATGCCCATCAGTGCCACCTACCAGTGCCTCCTCGTCAGTGCCCATCAGTGCCACCTGTCTGTGTCCATCAGTGCAGCCTATCAGTGCCCATCACTGCAACCTCATTAGCGCACATCAGTGAAGGAGAAAAATCACTTATTTACAAAATTTTATAACAAAAACTAAGAGAAAACATTTTTTTTTGGTTTGTTTAAGAAAAAATAAAAAACCCAGAGGTGATTAAATACCACCAAAATAAAGCTCTATCTGTCACAAAAAATAATAAAAATTTCATATGGGTACAGTGTTGCATGACCACGCAATTTTCATTCAAAGTGCAACAGTGCTGAAAGCTGGAAATTGGCCTGGGCAGGAAGGAGGTATAAGTGCCCTGTAGGCAAATGGTTAAAGTATATGCAAAACAAAAACTTTTTTTCATCATGAATAGAGTATGAAAGGGTTAAACTGAATTTCAGTTTGTTTTCTGTTTTTATACTGCTGAGGAGATTTGTTTTGACTTTGTGTAGTGGAGCCAAAAAAGGAAGTGAGAGTAAAGCTCTAAAAATGGAGGGGAATTCTCCTCTTAGTTATCAACAAAACGTGCTCGAACAGAAGTCTTCCCCTTTATTTTTTTTTGGGGGTAACAGTAACATTTCCCATAATTTTTGTCCTTCAGTAACAATGGGCAACAGGACAGATTTAATCTCAAGGACAACCCAGTGAGACACCGTTAAAATAAATAAATAAATAAATAAATAAAGGGGTTCTTACGCTTTTCTATTCTAGCCAAAACATAACATTTTGCCTATACATATGCTTTAATCCTTATTTTATGGTACAGTGTAGAGTCATGCAGATGACCCCTTTATGCATCTGGATTAATTGTACATCCACAACTGGTGGTTTACATTTGAAATACAGCCTAATAATATAGAGCTATTTATTCCAAGCTACATATACTGTATGTGTTTCAGGTCTATTTTCTATCACCATTGATATTTTCTTTGCAGCTGAAAATGCCAGAATGCATTTGATAATGCCTTTTTACAAATTACATAATTGCTGTGTGGATGAAAGGATTATATTTCTCCATGTTGCCATCAACAGTAACATAATTAATATGGAATGTGCATGTGGCCCGTGAGTCATGAATTTGTACACTGGGTTTTATGGTGTAAGGTGACTGCAAATTATCTGCTTTTACAGCTGGGGTCATTATATGCATTTGCGAGTTTAACCACTTCAAGGTACTTTTACCCCCTTCCTGCCCAGGCCAGTTGTCAGTTTTCAGCACTCTTGAATGACAATTGAGTGGTCATGCAACACTGTCTTTTGTTGTGATTAGCTGTGATTGTCTACTGCTAATCACATGACAATGATGGGCTTTGATTGGTCTCCTCTGTACATGTGATCACTGTGACCACAGTTGTATACAATGGATGGCATGAAAGGAAGACATCCATTGTTTACAACTGTCATGTGACCTGCTGTGACTGATCACAGCAGTCACATGGTACCAGCAATGGGACAATACACAGATCAGTCATTGGCTGTGTCCTATGGCAACAGCCGGTGACAGATCTCGCCACAGCATGGCCTCGCAGACATGCTTGGCCATCAGTCTCCTATAGGCCTGCCAGGAACTGGTTAAGACTTACATATAGGGGGAACCCATTGCCCTAATGTGGATCAAAGGGGTGCAAGCAGGGTGAGATATGCTGTTTCAAAACTAGGAACTGTATTGCACCTTCTGTAGATCTGCTATAACAGTGTGTATTACACTACTGTGAAAAAGTTTTAGGCAGGTGTGAAAAAAATGCTGTAAATAAAGAATGCTTTCAGAAAAACAAGTGTTAATAGTTTCTTTTTTATCAATTAACAAAATGTAAAGTAAATGAACAGTTGAGAATCCTAATCAAATTAATATTTGATGTGACTACTCTTCTGCCTTCAAAAGAGCATCAATTCTTCTAGGTACACTTGCATGCAGTTTGTGAAGGAACTTGGCAGGTAGGTTATTCCAAACATACAGAACTACCCACAGATCTTTTTTGGATGTAGGCTGCTTTTAATCCTTCTGTCTCTTCATGTAATCCCAGATAGACTTGATGATGTTGAGATCAGTGCTCTGTTGGGGCCAAATCATCACTTCCAGGACTCCTTGTTCTTCTTTACACTGAATATAGTTCTTAATGACATTGGATACATATTTGGGATCATTGTCCTGCTGCAGAATAAATTTGGGGCCAATCACACACCTCCCTGATTGCATGGTATGATGTATAAGTATTTCTCAGCATTGAGGACATCATTGATCCTGACCAATTCTCCAACTTCATTTGTAGAAATGCAGTCCCACACTTGCAAGGAACCTGCACCATGCTTTACTGTTGCCTGCAGACACTCATTGTACCTTCCTCCAGAATTTTAGTAAACAAACTGCCTGCTACAGTCACATATTTCAAATTTTGATTCATTGTTCCGGAGCACCTGCTGCCATTTTTCTACATCCCAGTTACTATGGTGTAATGCATAGATAAGTCACTTAGTATTATTTCCATGTCAGTGGCATGGCTTTTTAGCCACAATTTTTCCATGAAGACCACTTCTGGCCAGATGCCTCTGAACAGTAGTTAGGTGTACTTGGGTCCCACTGGACTCTGCAAGTTCTGTGCTAATGGCACTGCTGGACATCCTCTGGTATTGAGGGGGAGTAAGCAGTCACACCAAATATTGATTTGATTGAGATCTTTCTTCTGTTTGCTCACTTTGCATTTAATAAAGATAAACAATTCAAATATACATTTTTGAAAGCATTCTTATGTTACAGCATACCTGCCTAAAACTGTTGCACAGTACTGTATATATATTGAAGTTGTAGTAAACTCTTCCCATACAAATAAAAAAATCCCCTCCAAGGCAATGCCATATGTGATGCATACTAGCACATTAAGAAAGGCTTACCTTAAAACTAAGCCCTCCAGCGGTGTACTGTCACAGCTGCAGAGGCTTCTATCTTTACCTGGTCTTGCTTTCAGGTTCACAGGATTTGGTCCTTAGAATGGCTGAGCTGCGATGATGCCACAGCCGTGTATGCGTGTGAGAGTTACAGGCACTGCACAGAGCTCTGTAGGAATGGCACAGGTATGTCTTTCCTTCAGAGAACTTGCACCAGTGATGTCATTGGCCGCAGCAACAGTAAATATCTCCTAAATGGTACATGTTTAGGAAATATTCTCTGTACCTACAGGTAAGCCTTATTATAGGCCTACCTGTTGGTACAACTGAATAAAACTATCACTTTAATTCTGTAATTAACAGCATGCATAGCCTGATAGGCTGATTCCTTCCTTCCACCTAATTTTCATCATATCGTATATTACTTCTTTAACTATTTTGCTGTAAAGATCCCAGTCAGCATTTGTTCAGTCTATGTTTCTCTGCAATCTTAGTTACATTTTGCAGTGTATTAATTTGTTTTGTGCTGTACAGTGTTGCTGTAGGTAGTGGCCACGCTGTGGAAATTAATATTTGTTTAATGAGTTTACATAGAACATCATTTATACAATTACTAATGCAACCTGTATTAAATGTTCTTATGATTTCCAGCTTAGCTAATGGTGAAGGTGATTATTAAACGTAAGCATGGGAAAGCAGCAAGGAAACAATTACTCTTTTCCGCTACTGCATTCTAAGTACACATTAATTATATCAAACAATTTAAAGATTATTTAAATTAAGGAATTAGAGACTCACCCATGTCAATTGTTATTTTAAGACTCTACCCTGTAGTGAATTCCAGCTGATAAAAGATCTGCTGAACTCTAATGTATTTTAGTCATTAACATTAACTGTCTGACTGCCGACAAAGTAATATTATTACCCCATATTTGTGAATGTTTGGGCTTTTTGGGTAGTATATTGAAGTGAATATATATTAAGCAAATCCTCTATGATGGCTACTAAAAAGATAAACAAATACGATACTTAAGTTGGATACAAAAATGAAGTAATCATAAATGTCCAAATATCAGGACAACATGGAACTGCAAAACATTATAGTGCAGCTAATGAAAAGCTTAGGTACATTGACAGACTATGATGGCTAGGAATAGTAATACAGTATTTAAAACCAGATCCTCACCACCTCAATATCAGAAAGATATTGTGAGGGAAATAGCAAATATGATACTTTCCTTTTTGCAAAATGTATACTATATGCTCACACTTAGTAACTCAGGATCAAACTAGTGTGCTTGAATTCTAGACTCAATTACTCATATAAAACCTTTGTACTATGCAAAGTAATCAGCCAGTTCAGATGATCCATAGATAATAGTGATTAAATAAACAAAAACAGTACATTTGTACACCCAGAGCATAACAACTACTGCCCAGGCACCATTTTATGCATACTGGTATCCAGGAAATAGATATGGCCCTGGTTAATGCCTGAACATAAATGGTGTCAGCCTTCTAGAGATAAAGAAACCTAAAAGTACCATCAGCTAGTGTACTGTGATTTCTTTGAGAAGTATGCTTTATTTACACACATGTAATAGAAAATGTATTTGCATTTATTTCTTTAGATTACATTTGTGTCTATTGATCAAAGATAAAAGTAGTCAAAAGTCACAAATGATGTTGGCAACAATGTTTGCTGAACAAGATCTTTTTTTATCTGGGGACAGTATTCTGCCATCCTAATTGCAATCCTAATCCAAATGGATATTAACATTTCACCTGCAATTATTATTTCACTTCCAACTGTTTCTATATATCCTGTACATAATGTTCTCATGAAAGCCTGTCACTTGAACTTTTACACAAAATGAACAACAACCTGTTAATGCTGGCTAAATGATGTTGTAACTTATAATATAGTTCAAGTGTTTTCAGACACTCAGTTGTTTCACCCAAGAGTTTCCAGGAAGTAATACTTGTTGTTCTATTAATTACAGTTATTGAAGTGAATATGGCTCTTACGGGATGTACTTTATACTATAAATCAACAATAGAAACATTAGAAAATTACACTTAATATATATCACTCTGAAAATGCCCACACATTTAAATGAATATACCTAAGTGCCCATGAAACAGTAGATAAAGGCAAGCCCTAAGCTAAGAATTAAATGTAGGGCAGCCCTTACAGAGTGGGGAACCAGGTAGCATAGGGATAAGTGTTTTGAAAAGAGTGAAGGAACATTTAGTACTCACTTGATTGGCTGGAGAAGTAGAGTGATGGGGAGGAGAGTAGGAGGGTTGTTTTCAGGGAGGGGCGTAACAGATTTAGTAGGAGAGAAGAAGTTGTTGGATCAACATCTCCTCTCCCTCCTGCCCTGATTGTTTTTGGTTATGGAGGCCGAATTTACAGTAGTGGTGGAAGATTGGCATTCTTGAGTCCTTGAAAGTGGTTGAAATGTGCTGTTTTGGGAAAAAAGGTGGGGATCCATGTTAGATATGGTGTCGTCTAGATGGTCTGGTCAATTAATAGTTACCAGGTAGTTGTAGACCAGTAAGGTTTCTGAGGTCAGCTGGGATTGCTCCCAAGGAGGTGTTGTTGTGGCTGGGGGCATAACTTAGCTATCTGGTGCCACAGACACCAAGGTTTTGTATTTGGTACCTTCAAGGACTTCCTACCTTATTGGTTATGAAATGTAATGTTATTTATTGAGCTTATTGTTTTTATAATAAAATGCCTTGTGGCCATTTAACTCCACTTTTGCGTAAAGTGCTTTCTTTGGGGTTAGAGGAAGTTGAGTTAGGTTACATAGGACCGTGGTGATTGACTTGGTGACCGTTAATCTACCCTTGGCATGAAATGGGTTCCATTTTGTGAAGAATCAAGAAAAAAAGTGTTTCTCTAGGCACCACTGCTGGTTAAAGCTACACAGGCATGGTGATGGTGCACGGTTGGTGATTTTAATCCCTGCCAATGACCACAACCACAGAGCTCCATCAATGGGTGTATGTCAAGGTTTGAGTGAATGTTGAATACAATAATCATGTTGTACCATACCACCCTAGCAATGCCTAAGTACAGAAGGCCTCTAAATCAAGAGCCTGTGGGGACTCAGTCTAAGTACCACCTTGGGTCCAAAGCATAAACATTATGGCTTCCAAAATTTGGAAAGCTTTTCACATACATTCAAGCTCCATTTCATGGTTTTCCCTTCCATTGGGTGATACAGTGACATAACCAAATTTAAGGATGGCAACAATGCCTTTTCTAATGCAGAAGTTGTCGCATAACACTAGCTAGTAATTAACCCCTTCCTGCCCAACCCAGCATCCCTCTAAAAGGTTCTGAACACCCTGGGGCAGGAAAGATTGGCCATCAGATGACCTCTGTGATTGACTGCCCCAGTGTTCACATGATCAGGATCCAGGCATGCTGGCTACAGATCATTAGTGGGGACCGAGAGCTGTCTTTGATAGCTCAGTCTCCATCCAGTGAGTGTGCAGTGAGGGCACTCTCAGCACAGAAACATCATCCATCCAGTGATACACGTGTGCAGCATGTGAGAGTTAAAGCCAATCCTTTTGCCGCTGCACACATGTTATGTGGGTGGTAATGGGTCACAGGAGCAGGAACCCCACAGCTGTTCACTGCAAACAAACTTTTTTCTTTTCTCTCTGTAAACAGTACAGTACATAATCATCTACTTGTGCTTATCCTCTGTGACAGCATCATTCACTGTGAAGGTCATGATAGGTCTGGGTATCCAGGCAAACAGCTGGTGGGTTAGCTGGGCTGGCACCACCAGTGGGTGGCTTGAGATGTAGGGCCACCCCACTTGAAGCACAGTATTTTGGTAGAAATTGCAGCAGTGCTCTCCACAGCTGCTGGGTTTATTGGGCTCCTGCCCATCTGTCTACTAGCTGGGATCAGGGGTGGTCTGACCATTTGGAAACTCGGGCACTGCCCAAGGTCAGTAGGGGGCCCCATGAGATGCCCCTGGAACCTTTTTCATAGGCTTTTTTGAGTTTGGGCAAGGACACAGGGGCCCCATGATCCCCTATTGCCCGTGGGACCCATGAGTTGTCAGTCCGCCCCTGGCTGGGATTAAGTGAGAAGGACCACAAACCTGGCTGCAGATCACATGCCCAAATACTTCTGCCTTATCAGGTGTGGTCTCTTTGAGCTGTAAAGGGTGGGAAACAGGGACACTTATATTCACTGGGTGTGTACAGAAGCCCAGGGGATTGTGGAAACCGTAAATATTTTGGAAAAAGGAAATAATGGTGCCTGTCTCTGTTTTCGAGTCAAAGGGCACTCCACTAAAGATGGCCATAATTCCTCTGACAACTCAAATAAAAAGTCCTGTACGCAATTACAATAATTTATTCAAATCAATAATTATGTTCATTTTTGGTTTTCTTTATTAGAGCTTTCATTAGCTTGGATGTATTTGTCACATCTGATAGTTATTCCACAGCTAATGAAATGATCCATTATGAACCTGGTAATTTTTTTCTGTTTTCAATCTTTTTGGTTTACAGTCACTAATTACTGCCAGAGGGAAATGTGACCTCAAATTACATTTACATGATTAGCTAAAGTAAAGAGGATTTTATATAACCAACAGAGTTTAAAGGATATTTTAAATGTCAATGCCTAATTAACCTTTTTCTTGTAAACAACAAATTTCTCTTTCTTTTCTGGTAGGCACATATAACCATCAATTCAAATCAAAATCAGCACTTATACTAAGTGATTTAGTAATGTAAGGCAAAAAGTAAAACTGAGCAAAGATGTCCAAACTTGCCGGTGAACTTTGATCTTCTGCAAGGCTGAAAAGGTCTGTTTTCCTAATACTGAATTTCATTTTTGGGTAGAAGTTGATGCACTAGATCACTGTTTTAAGAAAAATATAAGTTGCATTGCAGGCATGCTAGATTTAATTTCTCTAACTTTATAAAGTTATGACCCCGTGAAATACAACATTTTCTTCTTAAAGCAGAACTCCAGTCAAAAAAGAAAAAAGAGAAAAATATTTTTTTTTTTTAAACTGTAACAGCCACCTTTAATTTGGAGCTGTCCCCATTATACTTCTATTTTGGAACTAGATTTTTGATTTACAACCAACATCATTCAATCCACTTCATTTGAGCCCCGGTCATCTTGGACTCACACCAGCTTATGACTGGACAGTGAAAGGAGAAGCAGCACAGTTCTTCTTATCAGCATAGTCCTTGTCATCACATGGAGACACAACAGGAAGTGGGAGCAAAACTCTACATAGTAAGGGGAATTCCTTTATAACATAGTTGTTATAGAAAATAGGGTCTCCTCTAGAAGTTGTACTTTTATCACGTTACTTAGAACTATAAATAGTCACTAGTAGGGGCGGACTGACAACTCATGGGGCCCCTGGGCAATAGGGGATCATGGAGCCCCTGTGTCCTTTCCCAAACTCAAAAAAGCCTATAAAAAAGGTATCATGGGCATCTCATGGGGCCCCCTACTGACCCCGGGCCCTCGGGCAGTGCCCGAGTTTCCAAATGGTCAGTCCGCCCCTGGTCACTAGGACAAATAAAGAGGGTCTAACTTCCTGGTGGGGGTACAGGCAGCAATGAAAACCTGACAGGGGTTCTTACCCTTGCACACTCTAATAAAAAACTGAAAGGTTTTTGGTGTACCTATACTATGAGTAACAATTTATAAAGTAGTGAATATGACCTTCACCAAGCAGCACTGGGTATTGCCCATGCCTGACTCCCCTTGCTCTGCCAGCTGCCTCTGCACTATATGAAGTCAGATGTGATAACCTTCACACCACTTCCGGTTTCAGAGCTTAAATTCCCAAGCTGCTGTAGCTAGGGAAAAAGCTGATCAAGCATGATTCCACCCCCCCCTAATGTCTCACAAAGAGGACCCATCATTTCTACAGAGACTTTTAGCCCCAATTTGATAGCAATAAAGTTATGTGTAAAAACGTTTAAACATTAAAGGTATGCCAAACCATCAAACCCCACAAAAATGTTTAAATACCCTGTCCCCGTGCACAAAAATAAACACAATTGAAGGGTGTGCCTACATAATGAAATGACAACTGTGATATACATAAAATGTATTTCTGTGCCCACCAGAATGAGATTAATAATTCTAGACTCATCATTCACAGTTAAAATAGAGCTATAGGCATTCTTTTTCATTTTGGATAGCATAAGGGGGGGGGGGTTATAATCTCTGTAAGCTTTATTCTTGATGTCTTTATCCCATTGAGGAAATTTACCTTCACTTCCTGTCCCATAGCCGAAAAGGAAGTGAGAGGAAATCCTTAAAATTAAGAAAATCTTTTGGGGATCCCCAGAAATAGTCTCCATATTTGGAAGATTTGCTAATGGTAAAGAGGACAAATAGAGAGGGTGAATTTCCCTAACGGGGACACAGACAGCAAGTAAAGCTAACAGGCATTCTAATCCCTCTCCCCTCTATCCAAAATGAAAAAAAAAAAAAGTTTTGCCTTTAGTTATACTTTAATGGTAAACTAGTGACCTGTAAGATCTTTTAAAGCTGTGCATATGGAAAATTGTGGGTACTGATGCTTCTAACTATTAAGGGATCCTCTCACTTTTAAGGTTTGACATCTATTTACTCAATGCAACCTCATCTTTATATTTTACTAAACAAATTGGTAATAGATTATGCCTTTGTACACTAAAAATGCCTTTAGTGGGTTTTTTACTTAAAATACCCATCACAATATTTACAGTACCTCTTGCTGGCCAGCCTTTTTTTCCTACTGCCTGTAATTGTGCAATAGAACCCCACAGACTTCTAAAGGGCTGTCACTCAAAGTCTTATGCACTAGGGGCAGCCCTCTAGAAGTCTTTGGGGATGTACCGCAATAAAACGAACCATTCCATGCTCTATATATAACTGAAAAGGCCTGGAAAATTAGTTGTTCCAATACCTTAATAAGCCTCTGTGAAATTTGTTTATTCTGTATCCAGAAACCACATTTTGAAGACTTGCTTTGCTCCCCTGATTTTCACCCTTTACTCCCATACCTGTCCGAGTATGTTGTACATAAGCCACCCCAAATGTCCACATCTGTTTTTGGGAACCTATCAGATGCTTTTGGTGGAGGGGCATTTAAGCCCTTACCTTTTGCAGCATCCACCTGAAATTGAAAGCATTGTTGTTGTTGATATATCAGGAGCCTCTAAGGCATAACTGTTCTTCATATTGTGCCAGGCTGTTATGTTGCTAAAGGAGAACTTGTTGGATAAAAAAAAAATAGCGGATATGAACTGTTTGAGGAACAGAGTTTTGATTATTTGCTCATCTAGCAACTATGTGGAAGTTGTTGCTAACCATTTCTTAGGCTTGCACGGAGAGGCAACTATAAAAAATAAAAGTAGCATATGCTGGCTCCAGAAATAGACACAAAGAAACTTTAAAGCCTTTTATAACAGCTTTCATTTTGTGGTTGGAAAAGCAATCTTGGATTGATTGGAGAATTATCCACATATTTCCTTTCTATTCATTATACTTCCAAGCAATGGTTTAATATGAAGTTCTTTCACAATGTGAATCACTATATGGAAGTTTTTTTTTTCTTTCTTTTTTTTTAAGCAAATTTAGTATTTGAGTATGCTCTGTAACTGAACATAGCAACATGGCATGTAAATTCTTAAACAGGAGGGGAATTAAATTAAACAAGAGAAAATCAGAATCTAATTAGCCACAACCCTTTTACTGCTAACTCTTAGATGGACCAGTAGGGAGTCGATGAATCAAGGAAAAAGTCGCTTTTATGGAGTTTTGCACCAAGAAAAAATTTACATGCAAATAGTCTGACAACTAGTGTTCATTGGGAATACTATGCAAATCCATGGCTTCTAGCATTTAAAAGTGGCAAATTTCATAGCAATTAACTGTTTCCATATAGTTTCTGTACTGTTTCTGTGTATGATAGTGATTGCCACCATTTTAATATAGAAGGAAGTTTAATTGTAAAATCTTAGGGCGAACAAAATCAGGTAAAATTTTAAAAAACACAGGATTATTGTACTATTCTACTTTAAAATTCATCTACATCATGCAAGTTCATTGAAAAAAATGATAAAACGGAAACAATATACAAATTGGAGACAGAGCTCTTCCAGGACACCTTCATAATAAAAAATAAATCTTCATCAACTAAGATGCCCAGACTTCAAAACAAATATAATTTAGAATTGAAAATAATAAATTTGAATAGAAAATCCTGTAACCACCAAGGCTGACTAGACATCCTCCCCAACAATATTCCACATCCAAGCTGAATAATTATTACAACTCAGCTCTTATAGGCAAGGCCCCACAAATAATAACACTTCCCCAAACACCTTCACAAGGTGGAAACATGTTTAGATTTTATATGTACATATTAGCTCATGGAACATGCATGGAATAGTTGAAGTAGCAACAGAAGCCAAGCAGCAATTGTTTGTATTTATATACAAATATTAATCATTCTGCGATAATCACATTTAAAGAAGGGGAACATCACTTTCACCAGCAAAAGCCAGCATGCAGGATAGAACAGAGGCACAGCCAATGAAGACAAATGGAAATGGATTCTGTGATTCCACATGGTCAGTCTCATTGTACTGTATAACGCATATTAGCAACTTTAATGTAATTTCATAAATGTGAATATAGTAATAAAAAAATGCTGTGCCTCCCTTTTAAGTGCTTGTCTTGTCTTATGACAAATTGTATGTATGTGAGCTTCTTCAATTTTTTCCTGTGCTGCACCTCTTATGCTAAATCCAAATCATGAGTAATGATTCCCACCACCATTCACCACTGTGTTTTACCTCAACTGAGGGACCTATCAATTCACAGGTCATAACACTATTGGTGACTCTACTTGATTGTAACCTCAAAGCCAATGACTCTCAAGTTGTTCCTGGATATAGAATCTGTTCCTCTCCATACATGGTGGTATGGACCTTTAAAAATGTAATCTCTCTCTCTCTCTCTCTCTCTGCAGTGAACTCAAACAAGAGGTTCCCATAGTGTAGTATGCATTGTAAAGTAAATTTATTATGGTAAAATTGCACATACATTATTATTATTAAAAGTACAGGCATATAATACAGACATCGGGGCCATGGCTCTCCTGCCACTTTCAGTTTCAGTGCTCAGACACCCGGTTCCACCTACACGCATATCATCACACCAACGACTCCCTCAGTAGTCTTTCTACATCTCCATCAAAGGTTCCTCACAGTGGGACAGCATAATATGCAGGTTCAAACTTTAAAAGCTGAATTCACAGCAAGTTTTCTCCAAGTATAGTAAAGATGAACTGGCTGACCATGAAATCCACACTACTCTCAATGATCTGGTCATCTTGGTCTTTTAAGTAGACATTAACTTTCAAAAATGTATCCCAAGAGCTGGCTTGACTGTAGAAAGCTTTCCCCCCTCATCTGTCACCAACTTAACAGTGTCTCTTTGAAACAACTCTGCCCTCTACTTTGCCTTCCCCAACAGGAACCTATATAACTTTGTTGATTACAACTTTCCCATCAAAAAATTACCTGACATCAGACTCAAAGCCATTTAATTTATTGCGAAAATAAAGGATGCTTTATTAAGCAATGTCTAAAGCAACCAGGAAACCCTAATGTGTAGTGACCCTGTATGGGAACATGTTAGACCACTTTATTCACCCCTTTTCTCAACACTCCACAATTCCAAAGCAAGGGAAAGTGTTACCAGCACATTGAGGATCACCAATATGGGTCCAAAAGTTTTAATGAACGATCACATAATTACAGCAAGGCAAGGTTTCGAAGTCTCGCAGGACCCCTTCATCAGTCAAGTGACATCACATGCTTGCTGGTGACACTTTCCCTTGCTGATTCTGTTCAGTTCCAGCCGACGGTCGCTGCAGCACCCACTTATACACACAGAGATTTTAAACGCAGGAACGTGTGTGAATTTGGATTGTACACTTACAATTTCAAAGCAGCCGCATCTAAACAAGTCCACTGTCATCTTTGACAGTTTCATAGGTTTGGGAGAAGCTGGCAAATTCATCTCCTCATCTCTTGTCAGAAAGTTTCAAAACAAAAAGTTTTTCAGCCCATCCTCCTGATGACATAAGCTCTGAAACGCGTAGGGTGGGGCCTACAACAGTGATGTCAACACGCACTAGACCATTGATTGATGGCTGGGTCCATTCAGAGAAACCCATAGGAACACCATACAAATCCTGTTATACTTGTGGAGCCTGTATTGTTACCATTTTCATGTGAGTACAATTTAGATATTTTTAATAAACATCTGGTACATACAGTTTTATGCTATGGAAGTGTTTTTGTCATTTTACGTTTGAGAAATCAAGCTGCTATTTCTTATGTATTCCCTGGCAGAGGAAACCATTAGTGTGAGATAAATGTTAACCCTTTGAGTGCAGTTTGACCATCTGTGACACAGTGGTCTGTCTGGTAAGGAGCTGCTTTTTTCATTTGACTTGGGCACACTTTTCCTTTGGATCTGGAGTAATAGTAATAATTTCAGTCCCTTTCCAACACATTGTGTTTTCTATTTTTGTCTGTGAACATATTCCGTAATTTTGCATTCACTATTCAGTTTCTGTGGACTTTTATATTCATTTGTTGAACTCACCGATTTGTAAAGAGTAATTCTCCACTTTTTCACTTTGTGTTTTTTGCATATGCATGTATGTATTTTTATATATATACTGTCTATATATATATATATATATATATATATATATAAACCTGCACGAATAATAACCACAATAGATAAACAATAATCAAGTAATGAGGTAAAAAATATATAGCAGCTGAACACAAAGCCCCTGATACTAGGCAATCAACAATAAATATATAAAAGTGCAGTGCTTAAAAAGTTACAAATAATCATAAGAAAACAATGAAAAATGTGTCAAAAAAAGGTCCTGATGACGTTACCTGTGACGAAATGCGTAGGGTGGAGCCACGCACACACACTACTGCACATGCGTGAACGGCCGGTGGCCATTTTGGAAATTGGAACATTTGGATTTTTTTGCCAATCAATGCCCAATGATGTTTGCTTACATGTGAGTGCAACCATACTTTAAATAAATATTGTGATTAAGGTTTTACACTATGTGGAGGGTTCTTTCATTGCATGTTTTTCACTACGAGTCCAAGCCTTATCCTGAAGGGTTTAGCTACCCTAATTAAGGTCCATTGTTTGGAAGATCCTTATCTGCTGTTTTCGTGATCTGGAGGAGGATTCGAGTGACCGGCTTTCTGGATTGTTTAACAAAGCGTGATTGACCACTCTTAACGGGGTCATGCCTTTCTGGTAAGCCTTCTGAAGTAGTGGTTGGTGACAGGACAACTGTCCTCGGATTTCTTTTGTTTCATCACAGCCTCTGGGACTTTTCTTTTCTTTTTGGATGGACAATTTTTTTTATATATTTTTCACTGTTTTCTTATGATTCTTTGTAACTTTTTAAGTGCTGCACTTTTATGTATTTAATGTATGTATTTATGTTCTATATGAATTTGATATAGATATCTGTTTCACTTATGTATTATATTTATTTACTGCACATTTATTTAATGGGATTATTGAATTTATGATTTGCATTTTTAGATGTATTTTGATGATTTAGCGCTGAGCTTTATTTACATATTGTCAGAATGTTTGCCTGGTCCCTTGAGGCTCTTTTCCAGTCCCTTTACTTCTGCTGCAGATGGTACTATCCTTTCCTGTGGACCCTTCTGCTCACACCATATCCATTAAGATGTCTGTTGGTTTGCTCCACCATGAGGTCCTCTTTTTTCTTATGCTGTTGCAAGCCATTTCTACAATTATTCTGGTCCTTCCCTAGCTCCAGCTACAGTTTCCAGTGTTGGACTGGTCCTTCTAGTTACATGCCTGGTATTCTTCCTGTCATTCCACATGCCTCACTAAGGTCTTGTCAGCCAAACATCTGCCTGTGGCTATCTTCAAGGTTACCTACTCTGTTCAAGCTATTAATGTGGATTAGCTAGATGTCTTCCCAAGTGCAGTGAGTCCAGAGACAGGTAACAAAAATTGTGAAATGGATAAAACATTTCAGGAGAGACTTCAGGAACTTAATATGTACAATCTGGAAGAAAGAAGTGAAGGGGGAGACATGACTGATACCTTTAGATACATCAAGGGAGTGAATAAAGTTCTGGAGAGCAGTATTTTCAATATGAAACCAAAATCAGGAACACAGGGACATGACCTCAAACTAACTGGAGGAAAGTTCAAAACTAATCTTAGAAAACATTATTTTATTGAAACGATAGTTGATGCTTGAAATAAACTTCCAGCAGAGGTAGTGAGCCAGTCAACAGTAAATGGCTTTAGACATGCTTGGGAAAAACATAGATCTATACTTAGACAAAAACATTAATAACAAAAAAAAAATGTAAAAAAAAACCCCTTCAGACTCGATGGACCACTCTCTTTTTTCTGCCATCATTTTTCTATGTTCTTAAAATGAATTTCAAAAGGGGCTTTAACTGCACATTTTTGAGAAAAGAAAGGTGATGCCTCTTATTGTGGTGCTCATTGACCACCAGTGAGAATAATTATTTAATAGGAGATGAGAACTGCTGTCAGACTAACCTTTGAAGAGTGGTGATATCTCCTGGAAGGATCACCTGATATATTTACTATCATACTCCAAAATGTACAAACGATCCTTGCTTTTCTCTCAGTTTTACTTTGTATTCAATGTAAAACCCAGAACATCCAACTCTAGAGCTGACACCCCTTTACAAAATTTTAAATTCTCAAGACTTCAAAGCTTGAATTGTGCCAGAATTCATTAGCCCAACCATTCGCATCCAGGTTCTGACTTTTATCCAGGAATTTGCTGTTCCTTCAAACAAGACTCTAGTTCCCTAGAGCTAAAAACTAAAATCAATTGTACAAGCAACAGGAATACTGCACACCACTTCTTTATTAAAATAGCCAGTAGGAACAACACTAGGAACAACACTAGGTACATCACTTTCTCAGAAAGCTAGTACCTAGCGTGAAAAGCTTAAGATAGTACATATTCCTGCTGGATATTGTAATAACCACTTGCCCTCCAGATGATTTGCCCCCCTGAAAAAAAACAATATTTTTGAATTTTTGCTATAAAACATATGCAGGAAAACATTTTAAAAAAATCTAATTTTGTCATACATTTTAGGCCAAAATGTATACTGCTACATGTCTTTGCTAAAAAAAAATCCCAATATGTGTAAATTAATTTGAAAGACTACAAATGGCGGTATATACACTGGAATTTTTTTTTTAATTTTCTACTAGTAATGGTGGCAATCAGCGACTTATAGCAGCACTGCAGAACTGTGGTGGGCATTCTGACACTGGATGGGAACTGACTAACTGCCACTGACATCTCCAGTGGCAGTAATACAGTGATCAGTGCTAATAAAAAGCACTGACACTCTACTAATGACAATAGGCAGGAAGGGGTTAGTTGAGGGGCGATCAAAGGGTTAACTATGTGCTGTGTTGTGTTTTACTATGTGGCCTGTGTGTGTTTTACTGTGTAAGCAATACAAAACAGCATGCTGGAGCTGGAAGGGGAGAGATCTGTATTGTTTACATACAGACTTCTCCCCTGTCAATGTTCTTTGGCGATCACCGGGTGCCGGTGGGGAATGTCCGGCCGGGACCCAGTGATTAACAGCTGTAGCTGCCAATGACGGCACGGGTAGGGCGGAGCACGCACGTGCCCCCTACCTGGAAATGAAAAATCACGTATGTATATGTGATTTTGTGCAGCCCTGCCACCCTGAGGCAGTAGTTCTGCTATAGGGCAGTTGGGGAGCAGATAAAGGAAGAATATTATTTTGCATCTCTATTTGCTGTGCATAGCAATACAAAGCAATGTGTAGGAGCTGAGAGGGGAAAGATTTGTATTGTTGTCGGTTATACATGGCGACCACTGGGTACCGGCAGGGAATCACAGGGTAATCGACAGGTGAGGCTGCCAATGGCCGTGCGGTTAGGGCATGTGTGCCCCCTACCTGGAGATGCAAAATCACGTATATATCTATCTATCTATCTATCTATCTATATATATATATATATATATATATATATATATATATATACATACATACACACACACACACACACACACACACACACACACACACACACACACACACACATACATGATTGTGTGCAGGCCTGCTGCCCTGTTGCAGTATTTCTGCTGTAGGGCAGCGGGAAAGCAGTTAAAGTGAATTCATTAAAAAACACACAAATTCGTTATTTATCACCTGGTGTTTGCTGGCGGTATTTTAGAAATGTACAAAACAACAATTAGAGGAACTCTGCACTGGTCAGAAAGTGAAAAGTATACAAGTATCAATCTGAAAATGTTCTCCCCTGCGCTCAGCTTTGAAAATAAATTGTAACATTTCATCAGAGGGAGATCATTTTGTGAATGAAAGTACACTAAAATGTTTTCAGAGTCTCACATAATTGCTGTGTGCCTTCTTGTGCAGTGTTAACCTGAAAAAAAAAAAAAGTGAAAAAACACCAAAAATAATGCAAAATTTAAGTGCTAAATGTCACAAGACAAATATTTTCCGCATTCTGCAAATAATGCATGTTTTTTAGTGAATTGACTACATTTGAAATAAATACCGCGTGAGGTATTTTAACTCAAAAATTCATGCGGTATTTATCTCTTAGTGAGTTGACCCCTTTATTACCAACTTCCATCTTTTCAAAGGATATACAGTTATCTGGGTATTAGTAGATCACTTTTCAAAGATGCAAGTAAAAATGTCACCAGCACACCGAGGATCACCAATATGGGTCCAAAGGTTTTAATAAACCATCACATAGTTACAGCAAGGCAACATTCATAGTCTCGCAGGACCCCTTCATCAGGCATGTGACAAATTGTGATAGAAACTGGAGAACTATTTAAGAAAACCATCCACCAAGCAGAGTGAAGTGAAATGAGCTTGGCCCCACCCCATGATGTCATGTTCCCTCCAAAAATGTAATCAAATCAATGTAAACAGAAACATTACAAACTGCAAAAATAAATAAAACAATAATCAGAGGTACATAAACTGCATTCTCGGGAATATAAACATTGTGGTCACATGTGTATCATGGTACTCCCTGGATTGTAATAAAGTGTCAGCTGAAAGCAGTGCTGGGTTCTGGAAACAATGACCAGCAGCATATATGTCCCCGACAGAAGATAAAGACTGTTGCCTAGAAATATGGGGGGGTGTCTCCGATTGCCAAGTGAGCTGCAGTGGGGACACACCTACAGTGGTCCTATTAGTGCAGCGGCCGACAGTTTCATAGCGATGCATGTCACCTGCATGCACCATGAGAGTTTACTACTCACACATGCGCTCAAAGACATTCCTGCACCGGTCGCCATTATCATGGAAATCCGTGCCGGGAAGGACAAGGTGGAGGCAAGTCACTGGCGTCATAGAAACACATGGCGCCGACGCCACACAAACCAATGGGTGGGCGGAGTTGCAGAGATGAGCTGTGAAGAAAAAAGAACAGAAAGGAAACATTGAGGGCTAGTTCACACCACATGCATTTCAGTTACTTTTCATCTGCATCCAAACATAAAGTAGCATACTATACATGGTTGTCAATGTCATAGTTCACATCAGTGCTCGTAGTTCCAGTGCATTCCAGCTGCAGATATAAAGCAGAACACGCCGCATCTCACTTGTACAGAGCTGCACTGGAATTCAGCAAAACGCATCAAAAAGTGCACCAAAAATGTGCCATATCACACATGTCCCCATCTAAATTGAAAAAAAGAGAGGGGAAAAAATGGACTAGAATGCATAAAAAATGTTTTGGAATGTATAAAAAATGCACCAGACATGCCAAAAACCACGTCAAAATGCACAGGCAAAAACACATCCAGAAGGCATCTGGACTACGTCTTCATAGTGCGAACCAGCTCTGAGAATGATGATAATCAGTCCATGAATGGAACTGGGGAGAAGTGGAAGAAAAGGGAGTGATAAAATGGAAAAGAGGCTAGACATGGAAAAAAAAGGAATGTGTAGGGGTGACACAGCTCACCTGCTTGTAGGGAGAAAGAAAGAAACCGCTGTGAATAGTGCAAATGTGAAAAATCGAAACCAAAAGTTATCTACAAAACTATATACACTTCAATCATGAGGAATCATAAGCAAAGTTAATCTGCGATCCAAAAAGCACAAATATGATGTGTTAGTATTACGTCCCCTCGGTTGTGTTGTGTCGAGGTTATGAATCCAATAAGCTTCATGACGGAGGAAGAAGTTGTCACGATCTCCTCCTCTCACCGATTGACTGACGTGTTCGATGGTCATGCCCCTCAATTCATATACCTGGTGTCCTGCCGAAATAAAATGGACTGCCACAGGTGTGCTCAAATCAATGGGTTCACCTTTGGTACTCTTGACTAGAGCTGTCCTAATGTCACTCCTGTGTTTCTGAAATCTCAGCTTAAAAGGGACCTTTTGTTTTGCCCACATAAACTAGTGAGCATGGGCATTTCATAATATAAATGCAGTAATCGGTGTTACAGTTCAGGTAACCCTGTATCTGGTAACGTTTCCCACTGTGGGGATGTGTGAAATATTCCCCGCAGATCAATGAGTTGCATACATTACAATTGTAACACTTATAGCAACCCTGTCTTTCTGAGAACTTAAATACTGCCTTAGCGTATTTGGGCCTAGGGTCCGCTTGAACTAATAAGTCACGTAGGGATCTACCTCGCTTATGTGTCATCAATGGTGGATTCTTTAAGTCGGGTGAAAGAGTGTCATCAGCTCTAAGGATGTTCATGTTACGCATGACAGCTTGTTTAATACGCTCAGATTCCTGATTGAAGCCATGTATAAAGAGCGGCTTGTTGGCCGCCCTAGGGCTGCCTTCAAAATCTGCCATAGCTCTGGCCAATGCCTGGTCAAGTACTCGAGTAGGATAACCTCGTTCCACAAATTTTCTATACATGGCCTCAAGTTGTTCTATCCTGTAACTCATACAGGAACGAATGCGTAACACCCTCTTGAACTGTGAGATAGGCAGGCTATCACGGATATGCTTGGGATGTGCGCTCTGGTAATGTAGTAAGGTGTTCCTGTCCGTTGGTTTTGAGAACACAGATGTCTGGAGTGTACCCTGATTGTTAGTGATCCTCACATCAAGATATGTAATGCTGTTGGGGGATATCTCCGGGTGGAAAATGATACCAGGAAAGATGCGGTTAAGCTGATCAACAAACTCATAAAAAATAGATGTTTCCCCTTTCCAGATAAGGAAGATATCATCTATACCGTGTTCCAAATTATTATGCAAATTATATTTTTCTCATTTACCTAAATAATTGATGTAAATAACAGTCAGCATGTTATCAACTATTAAGAGTACAATTCAAATTTTATTGAACAAACCTCCTAATGATAACAGTATTTTTTTAAACATAAAACACTTACACTGCACTGTTCCAAATTATTACGTACAGTAAGTTTCAAAACACTTTATAGGTTGTAAAGAACTGAAAATTGTAATTTGTTGTGTTTGCAGCATATTTACTGAAATCAAAAGCTATTTCAATCAAATTTTTAACAACATTTTAACTTTTTAAACATTTTAACAGGTCACGTTACATTTTACCATAGGACCCCCTTATTTGATAGCAGCTTTATAAGTCTTGCATCCATTGAACTTGTGAGTTTTTGGACAGTTTCTGCTTGAATTTGTTTGCAAGATGTCAGAATAGCCTCCCAGAGCTGCTGTTTGGATGTAAACTGCCTCCCACCCTCATAGATCTTTTACTTGAGGATGCTCCAAAGGTTCTCAATAGGATTGAGGTCAGGGGAGGATGGAGGCCACACCATGACTTTCTCTCCTTTTATCCCCATAGCAGTCATTGATGCAGAGGTATTCTTTGCAGCATGAGATGGTGCATTGTCATGCATGAAGATGATTTTATTACGAAAAGCATAGTTCTTACTTCTATACCAGGGAAGAAAGTAGTCAGTCATAAACTCCACATACTTTGCAGAGGTCATCTTTACACCTTCGGGGACACTAAAGGGGCCAACCAGTTCTGTTCCCATTATTCATGACTCCACCACCGCCTTGCTGACATTGCAGCCTTGTTGGAACAGGGTGGCCGACCACCAACCATCCACTACTCCATCCATCTGGACCATCCAGGGTTGCACGGCACTCATCAGTGAACAGGACTGTTTGAAAAATAGTCTGCATGTATTTTTCTGCCCAATGCAGCCGTTTCTGCTTGTGAGCATTGGTTAGTGGTGGCCGAATAAAAGGTTTATGCACAGTTGCAAGACTCTGGAGGACTCTACACCTTGATGTCCATTGGACTCCAGAGGCACCAGCAGCTTCAAATATCTGTTTGCTGCTATGTAATGGTATTTTAGCAGCTGCTCTCTTGATCCGATGCATGGATCTGGCAGATATCTTCCTCAATGTGCCTTTATCTGCACAAACCTGTCTGTGCTCTGAATCAGCCACAAATCTCTTAATAGTGCGATGATCACGCTTAAGTTTTCATGAAATGTTTTCATACCTCGTCCAAGGCATTGAACTATTTCACTCTTTTCGGCAGCAGAGAGATCCTTTTTCTTCCCCATATTGCTTGAAAATGGTGCTCTGCTTAATAATGTGGAACACCCTCCTTTAGTAGTTTTTCCTTAAATTGGGCTCACCTGACAATCTAATTATCACAGGTGTCTGAGATTGTTTTCAGTGATCAAAAGAGCCCTGACACACAATGCCATCCATGAGTTAAACTGAAAAACAAAATATTTAATCTTTGTGACGCTTAAATAAAATTTGCATAATAATTTGGAACATGGTGTATATATCTTAGCCAGCATTTGACATGATCAATGAACAAAGGCATGACATAAATGTTGTGCTCCTCCATATACCCAACAAACAGATTTGCAAAGGAGGGGGCAGCAGAACTGCCCATGGCAGTGCCGCGTATTTGGGTATAGATGGTCCCCTCAAATGCAAAAAAATTGCTTTCAAGTACAAAACGTAAACAATCAATAAGATATTCACACGGGAGATTCTGGGCCTTCGATCCGGACCAGAAATGTCTAACCGCCACCAAACCTGCTTCATTAGGTATGCTGGTATACAAGGACGAAATGTCCATTGTTGCTAATTTCCAATTTACATCAAATGCCGAGAATCCCCCAAGTTTATCCAAAAAAATCCCCTGTGTCCCTGACATATGCCGGCAGGTTCTGAACCAATGGTTGAAGATGGAAGTCCAGTAGCTGAGCCAAAGGTTGGGTGATTGACCCTGTGCCAGAAACAATTGGCCTAAATTTTAAAGGGTTTGTGCCTTTGTGAATTTTAGGTAACCCATATATCACAGGTAGTCTTGGGTGGTCGTCCATCAAGAATTCAGCTGTCTCATTAGAGATCCAGCCGTTGGCTTGGCCGATGTTGATGAGAGAATTTAGTGTTCATGATGCCTTGTGTAGGATCCACAGTGAGTTGTAGGTAACTGTTAGTATCAGCTAACATTGATAACATGCCCTCCCTATAGTTTTTATAGTCATGATCACAATAGCACCGCCCTTATCCGCAGGCTTGATGATAATATTTTTATCGTCCCTGAGTTTCCTTAGGGCTTTAAATTCATCAGGACTAAGATTAATGCATCTCCTCATGGGCATGTCAGAGAGAACATCATGTTTTAGAGTGCGTATGTAGAAATCAATGGATTGGTACTGTCCAGGGGGCATGAATTTGCTTTTAAGTTTGAACGAATGACCTGTGGACAAAGGCATAGTTCGTGGTTGTGTATAAAAAAACTGTTTGATTTTCAATGTCCTCTCAAACTTGAACATTTCTATTTCAAAATTGAAGTCATTAAACCTTGCCACAGGACAGAACGGCAGACCTTTAGATAAGAGACAGGACTCACCCTTTGTGATGTGTCGGGATGCTAGATTAACTACCGGACTCGTCTGTTCGTGCATTGGTGCATTGCTGCGTGTTTGGTATCTGCGACCTCTTGTTGCCCCTCCTGGTTCTGCACCATCTCCGACCCTTTGAAAAAGGGATGTGCAACTGTCAGCAACAAGGGCTGTGGAGCGACCAGATGTGCCGACTTCGCTGTCTGTTGAAGGATTCTCGGTTAGTCGCTCACTCTCAGACAAAATCTGGGGGCTTCCTTTTGTTGGCTTCTGGGGTAGAGGTCGAGTACGTAGTCTCCTCCAGGGCCTAGAGATCCCGGTTAGCCATGGGTAAACTCTACCTTCTTGGTAATCCTGGTTTACCTGTTTAAATTTGTCCCTTTTGGACTGCTTCTGTTTTATGGTGTATGTGGTAATCTCGTTGTCAATCTCCTGCAAGGCAGAGGTCTGATTTTCTGTATCTTGTGTTGGTAATTCCAACACTGCAAGTTAATGTTTCACTTGGCACAGCTGAACCTTGACCTCTTCAATAACTAGTAACATATAGTTCAGTGAGTTCTGAGTGGAAACCTTACACCATTTTTCACAGAAATCTCGTTTATGACGTCCGATGGTGGGCTGATTTCTAATCCGGAAACCCCTCGGAATTAATTTTGCTCTGTAGTACTTAGACAGAGTCTGGCCATGCAGCTCCAGATCAACCTGTCTTCTCTTCAAGTGTTTGATTTCCCTTAATCGATCAGTAGCTGTATCCGATCCAAATGCTTTTTCAGTGTCAGGTGGGAAGAGGATTGCATCAATCTCTTCCTGATTGTAAATGCATCCAAAATTGCTGGATGATGCGATATCCTCAGATGCCATGATTGGATCAATCGGTGAATGTGATGTCCCGGTTATCTACAGGTACATCTAGTGCATACTCTCGTGGTGGGCAGCCAGCAGGGGTGCTGTATGGGAAGCCAGTCCAGAATGCAAGTGTACAATCCAAATGCACACGTTCCTGTGTTAAAAATGGCTGTGTGTATAAGTGGGCGCTGCAGTGACCGTCAGCTGGAATCGAACGGAATCAGCAAGGAAAAAATGTCACCAGCACACCAAAGATCACCAATATGGGTCCAAAGGTTTTAATAAACGTTCACATAGTTACAGCAAGGCAACGTTTCGGAGTCTCGCAGGACCCCTTCATCAGGCATGTGACCAGGGGCAGACTGACCATTTGGAAACTCGGGCACTGCCCGAGTGCCCGGAGTCAGTAGGGGGCCCCATGAGATGCCCCTGGTACCTTTTTCATAGGCTTTTTTGAGTTTGGGCAAGGACACAGGGCCCTATGATCCCCTATTGCCCGGGGGCCCCATGAGTAGACATGTGACAAATTGTGATAGAAACTGGAGAACTATTTAAGAAAACCATCCACCAATCAGAGTGAAGTGAAATGAGCTTGGCCCCGCCCCATGATGTCATGTTCCCTCCAAAAACGTAATCAAATCAATGTAAACAGAAACATTACAAACTGCGAAAATAATAAAAACAATAATCAGATGTATATAAACATTGTGGTCACATGTGTATCATGGTACTCCCCGGATTGTAATAAAGTGTCAGCTGAAAGCAGCGCTGGGTTCTGGAAACAACGACCAGCAGCATATATGTCCCTGACAGAAGATAAAGACATTTTTTCCTTGCTGATTTTGTTCGGTTCCAGCTGACGGTCACTGCAACACTCACTTATACACACAGCCATTTTTAACGCAGGAACGTGTGCGTTTGGATTATACACTTGCACTTTTCAAAGATGGTACCTTTCATACCTTTTTATTATTTACTTTTAGCTGCTACACTTCTACACTGAAGCATGCTTCTCCAGTGATTCCTGTGCTCCTGTGACCCCTGCATCCTTTAGCTTTATGGAAAAGTTAATGCAAAATGTTTTAATGGCCAGCTCACACTACATGCACTTCAGTTGCATGCAATCTGCATCCAAAACACACAGATAGTAGGTGATATGGTTGTCAATGTCATAGTTCACATCAGTGCTTGCAGCTTCAGTGTGTTCCAGTTGCAGAAAAAAAAAGTAAAACAGGCTGCATTTTTCCTGCGCAGAACTGTACTGGAACACAGTAAAATGCATAAAAAAAATACACCCGCATGCACTGAAATGCACCAAAAACACACTGTAACACACATGTCCCTATTTAAATTGAAGAAAAAGAGAGCGAAATCAATGAACTGGAATGCATAAAAAAAGGCACTGGAATGTGTCAAAAACGCACCAGAAGAGTCAAAAATGCACATACAAAAACGTATCCGAAACACATCTTGACTGTGTTACTGTAGTGTGAACTGACCCTAAATGTTCTAAACTAACAGATAATACAGTAAACTGACAGTATGTACGTGCTTGCTGCAGATAGTAGCTGTCATGCAGCATTTAATAAATCCACCTCCTCTGAACTAGTGTAACACAATATTGGATTGCCGTACCTAGGACAGTTTAGCAGTGTGCGTCTTCACTTTAGCCTAGGTTCACACTACAGCGGTTGAGGAAATCCCAAGTGATTCGCACAGGAACCGCACTGCATTTCAGTACAAATCACACGCGATTTGTATGCGGTGAGATTAGAGCCATACATTTTGTATGGCTCTATTCGCACTGCACCCGCACCAAAAACGTGCAGGACCCTTTTTTGGTGCACACTAGAATCGGATTGCATGGGTATTCACACCCTGGGGCGGATTGACCATTGGGGAACTCGAGCACTGCCCGAGGGCCCGGGGTCAGTAGGGGGCCCCATGAGATGTCCCTGGTACCTTTCATAGGCTTTTTTGGGTGTGGTTTGAGTGTGGACGAGGACACAGAGGCCCCATGATCCCCTATTGCCCGGGGGCCCCATGAGTTGTCAGTCCGCCCCTGTTCACACCTATGCAATCCGATTCTGCACATTGCATCGCGTTTTGCGGACCAATGTGGGGATGTCGTTAACTTAACCCGCATTGGTCCGTGTGAACGGGATGCAATTGTGTTGTTGCGGTGCTGAATTTGCACTGAAAACTATGCAAATTCCACACCGCATCAGTGTGAATGAAGGCTTACTGTACCCCTTCCTCCCCCCACACTTTCTCAAATTTAGCTAATTGCACTGGGTGATCATCACATTTGCAGTGCAATCATCCCTAGTTGTGTATAAGATTTCACTCAAGTATAGTAACCATTTCTAATTTTGTTGCTGCTGGAATCACTCTATCTATAAGGTACGGCCACTTTCATATTATACAGCATGGTGCAGTCTCAGCAACATTAGATTAAAAGCAGCGCCTCCAGGGAAGGTTTTTTTTTTTTACATTAAAACCATGTTATCTGATTTTTTAAAACTGAATTATTCTTTGAACATGAACATATTCAATATAGATACAATAAAATGAACATATTCAATATAGATACAATAAAATATCATAGAAATTAAGTTTTACCTAAATGAAATGCATTAGCATATGTAAAGCTTTTTCTTTTTTAGTTTATGTTTTTGTTTTTCACTTTAAAAGAGTTACAACACCAGAAAATTAAATAAAAATATCTTCCAACATGCTTGCATATTCGTTTATAAAGTTATTTATTTTGACTCATGAAAGTATCTAAAATTAAGCTTTATTATGTTGCTATACAGTATGTCAGCTCAAAGTTGAAAACAGACTGTGCCTTGTTGGATAGGAGTAGTAGCGCTTAGGAGGATTTACAGAAGAATCAGCCACCAGTGTTGTTATGTTAAATTGGAGTAGATTACATGTACAACTGTGGAACAATCTTTAAAGTGCAACTTCACGCATAACAAACTGATAAAAAATAATGTTCTTTGGCAAGAAATATACACTCCATATTAACCACTTGGCCTCCAGAGGATTTACCCCCTTCCTGACCAGGCCATTTTTGCCATACGGCGCTGTTATTTTAACTGACAATTGCGCAGTCATGCAATGCTGCACCCGAATAAAATTTATGTCCTTCTTTTCCCACAAATAGAGCTTTATTTTGGTGGTATGTGATCACCTGTGCAGTTTTTATTTTTTGCGCTATAAACAAAAAAAGACTGACAATTTTGAAAAAAATATGTTTTTCACTTTTTGCTATAAAACGTACGCAGTAAAGAAAATAAAAAAATCAAATTTCATCATAAATTTAGGTCAAAATGTATTTTGCTACATGTCTGCTAAAAAAAATCCCAACACATGTAAATTAATTGCTTTATGTGAAAGTTATAGCATCTAAAATGGTGGTATATATATATTTTTTTACTAGTATTGGCAGCAATCAGTGACTTATAGTGGGACTGCGGCGGGCATTCTGACACTGGGGGGAACTGACTTATTGTCACTGATGTCCCCAGTGACACCAATACAGTGATCAGAGCTAATAAAAAGCCCTGACACTGTACTAATGACACTGGGCATGAAGGGGTTAACATCTGGGGTGATCAAAGGGTTAATCGTGTACTGTTTCACTATAGGGACTGTGTGTGTGCTTCACTGTAAGCACACTGCTTTGTATGGCTCTGCTATGGAGAGCCATACAAAGCAGTGTGCAGGAACTGACAGGGGAGAGGCTCTGTATTGTTTACATACAGGTCTCTCCCCCGTCGGAGATACTCGGCGATCACCAGGTGCCAGTGAGTAATCACTGGCCAGGACCCTGTGATTGACAGCCGAGCCCATGAATGGTGGTGCGGGTAGGGTGTGTCGCCCCCCTCCCATCTAGAAATGCAAAATTATGTATAGATACGTGATTTTGCACACCCATGCCGCCCTGTCGCAGTATTTCTGCTATAGGGTGGTGCGGAAATGGTTAAAGTAAAACTTTACCCATAATAAATTGATAAAAAATAATGTTCTTTAGCAAGAAACATACACTCTACATTAATAATTATGCTACCAAAATTAGTGTGTGCTGCAAAGTACCTCCAGTATTGTTCCTGTTTCTTCCTGCTGGAGGCTGCTATTTTGCTGAAGCCCAGAGTCCTGAACAGCATTAAATCTTTATTCTGTCAGCGGATTAGCCACAGTGCCTAAAATAGAGAACAACTGAGCGTGTGCAGAGCTGGGTGAGATAGTATATTACTGGATTTTAAACAGTATAGGCAGAGGGGCGCATGCGCGGCAGGATCCGGGATGGATGCTCAGTGAAACGAGCTCCGTCCACCCGCCAGCACTGACGTGGCTCACTCCAACCCCAGGAGACAAAACTGGCTCTGAACAATAAATAAGGGTCACGGAACAGACTGCAGATAATGACTCGCTGCCGCAAAGCTCCGGGACAGCCAGGCAAGCTCACAAATTTCTTACCTGCTGTCAACCCCTGCAGCCAAGATGGCGCCGGCTGCATGATAAGCAGCCTCATCTCGTATGAAGAAGACAGCTTAGCACAGCATGTAGACCCCAGGCTCAAGGCATTACTGTTCCCGGGTGAGTCCTCTCCTCCCCTGTCTCCTTCTACCAGCAGCCCTGCTAAATCCAGGCCTAGACTGGACACAGACACCATTCCTGACTTTCCACCTATAATCTCTGGAAACGCTTCTCCATCTTTAATCAAATCCTTTCCTGCCTTTCCTTTCCTCTGACCAACCTATCACTGAAATCTCCATGAAAAACATGCTTCTTTCTCTATGACAAACTTTACACAATGATCTGACAACATCACTATCCCAAATCTCAAACACGGTACAAAAACAGGAATACCGTATATGCCATATTGAGAACAAAATGGGAGAAATGTTCAGGGCACATAATGATCTAATAGATGTACACGCAGACCATGAAGCTGACGTTGAACAAATAAATCTTAAACTGGCAGACCTAGAGGATCGCTCCAGGTGCAAAAACATTACATTTCGTGGTATCCCTGAATCCATCACTAATGACGCCATGGTTCCCTATATCCAACAATACATGAAGCACCTCATCTTTTCACTCACAGACATGGTGCTCGCCATAGACCGAGCACTCAGAATACCCAAGCCATCATTCCTACCGGCCGCTATACTCAGGGATACATTGGCGCGCATACATTTTTATCATGTGAAAGAGAAAATAATGATAGCCGCTAGATATTCTACTTCAATTCCAGCATCACAAGCGAAAATCAAATTATTCGCTGACCTATCCAAAGCT
Organism: Staurois parvus; assembly: GCF_062004578.1. Lineage (NCBI taxonomy): Eukaryota > Metazoa > Chordata > Amphibia > Anura > Ranidae > Staurois > Staurois parvus. Next base: position 6,891,012 of record NW_028318400.1, on the reverse strand, counting down.
ACACTCCTTAACTGCAAAAAGCTTGTCACCATAACAAAAGCACTGTGGAATCATGGAATCGGCTACCAATGGGGCTTCCCCGTGAAGCTTACCGTCAAGCACCAAGGAAGGCTATACACGATTAAAACTCTGGAAGCAGGCATCGAACTTCTGAAAACATGGAACATCATACCAGTGGACTCCCACCAATCCGCTCCTAATCGTCCGCAGCAGATGGATGTAGAGTGGTCATGATCCAATATCTATCCCACTAAATACCCAACAAACTGGGCATTGCTTCACAAACCACCAACTGCTGGCAGACGGCCCCTATCCGAACATTTCCAGACCCCAAGTTTTCTTCCAGCATGACATCTTCTATGAGTCATGCTTGTTCAAACCTCCCTGTTTGTGCTACACATGTTACTTGTGTTTTTACAAGTGTTTTTTACCCTTCTCCCCTCCTCGAATCACCAGTCAGCCAAGTCAATCTCTCTCCTTTCAAAGACCTCCACCACAGGATGGAAAACCTTCCCCTGTCCAGGGAACAAACTGAGCCCGCAACATCACACCTCTGAAAGACCATCACCTATGACAAAAGAAATCCTACCCTACTCAACAACCTAAGAAACAACTCCTCTACTTCACAGAACCTGTCAACACTCAACAAAATGATTAACATATCATCCTTAAATGTCCATGGCCTAAACTCCTCTTATAAGAGATCCTTATTCCTGAAAGAAGCTCGCTCCCTACAAGCTGATGTCCTATTCCTGCAGGAAACACATTTCGCCTCCACCAAAATCCCTAAATTCAATGTGCATCAATTTTCTTCTATATATATGGCGACAAATCCCAAAAAAAAGAATGGTGTCATTACAGCCATAAGAGACTCCCTACGATTCCAATATATCTCAGAAACAGCAGACCCCCAAGGCCGCTAGCATATCATGATCTGCAAAATCAATAAAATCCTATACACCCTGGTCAATGTCTACGGTCCAAATACCAACCAACTCCAATTCTACAACAAACTCAACTCAACCATCTCCTCTCAAAAAAAAAGGCAGACTTCTCATTGGCGGAGACTTCAACATCAAAGGCAATCCACTTCTGGACTCTTCCTTCAACAAACGCTCCTCCAAACACAATTTTAACCAATTTTTGCATAACAACGATTTCTACTATATTTGGCCATGCCAACATAGCACAGAAAAAGATTACATCTACTGCTCCCCTTCCCATCTATCCTACTCCAGAATTGACTTCTACATCACAGACAAATGGACTCTACAGCATGCCACTTCTTCAAACATCGGCACCATAACATGGTCAGACCACAGTCCAATCACCATTACCCTCGACCACAATCAACACTCTTCGATCCCTCGAATTTGGAGATTAAATTCGACACTACTGAAGAATCCAGACCACAAGAAACACATACTGGGCGCACACAACATGTTTTTTGAACTCAATGATACACCTGATATTTCTATACCCACATTATGGTCCACTTACAAAGCATACATGAGAGGTATTCTTATACAACTACATTCCCTCATCACCAAAAGAAGAAACCAACAAATTAAAGAACTCCTCACATCAATTAAATTTAAAGAAGAAATGAATAAAAAATCCCCAGACCTTTTAATTTCTTCCTCCCTCGCCACAGACAGAAACAAACTTAAATCCCTCCTACTATATAAATACAACCTTAATCTTCAAAAAATGAAAGTAAAATTCTACTCCTTAGGCAACAAAGCAAATTCCCTATTAACTAAAATTATCAAACAAAGAAACCTAAAATCCAAAATATCTTCAATCCAACACCCAACCACTCATACCGTAATCACAAATCCACAAGAAATAGCCAACGCTTTTGCGAAATATTACCAACACTTATACAATCTCAAAAATTATCCTGATACTATCCAACCAACACTTACATCCATACAACAATTTCTACACACAACTAAACTTCCCCAACTTTCCTCATCTCAACTTGCTGCTATCTCTGCTCCGATCTCTCCCAAAGAAATAGAAATAGCCATTAAAACACTCCCACTTAATAAATCCCCAGGAAACGAGGGATACACAAACTAATTCTATAAACAATTCGCCCCCGACCTTTCACCCTACCTGACCAAACACTTTATTCATGCCGCCACCACAGGTACATTTCCTAATGATATGCTACAATCTATAACGACTATAGCAAAACCTGGCAAAGATCCACAACTTGTCCAAAATTATAGACCAATCTCATTACTCAGCACAGACATAAAACTTTATGCAAAAATTATAGCCCTCAGAATCCTCCCTTATCTCCCTATCTTAATAAACCCAGACTAAGTAGGAATCATTCCAGGCCGCCAAGCCTCCGATGCCTCCAGAAGACTTATATCCCTTCTCCACAATCTAGAACTCAACAAGCAACCCTCCCTATTATTATCTCTAGATGCAGAAAAAGCATTCGACCAAATACATTGGCAATTTATGCAATTGACCCTAAAAAAATGTGGCATAACAGGATGGTTGTTAACAGCCATCCTATCACTATACACCCACCCCTCATCCAGAGTACTAACAGATGTAACACTAACGGACCCTTTCAACATTACAAATGGTACTAGACAGGGTTGCCCATTATCCCCCATAATATTTACATTGCTCATTGAACCCTTAGCTTCTAAACTTAGAGACGACCCAACATTTACTGGCATCAAACATCTCAACACAGAACATAAAATTAGCCTATTTGCAGACGACATCATACTAATGGTAACCATCCCAAACAAATCCCTCCAAACGATCCGCACCCACCTCCAAAATTACTCGACGGTTTCTTACTACAAACTTAACGAGCCCAAATCCCCAATTTTAAATCTCCACACGTCACCCCAAACCCAAATACTATTAGCCAAACAATTCCCCTTCTCTTGGGAGAAAAACTATATTCCCTATTTAGGGATCAGACTCACCGCAACAACAGACCAACTATACACCTCGAACCACAAGATGTTACTCGAAACTATCCCCCAAGAAATTGCCACACATTGCACCTCAGAACTATCCAAGTTGGGTCGAGTAGCAACTTTGAAAATGTACATCCTGCCCAAAATCTAATATGTATTCCGCACACCTCCCATACCAATTCCCAACACCTTTTTCTCCAAATTACAAGCAATTCTTGCCAATTTTCCATGGAACTTTAAAAAACCCAGATGCACCACAAATCTCCTAATACGCCCGACATCCAAAGGAGGAGCAGGCCTCCCACACCTAAAATCCTACTACAATGCCATTCTTCTTGACCAAATATATTTTTTGTGGAAACCAACAAGAGAAAAAATTTGGTCCACAATGGAAACCCTTCCATTTCTCCCGCTTAAACCCCAAAACCTACTCTTAACACCACCAACACATCCCTACCCCAATTAACATATTGCACCTCATTACCCCCTCTCTAGAATTATCCCAATGGGAAAAACGAGGTATAAACAATATAAACTCTTTTCAAAATCTCCAAACTAAATTCAATCTTTCTACCACTGAATATTTCACCTACTTAAGAATCGTTCACTGCCTACAAATGAAAAATACACCCATTTCCACAAAGATCCCAATCACTGCATATCACTTCTTCACTAAACCACAATATCCAGGCAAGGGTATTTCCACTTTCTACACATACATAATAAACTCACAATTCACTCTACAATCTACATCCCTAACCAATTGGAAGAAAATCCTTTCACAACCAATACAGACACAATCATGGGAAAAAGCATTTAGCATCACCCATAAATCATCCCAATGTAGTTCACACTGGGATTCATACCTAAAAATCCTCCTCCAATGGTATCTAACTCCTGTCAAACTATCTATTTACTACCCAAAACACTCCTCTTCTTGCTGGCAACAGTGCGGTGAAATAGGCTCAACATTACATATATTATGGTCTTGCAAGTCAATTAGATCCTTTTTGGAACAGCGTCTTCCAGTTCTCTCTGAACTATCCAAAACTTCAATAACCCCAAATTCCTCACTTGCACTCCTGCACATTGGGATTGAAAAATTTCCCCATAACTCTCGTACTATTATCATCCATACACTCTCTGTGGCCAAAATCAATATCACCAGATTATGGAGCACTACCACTGCTCCTTCCCTCACATCACTGATTACGGATCTTAATTTCCAATGTGAAATGGAAAGAAAATCTGACTTTACCCAACATAAATTCAAACCCCAATGGTCTCGCCGGCTACAAAATCCAAATTGCTCTTTACAATTCTGATAATCTAAATATAAACTAAATTGTCCACCAAATCTAGACTGGTACTCCTTTTTCTACCCTGTTACACTTACCCTTTTCCCTTCCTACCTTCCTTACTATCCCTCCCTGTTTAATACCCCCCCAACAACCCATACACCTCACTGTGGTTTAACACATATTCAAGAATACCTCTGATGTCAATATTTTACATACCATTATCAGCCCCAGCCAACTGGTGGGGTAAATACTCAATACTATGTTATATAATTATGTATACTGTTGAACCGAATACCCTTACCCTGTTATGTTACTAAAAAAAACTTCAATAACAATTATTGAAACATAAACAGTGTAGACACTTATTTGTAATGTTTTACAAAGCTATATCTGCCAAATGGGCCAGTATGAAGTGATCTAGCAGGACTTAATTTTCTGACTAAAGTTGCACTTTAAATGGTGATGTCACTACTATGCAATGCAGATGTCTAGCTAAACAACCCAGACAATTTCCATTATTTTCAACCAAGTAGTAAGCTGTGTGGGTAGTGGTGCCCATAAAAAAGACATGGTGAGTATGTACAGTATTTAAAAAGGGAACAATGACAGTGTATGAAAGTACAGCTAAAATATTTACTAGTAGTGCTTTAATTGCAGGTGATATTTGCTCACTTCAGCTAAAAGCTTTGGTTGAATAATCAGCATCTGACATATCCAGTTGTATCAGATGCCTGTGTCTATCTGCAGTGCACTCTGGTGCTTTTAAATCATGCACAGGAACCTTCAATGTTGACATAAATTTTAACACTGGCATTTGACATTGGTGCTGGATACTTTTATATTAGTAGAGTGAAACAGTGTCAGAATCAATATTTCTCACATTTGATAATGATTACATTTCTTGTGCTGTGGGCATCAGGTTATTAATGAGAATATAAAAAAGTGGCTTTTCAACTAGCTCTTGTGTTGTCACATGCTACTACATCTCATTAGTATAATGAGCCCTACACCATGTGAAGAATAAGTTGGTGACAACATAAAAATCCCTAGCTAACAAGGACAGTTAGAGACAGGTAATATTCCCAAAGAAGATGCAGGTTAAGCATAGAATTCAGAAGCTGCTACTCTGAAAGATAAATGTGCTATTTTCACAGTTTTCCTGGGTGTTCTGGTAAATTTTGTGAATGTAGACAGCCTGTGTCATTATATCAGTCAGATTGTTTGTAAGCAGAGCAAGATTTTGATACAGTAACTGGAGCCAGTTGATATACAACCCTTGGTGCATTAAAGCTGAACTCCTGACATATTAAAAAGCAACAATTCATAACTAATATAATAACCAAAAATATCAATCATGAGCCGCGCTTCACTACTGATTTGAACCAACACAATCAGCATAAACGTCTCTTAATCAGTGTCCATGCATTGGTATTTTCTATGGCTTTATATCTTCACAGATGCTTGAATATCAAATAACTTCTGTGATTATACACTGCAAACCGATGTGTGTACACCTCCACCGGATGTGCTCTCACCTGGTGTACATGACCAAACTGCTAAGTAAGGTCATATATAGCATGTGCCCCTTGTGTGGACTGATATAAGATGTCTAATCAGCATAAGTCTCCTCCACTCTCCTAGCTATCCTCCTCCATCAGATAAATGCCAAAAGAGATGAGCAAAACATAGTGCTTTATCCTTAGCAAACATTTCTTGATAAAACAATATCCAGTATTCCACTCACATGTATGATGTATAATATTATGTATGATGTATAATACAAAGTAATTCCAAAAAGCACTGCTACTGGTATGGATCCACCAATCACAAATCTGCAGCCAGCTGTATCGCTCTCTCCTATCCTACAAGTGTTGTGACATCAAAGCCCCTCTCCTACGCTTTACACCATAGAGTCACTTGGCTTCATCAGAGGATTCCACACAGATTATGCTGTTGTAATGCCAGCTTAGTATAAAAATTTTTTGGGATTTTCAATAAAGAAAATTGCATCTTACCGAAATATTTTTATGACCTCACTAACTATTATATAACACAGCTGAAGCTCAGAATGGAGTTAAAATGAATAGGTGCTTAGCAGATAATTCAGTAGTAAGGTCCAGATTTGCAGCCACCATGTGTTTGAGGGGAACCCTGCATGTTCAAGGTTTGTGTTTCAGGCAACTACTGTAGATATGGGAATTTGCGAGACTGATTTCTTTGTAATTATAATGCACTTCCTGGCCTTTGAGCTTAGGTCAGCTGGCTTAGAAGGTCCAATATTGTCGGCTTTGATATTTGCCAACCTCCTCACTATAAAAAGATGGGTTAACAGAAGTTTTTCAGTGTATGTTGGAGTATTTTAGAGAAAGTTGACAGTCTGTATAGGAATAGATAGTTGCTATGTGGTGCTGTACTGTGCTATAATTACTGTGGATTACAGTGTGGCGAGCTACATATTCCTGTGCCCCACACCTTCTGTGTTTACAGGGCATTTTTTATTTAATGTATCACATACCTGGATGGAGGCCAATTGGTGAGAGGGCTTCTCTTGTGGCTGAGCTCCAGGTACCCCTGAAGATGATAACATGAAGTGCAAGGCTCTAAGAAGCACAGGTCGCCTGCTGGGAACTGCTTGTGAAAAAATCCTGGCTGAAGCATTTCTGGACAAGGTGGCCGGGTAGTCAGTAAAGGCACTGAAGCCTTTAGCAGATTAAACAGGTCTGGTACAGCAGCTAGAGGCCTCCTGTGGTAAGTAGCAGGTAATTGGTCGAGCAGAAGCTAGATGTGTAGAAAGGACAGAGCCGAGCATCAGAACAGGAGTGTAGTAAGGAGGGTAAGCCGGAGTAATACACAGGTGAGCAGAAGAAGCACGTTTGCTAAGCAAGCCAAGGTGAAAACCAGGGGCCAAGCAGAAGACAGGTCCAGGAGCAAGCCAAGCTGGTAATTCACAGATATAGGGTTCACAGGAAAAAGCACACTGGAGAGCTGAAGAGCAACCACAAATCTCTGGAGGCAGCTAACTCTCTTATAAAGGCCATTTGGTTCCAGCCCTGGATGAGGTCATGCGCCAGTGCACATTCGTATGTTGGTACATCCCCAAAGTGTCCTTGTGCATTTACTATGCACCTGCACGCATTTCTGCACAAACAAATGCAGCCATGTAGAATACTGACAGAAATGCCAGGTTTTCATCTCAGTACATATGTGCTTTTATTGTGGACTGCATCCCGAAATAACATTTATGCGTTCAATATAATGTTCTGATATACATAAACTTGTTTCTGACACAGGCAAAGCTGTCCTTTGTTTGCAGTAAGTGGTACATTAGTGTGCACTGATGTACCACATTTTTATCCCCTATAGTGCTGTAACTGCCATTAAATATAGGTAATCCTAATCATTAAAGAAATCAGGCAACCCTAAAATGAAAGACAGAGGTTCTGAATGTAGAGGTAGTAGGGGGTGAGCAGATTTTGCAGGACCAATAAGTGGTCAGCCACACCATCTAAAGGAAGGGCTTTTCCTATTTAAGAGTAGCCATGCTATACAGCCAAGGAACAGAGTAGCCAGTTGTCTGCATCTGCTCTCTTCTTCCTCCTTCACGTATGCTAGTCCTACCATAGAAAACTGCCAGTAAGTAGTTGATTGGATTAGTTGATCACACATTTACTGACTTACTGAAGGAGGATGATCTTCGTTATGCACAACCATTTCTCATTTCAGATATTGAGGATGAGGAATATAGCACCATGACCATAGAGGAAGAGGGCTTCAGACAAGGAGCAGCAAGAAGTGATGTTTCAACAGCTACAGTATAGCTTATTGCAGTGTGGGCTCCAGTGATGAGAAGGGGTGAATGATGAACATGTAATGCAATCAGACCACCTGTGAATGCTACAGATTGGAGAGGAGAAATGTTCTGAAGGAGAGACAGAAAGCAGTGACTTAATGACAGCTTGGAAAAACTGCTGGCTTTGCATTTGCTCACATTGCAGCTCATGGAATCAGCCCCCTTTCACGTGTTTATGGCCTGTGCTACACCATAATGGTTGGTACCCAGCCTCCAATATTTTGCCTAGAAATATATTTCTGTCCTATTGGAATGTAGTGTGTTGGTAGAGAAAGGACAGAGGCCTACTAAGTGTAGTATATAAAATACTGCACATGGTTTAATGAGCAAAAAAATTGTACTCACAAAACAAAGATAAAATCAAGGCATATATGTATAGGTAACTGCAACAAAGATGCCGGTTCTGGTCTGCAGGGTGGAATGATTGCTGGTGACCTGCTAGTGGGCTGCTTCAGAGGCTTCCAGGGCTTCCTGACCAGTGTGGAAAGCAGTGCCGAGGCGGAAGTGACATCATAACCGGATCTGAGGGGGAGACATGGCGACACGTTGTTGTACTTAATAAAAAAAGCAGGTGTCAGGTGTATGTGCTACCAGAATAAGGTGTTGCTGCCACTCTCTGTGAAAATCATAATATTCTATAACTCCATATACAGTTTAACGGCATCTCCTAAGCTTGTAATTCTAAATATTAGTGTGTTAACATTTTGCCCTTGAAGTTTCATTAACTACTTCCTAGCCACACTATATCCAAAAGACAGCTACAGCATGGTTTTGTAGTTCTGGGAGGGCGTTCATTGATGTCCTCCAAAATCCTACCTCCTGAGTGCCCCTGGGGTGTGCATTGGGCGCACTCTGTGATCACTGTGTCCGACAACCGGCAAGTTTGTTTACATGTGATCAGCTGTGATTGGACACAGTTGATCACAGATCATGGTAAAGGGCCAATCACAGCGGCCCTTTACTAAGTGATCGGCTTTGTCCAATCACAGCTGATCACATGTAAACAGACTTGCCTGTTATCAGCAGTCCTTTCCTCACACTCTGTGTGAGGAAAGGAAAGCCAATAACTGGCAAGACTGACAGTACGTAGTTTAAACTGATAATGGGGGCACTGATCATCGGTGCCATGATTATATCAGTGCCAACCAGTGCCCATCAGTGCAGCATACTGTATCATTGCCCATCAGTGCCTCCTTATCAGTGCCCATGAGTGTGCATCAGTGTCGCCTCATCAGTGCCCATCAGTAGAGCTTCATCTGTGCCCATCAGTGCCGAGCACATTAGTGAAGAAGAAAAATCACTGTTAGTTTCTGTTATAAAATGTTAGAAATAGGAAAAGCTTTTTTTTTAAAAAATTTTCGCCCTTTGTTCGTTTGTCTAGTAAAAAATAAAAAACCCAGTGGTGATTAAATACCACCAAAAGAAATCTCTATCTGTTTTAAAAAAATGCATATGGGTACAGTGTTGCATTATCACGCAATTGTCATTCAAAGTGCGACAGCACTAAAAGCTGAAAATTGGCCTGGGCAGAAAGGGGGTTTTGAAGTGGATAGAAGAACCATCTCCCTGCAGTACAGTATTCACATTTTTTTAATGCCTCCCATGGCAGAACCCAGTTCCCCATTCCGTTTTCACAAAATCTTTCCTATTAGCCTTGAAAATGGCAAGAATTGGTTATGAATATTTGCCCCTCCCCCGCCCTTAGAATTGAATTGTGTTTGCAGCTGCGTTTTGGGTCTTGCAGGTTTGAAGCAGGACTTAATGATCCCCCTGAGCAGATTCACTAATCCCTAATCCTGTGTTTGAATAGTGATTTACAAGAGAGGTTCAGTTGTTTTAATTACATTTATGGTAGAGAAGGCCAACTAATCTAATTGTTGTAGTTAATCTACTTGTTGAAAATAATTTTGCTATGTAGGTTTCTATTTTTGCAACAGTGAATGTCATTTAAAACATTTTCAGAAAGAAAAACAGACACCAGCAAGATTCCAAATGGCATATATTGCTGAAAATCCCTATACTGTGTTTGCTCTTGGAAGAATATTTACTTATATGGAATAGGTAATAAATATGGAGATCTGATTCAAGAAAATATTTCAAACTCTGAGTTTTGATCCAGTTAACACAATTAACAGAATGAGAATGAAAATGACATAAATGCCTTAGACACTCGTTAGTACTTCCCATAGCAACTAACACAGTCCACTTATATCTCAATTAAAACTCTTCAAGCGAATAGCAAAACCTTGAATTCACAACTTGCAACAATGTCTTTCTCACTAGTTTTTCCTGACAGTGCTCTAGGCTGTATTTATATCCATCGACGCATCTCTATAGGTAGGTAAAGAAATGCAAATTAGTATTTTACTATGTAAAAATACTAAGTCTTCATGTTAATGTTTGTAGAAATGTTTTCAAATCATCACCTGCACTTAAGACCTCATTCACATGGTGGTACTATACAGATGAAACATATGTAGGGCGAGTTCTTCTGGTGACATCATCATTTTATCTATGACATCATCTGTGTTATTGGTGGAGCCTGTTTGCGGGGTAGTGGTGTTACATTGTACATCTTTGTTTTCCATACACATTTTGATAGTGCTATTGAGCACTCTTTTAATGTGAGTTTGTTAATTTTATCTTTTAAAGTACAACTAAAGGCTTTTTTTCTAGTTTTGGACAGAGTGGAGATGGATTAGAACACCTGCCAGGATTTATTGCCGTCTGTATCCCCGTTAATGAGATTCACCCCCTCTATTTGTCCGATTTACCATTATTATTGAAAGTAAGAGAAAATCCCAAATTTTGGGTTGTCCCCAGAAAAGTAATAGAGGGGAATATTCCAATAGGGACTCTAGTTCTGGGGGCTTGAGGGTCCCCAAGGAAATCCCTTAATTTGCAGGGATATTCTCTCACTTCACTTTTGGCCACAGGAAGTGAAGGTAAATCTCCCCAAGAGGACACAGATGGCAAAAAAATAAACTGGCAGGGGTTATAACCCTCCATTACTCAATCTCAATGAAAAAAAGTTTTTCCTATATTTCTACTTTAAATAAAGTATGTGTTATAATTTTTCACCATGAGGAGATGCTTTTCTAATTCAAAAATTTTGCAATAGATGATTTCTGCATGAACTAGAGTGGCAGATGAGTCCCTGCTCATCATCTGTGGAGAACATTATGACATCCTGAATCACATTACTGGTGATTTCAATGGTTTGTATTTTTACCTTCTATAGAAATAAGAGTCATATCATATAACGGTAAGCTGCTTTCCTTAGGAGGTTTGTTGAAATTGACACGTATTTTTGCACATGAGTGAATGTAAAGCAAGATTAAAAGGACTTTTATTAGGGTTGTAACAGATTATGTATATTGTTTTATATTTGAATTCATTTAAATAACATGCCTGAAGGATGCCCTTCAGCTGTAAGTGAAATGGCACATCTGTACAACATATGCAACCTACTGTAGCAAAACTGACATTTGCAAAGAAAAAAAATGCAATTTAAATTGCCAGCAATTGACCGCTTCAGTGGCTTTACCTCTGCTCATTAAAAAAAAAAGCAGCTGGGGATTGGCTTCATCTAGTCCAGGGTTTTTTAACCAAGGTGCTACGGCACCCTGGGGTGCCTCAGAGAGTCAAATAGACCTTTACAGTCATGAAAGGGTTACTCTGTTAGCATTTGTGTACAGAGAGGAGGGGGAGGGCACTTCCAGGACCTCCAAACAGCGCTCTCCTCCTCTCTGTACTCCTACTGGCAAATCTGAAATCTGTGCAAGCCGACCTGCCCTCGTCCTACCAACCAATGATGTCATAAGGACAGATCGGACAGCTTGCACAGGTTTCAGTTTTTCCAGTAAGAGTATAGATAACAGCACAAAGGAGGATACAGCCGTATAGAGCTGCGGGGTGTGCTCTTTCCCTCTTCTCTGTACACAAATATTAATAGAGTAACCTCGTCATGATCTGACTATAAAGGTCTTGATTACCTCCCCTATCTCCTTTTAGGCTGCTCATCTCCCATGGGTGGGTGCAGTAATCTAACTCTGCAGAGTCCTGTACAAATCCCCCCCTAGGGGATGAGGGGGGATTTGTGCTAGCAGGGGGATTTACAATCTACAGCTCACTTAATTCCATGCCGCCTTACAAATTACATTTCAGGGCTTTTTCACAGTGTGGGAATGCATATGAAATTGAGCATTTTCCTGCACCGCACAAAAATGCGCTGCCTTTTGCAGATGTGTGGGGGTGCCATTAATTCTTATGTACATTTGCGCCCACTATAATGCATGGTTCCATAGTACCATGCATGTTGGTGGGGCAACTTTTAAAAATCATACCTTTTTTGCATGTTTCACAAGCATAGAACAACCTATTAAAAAATGCAACATGCTGGAACGTGCAAAAACACTCGGACACACCTAGTGTGGTCGAACCCTCAGACTGGTGTGCCCCAGGATTTTAACTGGTAATTTCACGGTCATGCAATGCTGTACCCAAATGAAATTTATATAATTTTTTTTCACACAAATAGAGCTTTCTTGTGGTGGTCTTTGATCACTCTGGGTTTTTCTTCTTTTTTATTATATAAACAAAAAAAGACCAAAAATGTTGAAATTTTTTTTTTATTTTCTGCTATAAAACATATCCAATAAAAAAAAAATAAAACATCTAATTTCCTCATAAATGTAGGCTAAAAAGTAATGTCATGTTTTATAAAAGAATACCACTAAGTGTACAATATTGGTTGGTTTTGTGAAAATGATAGCATTAACAAACTATGGTATATACACTGGAATTTTTTTTTATATATATATTTGTCAACACAGGGCTCTGGGCTGTGATTGGACACAGCCAATCAGCAGGTCTCAGTCATGAATCATTGGCTGAAATCTGTTGACAAAATCCTGACGTGTCCAATCACACAATCACGGCGGGAGTTGGCCGGGATGACCATGCTAGCATACAGGTACATTATTGTGCCTGGATGATTCTCCCGCACGCAGTAAAATTATTGCAGCCAGTCGCCAAGTGGGTAATCATGTTAACCCATTACAGGCATTCCTGTCTCTACTTTCATGCACAGGGTGGTGATTGTTGTAGTCATTGCCTCTATGAGGCTATGATCTGAACTGGCTGCCTTAGCCTGCAAGGAAGCCTTTTTGGTGTTGAGGTTCAGCACATACTGTACATCTTGCATAAGATAGGAAAGCTTCTGTATTTTATCTAAACCAGGACATTGTTCTCCCATTTCTCTATCCAGCAATAGTCCACCAAAATGCAACCTCCCTTTATTCTCTAGATGTGACATGAAAAATCAAAAGAAAAAGGTAACGCCAATTAAGCAAACATATTATTGTGACAATGATACATAAACCAAAAAAAAATGTGCAAATATTCATAACAGAATAATATATAAAAATGCTCACAACCACAAATATTCAATAAATGACTCAAATAAAAATGTCTCTAATATTTTTAAATTCAAAAGCTTCATAATTGTTGAAAATCCACCACCAACTGAGCAAGATTCCATCACCAATAGAATTAAATGAACTCACCAGAGCAAATTGCTAGTAAAATTATATTATTTTGTAAATGTATAATATGTTTGCTTAATTAGCGCTACCTTTTTCTTTTCATTTTTGTCATTATTACCTCTAGTAGAGGTTGAGCAGCTTGATTTTTGGATTTCAATTTTATTTTTGTTTGGCGCTGTTCCTACTTATATATCATTTCACTATTCTCTTGATGTAGCTCAGGCTGTGAGAGTCTATCTCTCAACAACTACTCTTTTTTAGGAAGACTGGTTCCTTTTGTATGCTGGGCGGACATACATTGGCTTCTCGGTCCTCCATGCCTTAATGTCTTAGGCAGACCATCATCCCTAATTATTGTTTTAGAGATTGGATTCTACCCTTTCCTGTCAAATTACATTCTACTAGATCTCTTGTGTTTTCTGTTCTTGTTCAGCACTGTGAATCCTTTTCAGTCTGCAAAGCTACCACCTTGTCTTCTGTTTTGAATTGTTATGTTCTACCAAATGGATATTCAGGTCTATTAGTCTTTATCTCTATGTTGCCCACCCTTCTGTTGGACTGATGGACTGTTGAACAAATTCTAAAAAAGCATTTTTCTATATTTCTCTCAGTAATGATAAAAGTAAGATTTTTGCACTCACTGTAAAATCTTTTTCTTTGAGCCCGCTGAGGGAGACAGGTCCCTCAACTTTGTGATTATTTTATGCTTTCTATACTACTTTGATACAAAATTTAGGAAACAGCTTTTTTGTTGTCAGCGTTCATTTCTGTAGTAGACAGTAGTATAGCCCAATAGTCCAAGAATGCAGCAAATCCCTGTTTCCTTCAAAGCACTTCAAGAAAAGGATTTTACAGTGAGTACAGAAATACTATTTGTTCGGGTTTGAGTCTGGTTTCGTCTGCGTAGTATTTACATATCACATTAGCACTACAGGATACAAGCCCTTGGTATTCTGACAGAAAAATGTAAATATAAACAAACACATTTTAAATATATCTTTAAAGCCCTTGTTAAAATATTGAACCTTCAGTAGATCACCTGTTTTCCTTTCTGGCTATAATTCCTGATACTGAAACTATGGGTGGAGGGGGATGTGAAATTTTAATTAAATTATTTAACTTTTTAATCAAATTACTAACTAGCTAATGGCCATGTTATGATAATCAAAACCCGTGGTGTTGTGTTCCACTATCAGTACAATTAAATATACATATAAATATATAAATAATATAAATTATATTAGATGAATTAATTAAATAAAATTGCAACAAATTATATCAAGTGACTGAGTCCTGATAAATTTCCACAGCTTGATATAACAATCACGCTAGTGCTGCATGCATATCTTTGAAAAGTCTGTGAACTTCTAATGGTGTATTACAAAACAAATATAGTCCACCAATTCATATATAATGTGCTCCTTCACCAGTTGTGCGCTCACCTGACGTATAGGACCAAACCGTTAAGTGAGATCATACAAGCTTGTGTCCCTTTAATTGGGCTCAGAGGTGGACAAATGGATAAATCCCTGTATCCAAGATGGATGGATGGATGAATGGAGTTTTTCCTTTTTCATAGTACTCCCTAGAGAGTATTACTATGCCTCTACCCTTATCCACTGGGCGAATGACTATATCTTTTCTTTCCTCAAGTGATTTCATTTCTTTTCTAAGGTCTCCTATTGCTTTGTATTTTTTTATCTGTAAAGCCTCTAAATCCTCAATAACCAATTTCCTAAACCTGTCTACATACCTATTGTCTGTGATATTGGGGTTGAAGGTGGATTTGTTTTTCAAAGTGGTGTGATATGTACTTTCCTGCTCTTTAGTATTAGTGGGGATTAAACTAGGATTCTGGGCATACTATTTAAATATTCAAATTCCTTACTAGTTTACTAATATAAGTATCAAACTCTGAGTAGGTGCAAATTTTAAGCCCTTATCTAGAGTGTAAATTTCCTCTTTGTTAAGGGGTATTTCGCTCTAGTTGAAAATTCCCTCTCCTATTAATTCCCTCTTCTTTTTTGTTGTTTCCTTCTTCCTCCTCTGCAGCCCCTTTTTATTGGTCTTTCCCCGGGTTCTCTCCTCTCTTGGGGGGGGGGTTGACTCCACCCTAAAAAAAGGATTAGGAATGGAAGTCTCTGGTTCTTCTGATGCTAGGGTTGAATATCTATTTTGAATCGGTACTGATTGAGGTCTGTAAGTGGGTTTCTTGTAATATTGTGGCCTTTGTGGTTTAGGTTTATGATGGCCATATCCATGATTGGCATGGCCATACCCTCCATAGTTTTGATATTCCTGATGTGGCCTGGGTTGATAGCCTGTATATTGGTTATTATATGGTGGCCTCCCACCTTGAGGTGGATAATATGGTGGTGCTCTATATGGAGCTGGATTAGATTTCCAATTATTATTATTACCCCTCCTATATTGCTGAAGTGTGTATTCGTTATAATATTGGTGTCTATCTTCTCTTTGCTCATTTCTAGGTGTATGGGAGTTTTAAAACCCAAAGTTTTCTTTTTTGTGGATAAATTGCTGGCTGTGTTTTCTTATGGAGTTGGTTCTACTGATTTTAATTTGTTATTTGCTAATTGTATTTTCCATTTAGACACTTGTTTTTGCTGGTAATCCTGAATTACTCTTTGGTATTTTTTCTTATTCTTATTTTTATTTTCTAGATCTTTCTTCTGTACATTTTTATTTAATTCATTCATTTTCCAAATTCTGATTGTTCTTTGAGTAATTCTACTTTTTCTTTGTAGTCATTATTTGTGCTTCAATTTTCCTCATTTTCCTTTGTTTTCTTTTTATTAGGAATTGTAATAACTCCATACCCTTTTCACTAAAGAAGTTATACCACTCCTGTATATCAACTTCTTCTAACAAGCCATCATTAATGGGTATCTCCCATCCGAGTTTCCTTGAGATCATTTTATCCTTAATATATTTTTCCATGGTGATGATATCCCACCATGTGTTGATTTGTTATCCATTATGTGTCCTAATTTTCTAAATACATTTGCGATATTTGTGTCTGTGTGCTCCTCTGCTTTGAATAGATCCTCTATATTGAGGTCTCATTTTTCTAAATAAGAAAATACTTCCATAGTGTCTACTGACAAGTTTAAGAGCAATAACAAAATTAATATATGTGATTCTTGTGAGCTGCTATGGTGTATACTTTAGGTGAATACACAGTATGTATAAAAATCTACCAGATTATTTAATATATCACCGTGTGTTTGATATATGTGCAATAAATTATATAAATTATACTAGTATACAAATGTTTAAGTGAATAAATACATAATTAAATAAATAAGTGGGTCGCCTACACTATACACATACTCATATCTTTATTGTTTTAAAAGAGTAACCTGTCCTATAGCTTTTAGAACTACAGAGGCTACTGCTTCCACTTTTTTATTCAGGCATATTACAGCTAGATAAAATCAGAAGTTACAGCCAAATCTATCTAAAATGCCTTTTTAAATGTGGAATTAATCCAATTGTGGTGATGCTTCTGTATTAAGGGCTCACAATAATATTAAAGGTAAAACATCTATTACATATCAAAGCTATGTAGTGCCACAATAGTGTTGCTTACACTGTGAGAATCAAACTGTTCTGCAACACCACATACAGCTTAAAGGCATCTCATAAACATATAATTAAAAGGGTTGGTGCTTTTACCATTTTTCCCTTGGGGTTACATTAAAAAGAAGTCATGGCAGTGCCCAGCTACCCATGCCCCTTTTTGACAAACCCTTGCCTATTAACCTTTAAAATGGCTAAAATTGATTTGTGCTTCCATATACTTCAGTTGTTTTTAGAATGTTTAGACTTTACACAAGATTTGATAATTCTCCACAAACCACCACCACCATCACTGTGAACTGAACCTGCATGTATTCACTCATCCTTAATAAGTGTGGGTATGTGACATTACTACTGTATTTGTCTGAAGGAGCTTACAGTCTAATATCACTTTCACAATCACACACATTTTTTTTTAATTCTTTTATTTAAAAAGTTAACAAAATGACAAACATAAGAAAACATTTCCATACAAAAAAATACAAGTTCCAACAGTATCATAACAGTCAAAAACCAATAAAGTCAAATGTACATCAGAATACAAAAAAACAAAACGTTTTATTCTTACATCCCAAAATAAACCAAAACAGGTAAAAAAAAAAGGGTTCAGAAAAAAACTATTGTAGTGTTTCAATAAAGTGTTTCAGATTTTCAAGACTTCATCCAGAAATGTTTCCAGTTATTTATGTTAGAACTTTGTAGACATTCCTTCTGTCCCTTGACGCTATACATGGAACACTCCTATCACTGTCCCTTCACCATCCTTATGTGTCCAGGTAGCACTGCAATAAAGGCAAAAACAAGGTTTTAGAAAAAATGTCATAAGCAAACCGAACCAATGTCTTCATGAAAAGAAAAAAAAGGAAGACCATTCACCAAATGCAAGTCACATATCAAGACATTACGGTAAGTCATTACAGTGGACAAACAAAAAAAACTATTATATACCATTTCACACTGTCCACTGCCTCCAAGACTTAAAGCGCCATCTCCTCTCAGCCTCATCCGCCCCCAGTTTTAACCGGTCATAATGACCATACCGATAGAGTCTTCCACGGACCATGGCCGTACACTCATCCACGCTCAAACATTCCCTTTTATAAACCACCAAATTCCTTGTATCCCACAAACACTCCTTCACACAGCACACCAACATCCACAACACCCTCGCTTCATTCTTTCCCAACTTCCATAGCCCATACAGAACCATCTCATACGTCAACCTTCTAATACCCGACAGACCCTCAATCATTCTCTCCAACTTTTTCCACACATCTTTCGCAAAGGCACATTCCCAAAACACGTGATACACGCTTTCACGCCCCATACACTGCACTCTTGGACATTCCTCGCTATCTTCCATCCTCCGTCTCCTCTGAAACACACGCACCGGAAGGCAATCATGCACACCCATCCACGCAATATCCTTCTGTCTATTCTCCACTCCATTCATGCACATATTCTTCCACGTTCTTTCACATTCCACAATCGTCAAACCACTTACCCACTCAGTCTCCTCCCTTTCATCTAACATCCTCATCACTTTCTTACAATCCCTCCACACTTCATTCCCCACATCACTCAATCCAAACTTTTGCATACCC
Organism: Staurois parvus; assembly: GCF_062004578.1. Taxonomy (NCBI): domain Eukaryota; kingdom Metazoa; phylum Chordata; class Amphibia; order Anura; family Ranidae; genus Staurois; species Staurois parvus. The sequence goes on along the minus strand of NW_028318400.1, from coordinate 6,872,154 downwards.
CTTTCAATCCTAACGTAAAACCAGGGGACATAAAAGCCCACCGGTTTTCGCAAATCCCAATCACACCATCCATACTTACGCAACACATTTCCTTCCACATATCTCATCATACACCCAGCCAAACTTTCTTTCTTATACAACTTCACACACATCCCCACATATCTCACCAGCAAAAACCTCTCCACCCACACCATACCCATACCACCGTTCATCCTTTGCTTCACCACTTTCACTCTCTTCAGTTTTTCCGCCTTCGAGGTCCAGAAGAACTTGAAAACCACTCTAACCAGTTTTTTGAGCATCCTGTCTTGAGCCGGAAAGACCTGGTACAAGAAGAGGAGCACAGGGATATTTACAGACTTTATCACTAAAACCTTCCCTGTAAAGGAAAGAGTCCTTAAGGACCAAAACCCTATTTTTTTCTTCACCTTGGCCAACACATTCTCCCAACTCTCTCTCCCAAACAACTCACTGTCATACCTTACACCCAAAACCTTCACACTACCCTGACACACCTTCCATCCACAACCTCCAATCTCACCCCAACCACCAAAAAACTTGCATTCACTTTTATCCATGTTTACACGAAAGCCACTTGCCATACAAAATATATCAATCAACAACTTCGTTCTGTCAAGACTCCTCATATCCTTACATACCACAGTCACATCATCCATATAACCCATCACTTTCAAACTCCTTCCACCACTTCCGGGTACCGTCACTCCCGCCACTCAACACCCTCTTATCCTCCAAATCCAGTCTTTCCTCAATCTCATCAACAACCTCCTTCTCCACATTCACATCTCTCTTGCAAACAGAAAATAAAGCGTTATAAAACTTCCTCACTTCTTCCATCACTTTCACATTCCCACACACTTCACTTCCACCCTCATCCAAAACACTTGTTACATCACTCTTACCCCCATACACTCGCTTGAAAAAAAACCTCGTACATCTCTCATCCTGCTCTCTCACCACCATACAAACCTGTGCAATGATCGCCTTCCCTTTCATCACAAGAAACTTCCCAACTTTCACCCTCGCTTCCACTATCTCATCTCTCGCCACATCCTCCCCCCACTCACTCATCTCTTCCAAAAACACCAACCGCTTCTGCCACCATTCATACTCCTCACGCTCCCTCCTTACCCTCTCACACCCCTTCTTCACAAAAAACCTCTTCGTTCGTACTTTCACCCACTCCCACCATTCAACAACACTACCAAACTCCAACCTCTTTCGTTTCCATCTTTCAAACAACAAACAAAACTCCTCTCTCACACCCACATCTTCCAACAATTCAACATTCAATTTCCACACACCTCTTCCGTACGCTTTCTCATCCTCCATACTTACGATACATTCAATACGACCATGGTCCATAAAAGGCTCCGGCTGCACCACAAAGGAGTCCACGGTCAAATCCTTGGAGGAAAAAACAAAGTCTATTCGTGACTTAACACTTCGGTTCGCTGAGCAAAAGGTGTAACCTCTACCTTTTCCAACATCATGCAGGCCAAAATCCTGACACAATTCTGACAAAAGTTTGCCAGATTTATCAACCCCCGATGTCATCACCAGGTTCGAGCACTGATACCACAATGTCTCCTTCAAGCATGGGCACTGGTTCCCCAAGGTCCCCAACAGACTCAGACACCGATACCACGGTGTCTCCATCAGGTACGGGCGCCAGTACCCCCCCCGTCCCCAGCAGGTGCAGGCACTGGAACCACAGCGTCCCCACCAACAGAGACCTCTGTACTCCTCCCCGCCCCACCAGCCACCTCTGCATATGATGGCCTACCCATACCAGCACGAATGATGTGACGGGCAGACTCAAAAGCCTCATCTATCAACCTAGGACACTGTCTGGCCAAATGGGAATCTTCCCCACACAGGTGACACCGTCTATTCTCTGAGCACTCCACCGTCCTGTGCCCAGGCTGATAGCAATTGCGACATACCTGACCTGTCTCGCAACTGTCACGAGTATGACCAAAAGCGAAACAGCTGCGACAAAACTGAGGTTGTCCCGGGTACCACAAGACACCACGGTTAGGGCCGATTGAAAAAGCCTGAGGGGGGTGCACACAACCTCCTATCCCTCCCTCCTCTCTCTTCAGCTGCACATAAAATCTCCGTTGGCCATTGAAAGTACCAAATATATTGGTTTGTTTTGCCCCACTAGATACAAAAGAGCAATACCGCAAGAGAAAAGCCCTTATTTCTTCATCCCTCACGAAGGGATTAAACATTTGTAGAGTAAGGGGTAGCCTCTGCTTAGACTCACTACACAGAAACCGAATCCCTGCCATCATCGGGTCACTGGCTTTCTCTTGACTCCTCAAAAGGCATGTCTGAACATCAGCCATTGTAAAAAAAGTCAGGTCAAAGAAGCCGCTAGTCGGGAAAGCCTGGACACAAAAGAGGCTTTCCAAGGGCATCCCAAGCAGGTCCATAACAAGCTTCTTTTGGACATAAAAAAGCCCACAATCTGCATGCCTGTCCTCCGGAATAAACACCATCACGGTGTTGGGTGCATCTGATGGCCCAGCCATAAGTGCCAAGATCCTGCTTCACCAGCCCCAAGAGGAGGTTCCGCCAGGTGATCACAACTCAGGTATGCTCGGAGAGCGCAACCCCCAATAGCAGCATCCCAGGCTTGGTATATCCGGGAAGGCCGAGGGCGCAGGTCTCCTACTAATACCACCTTCCAGCTCGCAATCCCATGAGATCGCAAGCCAAAAGGCCGAGAAGCGATGATCACACAATCACACACATACACCATTGCCATGTTACCAAATAATCCAGTATGCTGTATCTTATTGAAGAAACCTGAGAAATATGAACTAGCTCTAAGCATACGTTTTTTAGTTCAATCATTGGCAGATGCCTTTTCTCTGCCTCAGAAGGGAAAAGCAATGGGATTTGTACATAAATGTATTATTCTGATTTTTTTTTTAACTCAGTAGTCAGTTTTAGTTCTGATTGACTCACTAATGCAGATTTGTTGGAAATGTCAATGCATTGATTTAATTCCCCAGTGTTAAAGTCACTGCCCCATCTTCTAAATAATAGTTGTAATATGCAAAATATGCTGATTTAGAAAAATATGCATTAACCTTGGCACCTCTTTATAGGGATCTGTTTAGTGGTTCTATTACAGAAACTAGCCAGTCAATGTTCTCTTAAAAGGCTAAGGCACAGCAGCTTAATATTTTCATTTCTATTACCATACAAGTTAGGAAAATGTCAGCTATTTAATACTTACACAAAAGTTCACATTTGGATGTAACTAAACTTGTGTGGTGCATATAAGATGTTAAATTAGATCATTTTCCATCATTGATGGCATACATGAAATGTATTATTTCAGGTCTACAGGGTTTATGACTCTTTGGCGGTTTAAGTCTCTGCAATTTTACATAATGTAAAAATAGGGCTGAAAAGGTAGTGGTTCTCTCAGGGCAAGTGAGAGTATCTTGAGTGCAAGATCATAATTTTTTCTTTAACTAGAGTCCTGTTCTGAAAATACTGATCTGAAAATAATAGGTGCTGAAGTCCAGGCCCACCGTGACTTGAATCTCCTCCATTTCTGAACTAGGTTTGTTACTCTTACCATCTTTTAGACACATAAGTTTACCTGCATGTAATTTGCACCCATATTTACTTACAGAAGAGCATGCCTTCTGCAACAGCTCAGTACAATAGAGACATTACAGAAATAAGATGAAACGTGCTACAATTGCATAATTTGTGTACTATTTGAATGTTGCTGTTAAACATAGGGGATGGAGATCTAACTAGCCATACACAAAGAAAAAATACTGCATAACATAAATAATATTTGATGCAGTCATGTGTGTCAATCTCACCACATGCTAAAGTAATTAGAGACCTTGAGGAGCAAGTGTTGCTGTTTTATAAGATACACTGGGATAAAAGGTCTTGCTAAATTGTTTTTCTCAGCTCACTTAGCAGAGACAAGAAAGAGTTGTGCTAAATAACCAGTTGGCACTGTAATGAGAGGCTTCCCTGACCTATAAGAACGAGTGCATGGACAGTGACATTTTGTCTCATATATACTACGTGTGTGTGTGTATATAATATATATATATATATATATATATATATATATATATATATATATATATACACATACATACACACACTGCTCAAAAAAATTAAAGAAACACTTTGAAAACACACCGGATCTCAATGGGGAAAAATATCATGCTGGATATCTACACTGATATGGACTGGGCAATGTGTTAGAAATTTAAGCATGCCCCATCGTTTGAGGGAAATGAAAATTATTAACCTACAGAGGACTGAATTCAAAGACACCCCAAAAATCAAAGTGAAAAATTATGCAGCAGGCTAGTCCATTTTGCTGAAATTTCATTGCAGCAACTCAAAATGGTATTAAGTAGTTGGTATGGCCCCCACATGCTTGTATGCATACCTGACAATGTCGGGGCATGCTCCTAATGAGATGACGGATGGTGTCCTGGGGTATTTCCACCCAGATCTGGACCAGGGCATCCCTGAGCTCCTGGATAGTCTGAGGTGCAACCTGGCAGTGTTGGATGGCCCGAAACATGATATCCCAGAGGTGTTCTATTGGATTTAGTACAGGCAACAGTGGGGCTATTCAATGATATCAATTCCTTCATCCTCCAGAAATTGCAAACACACTCTCACCACATGAGGCTGGGCATTGTCATGCACCAGGAGGAACCCAGGACCCACTGCACCAGAGTAGGGTCTGAAAATGGGTCCAAGGATTTCATCCCGATACCTAATGGCAGTCAGGTGCCATTGTCTAGCCTGTAGAGGTCTGTGCGTCCCTCCATGGATATGCCTCCCCAGACCATCACTGACCCACCACCAAAAGAGCCATGCTGAACGATGTTACAGGCAACATACCGTTCTCCATGGCTTCTACAGACCCAACAGGCGGGTGTTGATGGAGCATACAGCTGTCTCCTATAGCTAGGGCATGGTGTTGTGGGCTCCACAGACGGGTTGGGCACGGCCCTGATCTCCTCTCTCTGACTTCTCCTCAGTAACCAGTAAACAGCATGGGACGTAATGCACGTGCACCATACAGCATAAATAAACACAAAAATGTGGTATGCTATCTCCCCGTTAAAATGAAAAATGTTAACAATCAATATATAATGCAATCTTCAATCAATCAAATAAAAATAGTCCAATCCAACATGCAAAAAAGTCTTAGTATTGCAGTCTCATCACAGATTCCACACCGTGCTTGTGTTATGGATCCACTCTATGCTCACCTTAAGACTTAACCTACAGATTATAATCAAATACACTTTTAAATGGATTGTGCATCCTCCAAATCGTGATCCATGTGATACTCCTTCCAGACCCTATATCTTCTTCAAATCTTGACTCAAAGCCATGTATAAAAACAAAAAATATTCCGTAGTGCAACACCGTTTAAAATTAACTATGCTCTAAATAAACTAAGCATATGCACTCACATTAAATAAAAGCTATATACACGTGCTCCAAAATAAAGTGATCCAGTATTCATATTATTTCACAGTGCCAACTGCTTCATGGTGTTTCCTATCTCTGAATGAGTGTACCATGTACTCACCTCCTTCCTAGACCTAAAAAATAGGTCATAAACGCTTATAAGTGATGGTTGACTTGTGCTCATCCACTGCTGCCTATTTGTGGCTACTTCGTTGATGCTGGCCATTTAACAGACAGAACTGCAGACTTATCAGTGATCCATAGATAAAACTGCATTATTCCATTGTTAAAATTAAACTCACGTAGATATAACAAAAACAGGCATCAAACTCCCTCAACAAAAATGGCTCCTCTCACTGTTCACTCCGGTTTGCGCAACACTGGAAATGACAAGAAAACAAACACTGGAAATGACATCACTAATCACGTGACTTCTTCAGGGTAAGGAGCCATGTGATGCCCATACATTTTTATAGAGCCCTCAGCATGCCAGTCACCAGCCACACCAATCAATAGCAAGACCAGTAATAAGCTTGATGTCAAAGACTAGTAGATTATTATAGCACCCTCAGCTTGCCAATTATCCGCCACACCAATCAGACACAAGATCAGTTAAGGGGCCAGTACTAAGCTTGGAGTCAGAGACTATTAAACATAAATGATCCGCAAATTACACCATATAATGTGGCTCATAGAGATTAAAAATTAGCATTACTAAAATATTTCTAGCATCAAATAAATTAAAATAAAATAATAAAATAGTATAAAATAAAATATAGACAGACTATTACAAAAGTGAGGCAGTACAACTCAATCTACTGAGAACAAAGGTTAATAACTACAATCCTCCATCTATTGGGTGAATAAGATACTACATCAAACACCCATAATACATGAAACACTAAACAGAGAAGGAAGGGAGGGGCAGAAACACGGGGCAAACCCCAAAGGAGGTACTGGACACATGGAATACTAATAATCGCTAGTAAAGCAGTTCAAATCAAACTCAACATTATGCCTTTTAGGGGTCAAAGTATCCATTTATTGTTAAATGTGTATATATTGACCTAGGTATAGGTAGTGTTGTTTCACACACTAGAATGATATATCTGCCTTGAACGTCTATAACTTGGCCATGAACTGTAACAGACACAGAATCTTTATTGTATTTATATTTTTTTCTTGGATTCAGAATTTGCCACAAAAATATGGGGGTATTTTTTATGGCAACATTTAGGAATTTTATGCACATGGAAGTGTGTTTCCTGAACACATAAAATGTTCTCCTGCAGCTGATTAACCTTCTGCCATAAGGCTCTTCCCTTAAAAGGGCTATTAAGCCCATGTTCAGTCATACTAATTTGAGTGCCATAGTCCACAAAGATGGTAGGTATAGGAAGGCTGTTAACGTCACTGGATATATAAAAACTGCAACAGTACCTGGAGCACATGGTTGAGGCATGAAGAAGAATTCCAGACAGTCATGAAATAAGTGGACCCAGTTGGATGTGAAATCTTTTAGAAGCGAATATGGAGTTGTCAACAAATCAAGCGGTGGTGTAGTAGAGAAAGAAACAAAAACAGTCAAAGAAAATGTTAGAAAACAAACATAATAAACAAAAGGCAAGTTCCTTAAAGTAGTAAAAACTGCATCAAATATCAGGGAAATAATGCCCTAGAGAGGCACACAGGCAAGTGTAAAGGAACTAACTTCCAGCCAATTTGTGAAATCCAGCAGATGGGTGCATCAACTATGTGATCATTTGGAGACCGTTTCCCAAACTCCAGACACTCAACCTGGGGAAGGCTCGTGAGTGCATCAGCATCAGGAGGAAGAAAACCCCCATTTATATGCCAGACTCATCCCTTCCACAGCAGATAAGATGGCGTAGGTACTTTTCTCCTTAGAGAAAGCTTAGTGGGAAATCACCATTTATATGTGATGTTGTTGTTGCGGAGAAGCTTTGTAAAGGACTCCATTTGCCAGTGAGCAAGAATAGTATGTTGGGACAGGTCAGTGAAAAAATATATCCCACCGTATGGATCAGGAAGTGTACAGGACTTCCAAGCAAGCTACATTAGATTATCTTTGATGTGATAGAAGTATATTTTCATTTTGACATCCCTGGGAACATTGTCAAGTAGATGATTTATCAATTCAAATGTAAGTGCAGAGCTAAAGAATAAGTGACAAATGCAATCATAAAGTGCTTATGTGAATAGAAGTGTTCAAACAAAATTCCAGTGAAATAAATCAAATAAAACATCTCAGATCACATAGAATCATAAAAAACTCTAAAATTCTGAATATAAATAGTGGATAGTCTATGGCACTGCAGGCCACGGAAGTGCCAAGTGATATATGTGTGCTTATTTTAAAAAAATGTGATTATACATGGTCCGTGGCAACACAGATAACAGCAATGCCAGGTGTTCATGGAACTACAAGGTGCAGCAATACCAGCTGGGATGCTCAAGAGTGGTCATGATCCAACATAGGATTCCACCACCTTATATGGAAGAGCACTAACTAGAACCCTACTTGTATAATAGCGTTAATGCTGATCCTTATGGGGGGTCTCAGGAAACCATAAATAGGGACCGGACTTCTCCAGGGTCAGGGCTATGCAAAACCATCAAAGGATCCTCTAAGGGGAGAAGCTCGCCACAGAAGCCGAAGGTATGGCAATATATTGTAGTATTTATTGTAAATAGTTAAAAGCAATCCATGTGAATACAGCAAAGAGTTAAATGCATAAAAGCATACCAAAATGGCAACTGCTCTGAGCTCCGGCCGCGGAGACGTGACGTCAGCACGTAAGGCTCCATCCAACGCGTTTCGTGTGCATGCATATCTTCAGGGGCATGCTTACACTTGGCACTTCTGTGACCTGCAGTGCCACGGACTATCCACTCTGTCATATTCAGAAATTTAGAGTTTTTTACGATTTTATGATTCTATGCGATCTGAGATGTTTTATTTTATTTATTTCTCCCGAATATTGTATGAACACTTATATTCACATAAGCACATTATGAATGCATTTGTCACTTATGCGTTAGCGCTGCACTTACATTTGAATTGATTACTGTGGGTTTGTTACCTTGCCTTTTGTGCTAACGGCTACCATATTATCTGCGCTTGCCTCATATTTTGTGTTATAAGTAGATGAGGTAGATTGGGTAGCCTATAGGCTCTATCCACCACCAGTTCCTGATCAGGGGTGCCTGGTAGGAGAGCGGATATGAGCTGCAGGATTTAACTCCCCAATTCAGCAGGCGGAACCATTTTGGTTATTCCCTTGAACTTCATGTTATTCCTCTGGAACCTGTCCTCTAAATCAGCCAAATTTAATATGAGTGGTTTATTTTCCTCCTCCATTTCATTATGAACATCTACAAGCTCATCATGGGCAGTGGCAAATTCTCCCATCTTATCCTTTACATGGCTGACTCTTTCCCTAATAGCTTCCACATCCGCTTTAATTTGGGTCATACAAGACAACATGTCCCTGTGGAGTGATCCTCTCAATGATACTAACAAGTCCTTCAATTACATATCTATGATAGGTTGCCCTGTGGTTGGGAAATCATCTATAAACTCCACCAGTTTCCTAGTGTTGTCTAATGGGCAGACATTCAGAGCGTGCTCAACTGTAATTGTTTTACTTTTCTTGGATTACATTGAGCTTCTCAGCTGTGTTTCTCTTGGTGTGGAGCGGCTTCTGCTGGTCTGCTACTTGGTCCTAATCAAGGATGTGAGTGTTTAGTCTCTGGCAGTCTATAAGGAGAGCCGCTCACTGAAGGAGCAGGAGACATGTGAGCTGCAGCACCATCTTGGAATGCAGCAGTGCATGTCTTAGAGAAGAACTCGGTCAGCTTGCGGATTCGAGCGTGTGTTTTTCATTTTCCCATTGTTCCCAGTGGATCCAAAGGGAGGTTAAGATGAATGCTTGAAGTGAAGTTGGTCTCCCACATCACTGTAAATAACTGTAAGCTGCCATGTGCACCTGGAGCTTTCTTTCTACTCGGCCATCAACTCCAGCTGCCAGCCATGCCCCCAACAAAAAGCCATTCAAACACCAGCAACCAGAATATATAGCAAACACGAAGGTATAAAGAAACTATACACCAAGTGATAAAAATACTTAACAGCCTAACTAACTAATAGAAAACCTACTGTAACTAGCAAACTAACTATAGTATAATATATACAAACAAAAGAGAAGCATGGATCGACAGGGTAAAACTGGGGGTACAAGGAACAGTCAGGGTAGAAAAACCAAGGCTGAGATCAGGAACAAGGGGTGCAGATATGGGGTAGCAAGGTACAGGATATAGGTATAGGGCAGGAACAGGATCTACACTCAGGATAAATCAGCAAGCATATATCTGGCTGGTCGGCAAAATACTGAAGCAAGAGGGATGAGTAGAAGAAGGACTATATTATTAGTATTATACAGGATTTATATAGCGCCAACAGTTTGCTCAGCGCTTTACAATAGAACGGGAGACAATACAGCAACAATACAGTTCAATACAAGAGGGAAAGGAGGGCCCTGTTCCTTGGAGCTTACAATCTATATACCCTCCCAGCTGCCAGAATCAGGTGAAGACTGATTACTGAGATCTGATGGCTGCTAGGAGAAATCCATTATGGACACTTGAACTACAACCTTTTGCTCTGGACCCACAGTCCCACCAGCAGATGATCCATGTCCTGAAATTACCATAACAGTACGTTTAATTTTGATCCAATTAGTTTATTTGTGTGATACACAATATGCAACGTTTGGTACATAATCAGTCCAAACCCAGGAAAAGTCTCACACATGCATTATCCCAAAGCTCAGGAGAAGTAGCAGAATGTGTTCTTGGTTGTATGCCCATGCAGTGTGTGAAAAAAATATCTTTACATTTACAGCTTTAACTTTTAACTATTTAAAAAAAAAAAAACATTTTAATTTTCTTCTAGCATTTTCCAAACAGGACAAACTTTCAGGGTGTAGCCCCCTCAAGGTCCAAGAAGTAATACTTGGACCTTGAAGAAGGGGGTACACCCTGAAAGTTTGTCCTGAAAAATTGTATGTTAGTGCAAATTAATTGTTTTTGTTACAATTGCACTAATATGGCTACAATCACTTCGAGCAAGATAGGTAATAAAAAAATTAGATGTGTAATTTATGTCCATAGAATGCCTGAAGGTGTTCCTTGGACTTGGAGTCTCTTTATGTGGTTAGGCTGTGAAAGTCTCACATATGTGGTAACGCCATACATGAGAGGAGTAGCAGAATGTGTATTGGGGTGTAATTCTAAGTATGCCTGTGCTGTGTTTTAGAAGTATATTATTAATTGACAATTTTATGTAAAAAATATATTTTCATTTTCTTTCCTGCATTTTCCAAAAACATGGCAAAAAATTAAATTTTTTAAAAGACTCACTATGCTTTTCAGAAATGTTTGGGGGTGTTTGCGTTCCAAAATGTGTTTATTTTGTGGGTGTTTCTCCTGTATTGGCTCTTCAGGAACTTAATAAATGTGATAGGTAGACAGGAAATTAGACACATAATTTATACTGCTTGAAAACCAAAAGGTGTTCTTTGGATTTTGGGTTATCTATACAGCTAGGCTGTTCAAAAACCACACACATATGTGTCCATACTCAGTAGGCATCACAGAATGCGTTATGTAGTGTGTGAGAAAAAGCTTGTTAAAATGTCAACTTTGGTGTACTGGACGTGACATTGGGAGAGGGGCGGAGCCTAACTATGGCGGTGGCGGAGAGCTCGTGGTAGGAGCTCTCGCACGAGGCCCCTCCGACCTACCCCCCCTTGGACCTCTACATTCCCCCCATGGAGATGGAGCACTAGAAGGCAGAGACCTTCCTTGACCGGGGGACTTACTGGCTCCTGTGGCTACCCACGGTGAGGGGAGTTGAGAGCGGAGACCGGCGGAGAGAGGCGGGGACGCTAAGCCTGGACGCCGAGCCTGGTTGCCGGGAAACAGGGAGGCACGGCTGGGACACGTGACCGGCCGCGGTGCATCCCTGGGAGGCAAGGTAGCCGGCCGCCCGGCCGGAGGCTGACAGAGAGCAGGAGAGATCCCCGTTCTGTCGGACGACCTGCTATCCCTGGAGCCTTGGCAGGGGATCAATGGTGAGCCTGCCCAACAATCCAACAAAGTAGAAGAGTGTGGAGGAAAGTCCTGGAGGGTCCCCCTGAAAGGAAGAGAGCTGATCTATCGAGAGAGATGGAGAGTGGAGCCTGAAGCTGTCTCACAAGAAGCGCAGGAAGGGTGAGTGAGTCTGGCGGTGGCCCCAAATATTCAAAAAAAAAAAAAAAAACTGTATAGAGCTGGGAGAAAGAGAAAAGGGGGGGACCCCCAGAGAATAATAATAAAAATAAGGAGAAGAGCGCAAGGTGGGAAGACAGAGCTGGGAATTCTACCTCTATATCTTATTAGTATCCCTGTTTCTGTAAAGTATAAGTCTATGAGAAGAAAATAAAAGTTACAGAAGAAATGAAAAATAAAAGTACAAAAGGAACCCGGCCTAAGGGGACCCAAATTGGGACAATTAAAAAGTATACATCCCAGGGAAATGTGACCCCAGAAAGGCCCCAGAGCAGAAATGATAGAGAGTCTGATTTAAGTATGCAAAATAGTCCTAAACAATCACTGGAATTGGATATCAGTAATCAGCAAATATCAGAGACAGAAAAAGACCTACAAATCCCAAATAAAAAAGAGATGACAGAAATGTTTAAAGATCTGGAGAGAACAATAAAGCAAGAAATGGTAAATATTCGGAATGACCTGGGGCAGCTGTTGTTAAGGGTGGAAGAAACGGAGCAGAAAGTTGAAAATCAGAACCAGATTATTTCCGAATTAGAGAAGAGGATAATTAATATGGAAAAAACTCAGGAAAAATTGCAGTACAAGGCGGAAATCCAAGAGAATAGAGAAAGAAGGAGAAACATAAGGATAAGAGGGATACCGGAAAGTTTAAAAAGGAGAAAAATTGGAAGAGATGGTCTGCAAAATTCTGAACTATATAATGGAAAATTCTGAAATGGAAAGGACTAATATAGAAAGAATCTCTACAAATGGGAAACTCCAGGGAAATTATGAGAAGGACAGGCCGAGAGACATACTTGTAAAATTCTATGAAGTACAGCAAAGGGAAAGACTGGAGGAAAACTAAGGGAAAATCAGCTATAAAGTATGGAGAAATGGATATTCAAATATATGCGGACTTGTCACTAGAGACTCTCCGGAGAAGGAGAACTTTGAGGCCTTTGCTGGAGCAGATGAAAAAACAGAAGGTGCAACATAGATGGGGAGTTCCGGAGAGTTTAATAGGATGGAAAAATGGAATAACAGCCCAATTGAGGTTCCCAGAGGACTTGAGAAATTTTTGTGATAGACTTGAAATGCAGAAAATTGAAATAAACGGTTGGGAAGAAGATTCTGGGGGAAATAGATTAAAAAGAGGGGAGGGGTGGAGGCGGGCGGAGGGGGGGGGGAGGAGGGGGGGGGAGGGTGAGTGAAGAAGAGAGAAGTGTTTTTTTTTTTTTCTCTCTATCCTTGCTCCCATCCCGTTGCCTTTTTTTTCTCCCTTGTCCCCTCGGCCTGACTCCTTTCTTTTCCTTTCTCAGAAAGTACAAGTAGAGAGGAGGTCAAGGGGGGGATTTGGAGGGAGGGGAGGCCGTCCATGGGAGGAGTAAAGCCCTGAGGATTAAGTCAAAGGTGGATACTGCCTCCACAGATGACGGTTAGGCAAAGTGAAGGCCTAAAAAGAGGGGGGGGGGAGGAGGGAAGGGAGGGAGAGGGAGTAGATTGAGGGGCGCATGGAGAGAGGGGGGGAGGGAAAAGGGGAGAGCAAAGGGTAGAGGGATAAAAACGCTCCATAGGAATAAGAAATAAGAAGGAAAGGAGGAAGAAGGAGACGGTAGAAAAAGAGTAAGATGGAAGAAATCCAATATATAACCTATAATGTAAAAGGGTTAAGTTGTCCAGGAAAGAGATTCAGGTTATTTAAAGAACTCCAACATAGAAAATCCTCAGTGGTATTCCTGCAGGAAACACATCTAGAGATGGAGTCGAAGGTTAGACTGAGGACTAGATATTTTCCAACATGGTTCTATGCGGATTCACCAACTAAAAGAGCAAAAGGAGTTGCTATAGGATTCGCAAAGAATATAAGGTTTGAGCTGGAGGAGAGATTAACAGATCTGGAGGGAAGGTTTTTGTTTTTGAGAGGTAAATTACAGGGAATTGAGTGTACAATAGCAAACATATACAGCCCAAATAAGAAGCCGGAGAGGTTTATGAGAGAAGTGTTGAGGAGATTGATGGATTTTAAAAGTGGATGCATGATAGTAGCGGGCGACCTTAACATCTGTATGGACCCGCGGATGGACACCACTTCCTCTGTGAGGAGGGAGGAAAGCAAATCTTTGAGAATGTTAAAGAAATTGATGCATGAGTGTCAGCTGGTAGACATCTGGAGAATCAGGAATATGAAGGAGAGAGATTATACTTTCTTTTCGCACGTTCATGAGACTTATTCTAGACTAGATTATATATTAGTAGAACATCGAATGATAGAGCTGGTAGTAGAAGTAAAAATTGAAGGAAGTACCCTGTCAGATTGGTCAAAGAATTGAGAGGGAAATTGAATGGTTTTTTGGAGAGAATGAAACAGAGGGTGTCTCGGTTGCAACTGTGTGGGAAGCTCATAAAGTTTATATCAGAGGTCTACTCACTGCAATGGGAGCAAAAAAGAAAAAAGAAAGAAGAGAAAAGATAAATAGATTATTAAATGAAATATATGATCTTGAACAAGTGCATAAAAGGGAAAGATCTAAGGAGATAATGCAGATGTTAATAAAGAAGAAAGAAGAATTAGAGAATGTAATGGAGGAGGAAAAAAGAAGAATCTTTAATAAAATAACAAGTGAAAGATATAGATGGGGAGACAGGCCGGGAAAGTATTTAATGAGAACTTTAAGAAAAAAGAAAAATAGAAATTATATAGAGAAAATAAGAAATCCCAAGGGGGAATTTGTACATTCAACCAAGGATATTGTTAGAACATTTAAAGAATATTATAATGAGCTGTATAATATTATACCCCAGGATACGTTTAAGAAAATCGAAACAGTAAATAGAGGGGAAAGAAAGAAATATCTAGAGGAGGCAGGCCTACCGAAAATTAGAGAAACACAACTGAACTCTTTAGAGGCAGAAATAACTTCAGAGGAAATAAAAATAGCATTAGAAAGCATGGCGGGAGGGAAAAGCCCAGGTCTGGATGGATATACGGCCAAATACTATAAAAAATATAAAGAGCTTTTAATACCTAAAATGAAGACCTATATGAATGCCTTGGGGAATGGGATGGAGATGAGGGGAGAGTCTTTACAGGCGAATATAGTATTGATACAGAAGGAGGATAAAGACCCCTCGCAATGTGCGAGTTACCGCCCAATAGCGCTGCTGAATGTAGACACTAAAATATATGCAAAGGTTCTGGCAAATAGACTGAAAGAGCTGATGCCTGAGTGGATACTTGGAGATCAGGTGGGGTTTGTCTCGGGAAGAGAGGGTAGAGATAATGCTTTGAGATCATTGTTGCTTATACAGGAGGGCAAAAAAGGGAAAACCCCAATGATACTGATGTCGATAGACGCTGAGAAGGCATTCGACAGAGTGAGTTGGGGTTTTATGATGGATACTCTGGAAGCATTAGGAATGGGAGATAGAATGAGAGGGTGGATTAGTGAGTTGTACAGAGGGCCTACCGCTACCATAATGGTAACTGGAGGAAGATCAGAGTACTTTAAGATGTCAAATGGTACAAGACAGGGATGCCCATTGTCTCCATTGCTGTATGTGTTATCACTGGAGCCCTTGCTGTCCATAATTAGGAGGAATGTAGACATAAAAGGAATAAAGATAGGTGATAGAGAACACAAGGTAGTGGCTTATGTGGACGATCTGATGTTTTATGTAGGAAACCCTAGAACATCACTCCCAAATTTAATGAAAGCATTGAGGGAGTACGGAGACCTGTCAAACCTAAAAATTAACCCGACAAAGACCGAAATCTTAAACATAAATCTCAAAAATAGTGAAAAAGAAAAACTACAAGAGGAATTCCCTTTCCTTTGGAGAGATAAAGAATTAAAATATCTAGGAATAAAACTATCAGCCTCAAATAAGAACCTTTATAAAGCCAATTATATAACGCTATTAAATGAAATCAAGGAGGAGTTGAGAAGAGTGGGAAATGGAAATCCATCGTGGATAGGTCGCATAAACTTGCTAAAGATGGTAATAGTCCCCAAAGTATTATATAAATTTCAAATGATCCCAATCAAACTCCCAGAGGCATATTTTAAAGAACTGAGGAAAATGATAATAAAATGCATATGGAGGAATAAAAAGCCTAGAATAGGTTATGAAACGCTGACCAAAAGCAAAGAAAGAGGAGGATTGGGGGTACCAGATTTTAGGAGATATTACAAAGCAGGGATTATTGCAAGAATCTTCGACTGGATTCATAATCCGGAGAAAACTTGGGTTAAAATTGAGAAAGCACTGAGTGGAAAAAGTTTGAGTAATAGTATCTGGGTCCCTGCACAATATAGAGAATTAGAGGAGAGCACAAGCACGTACACTCTTAATGTTTTAAAAGAATGGGATTTATTACACAGACAAAAGGGGTGGGTTTTTAATTCACAACTAATGCCACTTAGGAACACAAAATATTTCATCCCGGGAAAAGATAGTATAGCAGGGAAATGGATAATAAAACAGGAGGCGCAATTGAGAGATATAATGGTAGGAGAGGAAATGGGGTCATATAAGGATATGGAGGAAAGAAAGGGTGAAGTCTTTAATAAGATGGATAGACTAAGATATTACCAACTGAAGAATTTCTTTGAAAGCCTTCCAAAACCAATAAGAACTAGAAAAGACTGGAATCCATTTGAGAGAATCTTTGAGTCACGGGGAAATGGTAGACACGGTACGGCAAAAATACACAAGATATTAATGGAACTTGATATAGACACAAAATTAATGCACATAGAGAAATGGGAAAGAGATATGGGAAGAAAAATAGAGGAGGAGGAGAAGAAGAAGATGTTCACATTAATTCACGAAAATATTAGTATGAGAGAAGTGGAAATAAACTATAAGTGTTTGAATAGATGGCACATTACCCCCTATCTGGAGCACAAGATGAATACAGAAATCTCACAGATGTGTTGGAGAGGTTGTGGAGAGGTGGGCACGTGGTATCATGTGTGGTGGGAGTGTTCAGAAATACAGGTGTTTTGGCGGAGGATAGTTTATTTGATAGGGAAAATCACAAAAATCAATATAGGATTAGATCCAGAAGCATGTCTCCTCCATATCTCAGAACTCTCAGTGAAAACATATAAGAGTTCTGGGATATGGCATTACTTGACCGCAGCGAAGAGTCTGATACCCAGGTTCTGGAAGAAAAGAGAGGTGCCAACTGAGGAGGATTGGATGGCTAGAGTAAATCAGATCTCAGGGACAGAAAGATTGTATTACACGCACGAGGACAAGCTGGAGTTATATAATAAAAAATGGAAAGGCTGGGAAGAATACAGAGAAAAGGTGAAATATATGAAGAGATAATATTCCTGGAAGCTGGCTTAGAACTGAGATTTAGAAACAACAGAATAATATGGAGTTAACGAGAGTAAAAAGAATGTTGAGCGTGGTAGGGGTTGGAGGAGATGGGGGGGTGGAGGGGGGGGAGGGCAAGGAAAGAAAGTCATATACAGGGATAATTTATGTAAGAAGAGAAAACATTTGGGATAATTATTTTAATAGAAATGTTGAAATGTTTTGTATATGAATTGGAAAAATTTAATAAATATTTATAATAAAAAAAAAAAAAATGTCAACTTTGAGGAAAGAACAAGCAATTACAACCTCAAAAAAACTTTCTATGCCTCTTACTAATTACCTTGGACTGTCTACTTTCCAAAAAAGGTGTCATTTGTACTGTCCTGGCATTTTAGGGTCTCAGGAATTGAGATAGGCAGTCAGGACATCAGGAATGTTAAATTTTTAAATACTGTATATAGTAGTTTGTAGACTCTATAACTTTCATATGGATTAAATAATATACACTGCTTTGGGTTTTTTTAAAAAAAAAAAAGTAGCAGAATACATTTTGGTCTAAATTTCAGAGGAAAGATTATTTAGTCACAGCATTTCGTAATAAAACTATGTGGTCTTTTTTCCTTTATTTAGCAAAGAGATAAAAAAAAAGCAGTGGTTATTAAAGTCACTGAAAAGAAATCTCTGTTTCAAAAAATTATATAAAATTAATTTGGGTACAGTACTGCATGACTGAGTAATTGTCATTCAAAGTGTGATAGCTCTGAAAATTGAAAAATGGCCTGGACAGGAAGTGGGTGAAACAGTCTGGTCTTGAAGTAGATAAAGACTGTACAGTTGTGTTCAAAATAATAGCAGTGTGTTGAAAAAAGTGAATACAGCTCAAATTCCTTCTAATAGCTTTTATTTCCATACACACAAATGCATTGGGAACACGACACATTCTATTCCAAATCAAAACATGAAGAAAAATATATCAAATTTGTGTTGTTCCTCTAAACAAATTGAAGAAAAGTGAATATTAGACTGTTCAAAATAATGGCAGTTTGTATTCTTCTTTACAAACTCAAACATTCACTATATAAACTGAAAAATGTTTGAAGATTTTGCTTTCCTTTGAATCACTTAATTAATATTTAGTTGTATAAGCACTGTTTCTGAGAACTGCTGTACATCTGCGTTGCATGGAGTCAACCAACTTCTGGCACCTGTGAACAGGTATTCCAGCCCAGGATGATTGGACTACATTCCACAGTTATTCTCTATTTCTTGGTTTTGCCTCAGAAACTGCATTTTTTATGTCACCCCACAAGTTTTCTATTGGATTAAGATCTGGTGATTGGGCTGGCCACTCCATAACGTCAATCTTGTTGGTCTGGAACCAAGATGTTGCACGTTTACTGGTGTGTTTGGGGCCGTTGCCTTGTTGGAACACCCATTTCAAGGGCATTTCCTCTTCAGCATAAGGCAGCATGACCTCCTCAAGTATTCTGATGTATTCAAACTGATTCATGATCCCTGGTATGCGATAAATAGGCCCAACACTGTGGTATGAGAAACATCCATATATCATGATACTTGCGCAACCATGCTTCTGTCAGGGCTCCAGGTATGACCAGAGGTGTGTGGACTGACACAGGGAATTGCAGGCTTCAGATATAGTATAAACAATATAATTTATTAAGAGTAACAATACAAAACACAGTGCAAAACTAAACAAACAGTGCAAACAAACCAAACCACCCACCGATAACAATACATACAATACAAAGAGTAGTCAGGCAGGTCGGGTCAGTAGCAAACGGGCAAACAGAGTACCAGGAACAGGCGGGAGAGTGGTCGGGGTCACAAGCTGGGTTCAGTAACTCAAGGGCAGCGCGGTAAAGAGGGTCGGGCAGAGAATGGTCAGGGTCACAAGCCAGGGATCAAGCAGGAGAAGTCAGCAGAGGTCAGGATCAGGCAAGGTCGGCAACAAGTCAGACATGAACAGGAATACAGGATACAAGGTACAGGGGCCCATGGAAAAACACACACCAAGGCCCTGACTGTGAGTCTGGCCATTCCTTAAATACAACCCCTGCAATCAGCTTCAGGTGTTTGGCTGATTGCAGGGGTGAGTCTCTGATTGCTGAGAGCACCCGCTGGCCAGCCCTGGTACTTCAGCCCACAAGGCAGGTGAGTCCCACCATTATTGGCAAGTCCATTCCTGACAGCTTCACTGTCTTCACAGTGTACTGTGGCTTGAATTCAGTGTTTGGGGGTCGTCTGACAAACTGTCTCCGGCCACTAGACCCAAAAAGAACAATCTTACTTTCATCAGTCCACAAAATATTGCTCCATTTCTCTTTAGCCCAGTCAATGTGCTCTTTGGCAAATTGTAACCTCTTCAGCACGTCTTTTTTTCAACAGTGGGACTTTGCGGGGGCTTCTTGCAGATATCTTGACATCACGTAGGCGTCTAATTGTACAGTACTCACAGGTAATTTTAGACCTTCTTTGATCTTCCTGGAGCTGATTGTTGGCTGAGTCCTTGCCATTTTGGCTATTCTTCTATTCATTTGAATGGTAGTTTTTCACTTTCTTTCACGTTTTGGTTGCCATTTTAAAGCATTTGCGATCATTTTAGCTGAGCAGCCTATCATTTTCTGCACTTCTTTATATGTTTTCCCCTCTCCAATCAACTTTTTAATCAAGGTACGCTGTTCTTCTGAATAATGTCTGGAATGACCCATTTTCCTCAGAATTTCAGAGAGAAATGCACTGTAACCAGCATTTACAACATTTGCTGCCTTCCTTCCTTAAATAAGGGCAATAATTGCCACCTGTTTTTCAAAGAATGAATGATCTCACTAATAGAACTCCACACTGCTATTATGAACACCCCCCTTTCAAATACTGATTCAGTTACACAGAATCAGCAGCATGCATGTCATGACTGTTGGGTCTGTTGGATTTCTATTACTCTACTACACCTGCTAGTAAATTATTTGCCATGTAGAAATATAATTTCTACCAAAAACAGTAATTGATCAGGTTAGTGATGTCTGACTGATGTTATTTTGAACACAATTGTACATATCTTCACTACAGTACTCTGGGATTTACAGTGAAAAAATATTTACTGTATACGTTGATTTTTTTTTTTAAATTAAAAGCTTTCTGGATCATGTCCTGTAGACAAAGTGGTCTAGTAAAGTGTTTAAAGACTTAGCACATATTCAGTACAATATTTGGGATGTTTTTCCAGGAGTAAAGGATACTGCAGTGTTGATTTCTAGATTTAAAAATTACTGTTAGGATCCTATTCAAATTCGGGCTTGAGTACAAATATATCAATCTGGGAACATAGTCACTACAATGTTAGAGATGTTTTTTTCTGGAAAAAATTACACTGTAATGTTGATTTCTAGATTTAAAAGTGCCTGTTTGTTTTCCTATTTAAATTGGGTTTGGAGTACAAATAAATTAATAATTGAAGCATACCCACTACAATATTCTTGGTTTTATGCTGGAAAAGAATTATGCTGTAATGTTGATTTCCAAAGTTACAGATGGCTGTAATTGGTTCTATTCAAAATGGTTCCGGAGAACACAAAATTATACTGGGGACATAGACAATACAAATGTTTAATTTTTCTGGGACTAAAGGATACTCTAATATTAATTTGGGACTTGAATGCAAACAAATTAATTTGGATACATGCTCACATTTTCTTGTTCTTGTATCTGGGAATAAATGGTACTGTAATGTTGATTTCTAGATTTGAAAATGGCTGCTGGTAGTCCTATTCAAATGTGGGCTGGAGTGCAAACACATTACTATCTGGCATGTAGGTGATACAATATTTAGCATTTTTTGACGATGATTATAATGTTGATATTATAAAGTACAAATTGATGTTTGTGTTCCAATTCAAACTGGGACTTGAGCATAAATAAATGAATACTTAAAACATATTAACAATTTGGTGTGATTTTTTTCTGTGAATAAATTATACTGTAATGTTGATTTCAAAAGGTGCTAAAGGCTGTTGGTGGTCCTATTCAAACAAGGACTGGAGCATGAATAAATTAATACTGGGAATGTAGGCAATACAATGTTTGCTTTTTTTCTGGGAATAAAAGATGTTGATTTTAAAAAGGTACAAATAGCTGTTGGAGGTCCTATTCAAATTGCGGTTTGAATGCAAATAAATTAATACTGGAAATATAGGCAATACAATATTTTGTGGTCTTTTTTCTTGGAGTAAATGACTCTTTAATGTAGATTTATTGAATGTATAATTTGTCTTGTTGAGCCTGTTTAAATAAGAGACTTAATAAGTTTTACACTGCAAACATAGTCAAAATATTGCATTTGTTGAATTTTCCGGGGAAAGAAATGACACTCTAATGTTGATTTCTAGATTTGGAGCTAGTAGTAGCCAAAATGGTTGTGCACTGGCAAATTAATCAGTCCGTCTTAGCCACACCTACTCCTGACACATAAGAACGTATGCAGCTTGGTATCCCCTTTCTCACAGCAGAGAAAATTGTCTTAAAACCATATGGTTCACTTATGGTTCAAGTATGTAACAGAGCCTTTGTACTGTTGGGGGCCCAATCTGGACCACTGGCCATAGCTAGCACAATACACGGTCATTCTTATTTCAATATAAATCATTCTTATTCTCTACCCATGGAAACATATCCTAGAAAATCTCCTTACAGAGCGTATAAATTAATGTTGATTTCTTGATTTTACCATGTATGCTGGGAGTACTGTTAAAAGTTTGCCTACTACAAATGATTAAATACTGGGTACATGGGCACAAAGACATTTTGAGGAAGATTTCTGTGAATATGCTGTACTAAAATGTTGATTTCTAGTATTTTCAATGGATGGTGGGAGTCCTGCTCTAAAAAGAGTCTGCTATAAATGGTTAAAAACTGGGCATGTGGGCTAAAAAATATTTTGAGGGAATTTTTATGAAAATATATTACAATGTAATGTTGATTTTTTTTTATTGGTACATTTCTGGTGGGGGTCCTGTAAAAAGAGATTAAATACTGTGCATGTAGGTACTTGAAAATTGTGTGGGCTTTCATATGTGATATAGTTACACTCTAGTGGTGATCCTTGCTTTTAAAATGGCTGGTGTGGGTTTGCTTGGCCAGCTCAACAAAGGAAATTTGGTCTGGCTGGTTTAGGGTTTGTTTTTCAGCAATTTAAAAAAATTGAAAATTAAAAAAGGGACAGCATGAAAAAGGGGGTTTGCCTGTGTCAGAAATGAGTTACACACACCAAACCAACTTGTTTTAGGGTGGCTAGGCTGTGTCCTTTCCCCTCTAGAGCTACTGTATGCCTCCAATGTGGTGGAATAAAGTTAACAGACTACATAAATGATTTGTAGACGTTTGGGGTGATGTCAGGATGGCTCTTCTGTATGGACTTCTATGCACAGGCTAATACATTTTCCCTCTCGTGCTTGCAGAAATTGAGCACAATCTAATGCGCATGCACATATGCATGTGCACATTGGTGTAGGCATTGTACAAAGCAGCCATGCCCGAGCGTGAATAAAGAACCTCTCACATGGATGAACAGTGTCATCACCTTGCAGCATAGGCAGTCAAGAACCTGTAGGAGGGTTACAACCTGCTTGTGCCACAGATAGCATTATCCTCACCCACATCAGCTTCTGGTGCTTCTGCCTCATCAACTGCATCTGGAGAGCCCCCATTTCACCTACTGTGGTAATACTACCACTGGAACCCAGAGGTCCAACTCCAGGAAGGTTTTAGGGCAATCACAACAAATTCAGGGCTTTTGGTAATACCTATGAACTGAACTTTGCATTACAGCAATGAACCTTCTCACTTGAAGCTACCAAAGTGGGGCATGGCATCACCCTTCTGCAAAGAGAACCTTAGTTCTGGGCCTATCACTTACTCAAGCAAAAGAGTCCCTGTGTCGACTCTGACCATATTCTACAATGCCGTGGCCCAGTTATACAAAGACCCTCAGAGGACTTCAACCTCCGAGGCAGTTCTCCACACACTCCAGCAAGGCCGGAGAGCAGCTCAGGACTATGTACTGTAACTGATTTTAGACGCTGAAGTGATGACACCAACTGAAATGATCTTTCCCTTCGCTATCAATTCCTGTTCGGCCTTTCTGAGCCATTAATAGATAAGTTGGCCCGAGTGGTGGTGCCAAATTCTCTGGAAGCCTTAATTAACCAGGCAGTCAAGATCAATCAACACCTAAGAGAACACAGGTCAGAGAGATCTTCTGGTCAACCTTCGGCCATATGGATGATGCTATGAGTTACCAGCCCTCTGGGTCCAGCCCCATCAGTCTCAGCCACACCTACTCCTGACACATAAGAACCTATGCAGCTTGGTATCCCTTTTCTCACACCAGAGGAACACCAGCATCAACATCAAAATAATCTGTGTCTGTACTGTGAGGAAATTGGCCACTAGGTGAGGACCTGTCCAGCCAAGAAGCGTAAGTAACCAATCCTCGCTTCTGCCAATCAGCTGCTTCTGTCCCAAAACTCTTCTCACCTGGCTATCCTTATCTCGTTGCAGCTTCTGGGGCCATCCAGGTACCCACTATAATTGACTCTGGTGCCTGTAGCTACTTCTTTGACCTGGCATTCACCACATAACACCAGTTTTCTTTGCAAGCAAAATCTTATGGACTATCTATTCACTTGGCAGATTGGTCACAAACTAAATCTAACCCTGTTACACTGTTCCATTACCTGCCACCATATCTGGAGTTCATAAAGAAATACTGCGCCTGGGTGCCATAGTGTCACCTTTGTTTCCTGTCATCTTGGGGTTACCATGTTTACAGGCCCAAAATCCCTGCATCAACTGGGCCATGGGAGGAATCAAGTTCCTATCATCTTACTGTCAGCAACACTGCCTTTCCAAGCCACCAATTCATCTGCCTACCCTGCTGTGAGTGGACTCTGATGCTGAGGTGTGTTCATCTGTTCCCTCAGCTTACTGTGATTTCATGGACATGTTCTGTAAAAATCTTCCTCCCCACAGACCATACGACTGCCTGATTGAGCTTCTTCCAGGAGCAGAAATACAATTTGCACAAACTCTTTCAGAACTTGAACTGGCAGCTCTAAAGGAGTATATTGATGACAGCCTGAGGAAAGCTTTCATTCATCCTTCCACATCCCCAGCTGGAGCAGGAAAAGAATTACCATTCTCTGCATCCTTGGACTACCATTAACTGAACAAAATCCCGGTCAAGAACTGTCATCCTTTGCCCTTGGTGCAAGAGTAGTTTCAAAGACTCTGATTGTCACCATTTTCACAAAACTGAACTTACGTGGGCATACAGCTTGGTGCATATACAGGAGGGTGACAAATGGAAGACTGAGTTTTGGACCCGATTTGGACATTTTGAGTACTTAATGCTCTTCGAACTCTGCATTGCCACAGCAACATTTCAGTACTTCATCAATTATATTTTCCGGATTACTTGTACTTATTCATCATTATGCACTTAGATGACATTTTGATATTCTCTACTACCTTGGAAGTCTATCGGAGACATGTCAGAAGGGTTCTGGCCTGACTCAGACAGCATGGTCTATACGCAAAACCTGTGAAATGTGAGTTTGAACACTGGAGTATCCAGTTCTTGTGCCTATTCCTTTCCACAGAAGACATAGAGATGGACCCCTAGAAAGTTTCTGCCATTTTGGACTGGACAGCTCCCACAGAAAAGAAAGGGGTTCAAAGATGTGTGGGGTTTGCAAACTTGTATCGAAAGTTCATAAAGTTCTCTGCAATCATTTACCCCTATTACTCAACTGACCAATGTAATTGGTTTCATTGGATTTCTGAGGCACAGTTCACATTTGAAATCTTAAAAGGATTCTTTACTGCTGCATCTGTACTCTGGCATCCAGACCCTGCTCTGCCATACGTCCTAGAAGCAGATACCTCATAAACAGCAGTAGTGGTGGTACGGTCTCAATGCCAAGGGGTCAAGGACTTGCTGCACCCTGTTGCATTCATCTCATGTAAGCTTTCTCCTGCAAAAAAGAACTATGATGTTGGAAACTGTGAACTCTTGGCCATCAAGGCCACTCTTGAGGAGAGGCGGTACCTTATAAAAGGGGCAGCCAATTCTGATATATACAGAGCATAAAAATCTGAAATACTTGCGAGATGCAAAACATCTGAAACCATGGCAGGTCATTTAATTTTCTTCCAATTAAAGTAATTGGATACTGATTTAAAGTTTCTAGTATCAACCAAATACACATATATATATATATATATATATATATATATATATATTTTTTTTTTAATGCTGTGGAAAAACTGAGGAGACTGGGATGGGAAGGGGGGTTCAGGGAATGTGGGGTTGTGATTTTGTAGTGTTTTGGTGCACACTTTTTAAAAATGATATTAGCTCTTTCGTGTGTGTTTTTTTTTTTTCTCTTCTCTGCTCTTCTTCTCTCTTTTTCTGTTTGTTTTGATGTGACAGTGGACAGCTGTCTTTAGTTGCGATAATCAGAGTTTCACTGATGTTATTGTAACCTATGTGCCATTGATAGCCCCTGCGTGGGCATACGTTTTGCCTTATTGGAATTGGAGCGCTGTCTGCTCTATTATACCTTTTTTATCGGTGCAATTGATAGCCCCTGCAAGGGTGTGTTTTGTTGCCTCTGTTTTCTACTGTTTAAAATTAATAAAAACCATTGAAATACAAAAAAAAAATAAAAATAAAAATTATATTAGCATTTTAAGAAAATGCAGTGTGTTTATAAAAAAAAAAAGACACCAACTATACTATTGAAATATTGTGGCACTGGCCAGTTTGTACAAAGCTGAGGACTTAAGCTTCATTTTTTTAAAGAGTACAAATTCCTATAGATTTTGGATCTGTTAGGGCTGCCTGCTAATCCCTCTGGTCAAATTATGAGTTAGCTGAAAAAAATTGAGTGTTGCATATACAACTGCCTGAAAACCTACTTTCCTCCTTGTTCTATGAAAGAATTAATCAAATTGGGGTGCCGATGATGCTATATTAAAGCTAAGCTATAGTATAATATGTAACCACTTCAGTCCTGGGAAATTCTGATGTTCCTCCCTACATGTAAAAAAAAAATATTTATTTTGCTAGAAATCTACTTAGGACCTCCAAACATTATATATTTTCTTAAGCAGAGAAATAAAATGGTGGGTGTTGCATATTTTTATGTCACATGGTAGTTGCACAGCAGTTTTTCATACGCACGTTTTTAAAAAAAATACACTTTAATGACTTTTAATGCACAAAAACACAATATAATACCCAATTTTTGTAACACATAAAAGATGATGTTACGCTGGGTAAATGGATACTGAACATGTCAAGCTTTAAAATTGCAAACTATGGTACCTAAAAATTTGCATAGGCAATATTTTAAAAGCCTTTACAGGTTGACAGTTAAGAGCTACACAAGAGGTCTGGTGCTAGAATCATTGCTCTTACTATGACATTTGAAGCAATACCTCACATGTGGGGTGCGAATGCCATTTACGTATGCGTGCAAGACCAACTTTTGCACACGAGCATGGTGGGATGGGGGGGTGCATAAAAATATTTTTATTTTATATATTTTTTATATTGTAACTTTAGTTGTTTTTTAATCACTGTTATTGCTATCACAAGGAATGTAAACAGATTCCTTGTGATAGCAATAACAGTGAATGTGAAAAAATCTAGGATCTTTTAGACCCCAAAGCTCTCCTCTGTCCTCCAAAACATCAGGTCATGGCTAGTTTATGTGAACCGGAAGTGACTAAATCCTCATCACTTCCAGTTTTCGACATCACACAGTGGGAGGAATGACATCTATTCTTTCCTCTGTGTTTCAGTACCAGGATGCCACCAGTGCTTTACAAGACACAGAATTGACAGCTTTACAAATGATATCTCAGTCATTACTGCAGCTGCAACGATGACTGAGATATCACCCTTCCCATCCAATGATGTTCGGGTACTTTCTATGGATGGGAAGTGGTTAAATGTATTACATTTGCAAATTATGTGATGTCAGCATGCGGTTTCACTGACCCTGTTCATGAGAATACTGATCCATAACACCACACAAACTTTAAGAATTAACCTATGCATGTAACTGAAAGACGTGATGTCTTCCCAATGTCACCATCAAGGTTTCATAAAAGGGAGGACACGCTTCCTGCTTATGGCATCTTTGAAAACGTTTTGTTTTTGGCACTGGTACATGTCCACTAAAGCAGTGCCCAACTACCCATGACCTTTGTTTAACAATACCTTGCCTATCAACCTTAAAAGTCTAACAATGATTTTCAATATTTACTAGACTATTGACTTCAGAGTGGTTTGGATTAAACTTCACAATCTATAAAATGTACAATGAGTTCAACGAATGGCCCATGAATTGAACTCACATTCGCTCATCAATAATCCTAAACATAAATTTAAATCCAGCAAAAATATTGTCTTCTCCAGTTTATCTAAAAGAGAAAAGTCTGTATCAATTTGGGCTTAAAAAATGTTGCACTAACAATACAAAATTTTGTTCTACCAGCCATAATTCTCAGGCAATGCTGAAAACAAATGTATGCTATGTTTGTTCTTTTTTAAATAAAGCACTGTGCAAAGTGAAACATTATAACCAGATTGTATGTTTTACTGGCATAACTTTAGTAAAGTAATATCTGATTGGATGTTATACATGCTGCAAATTTTCACATTATCATTGTTCTGCCTTGCTTTGCTCAATAGACCTGAATAAGTACTTTTTACTTTTGGAATAGATAGCCAGTCAGAGGCTTTAGTATATTCATGTTTTCTATTATGTTTTGGAGTAAAAAATGCTTGAGTAAATACTCTTAGCAGGTGAATTAACTTTCCTGTTAGCAGCATTTTAAAATAATGTGTAAAACAGACACACTAGGATAAATATTTTATGCATTTTACTTTAAATAATATCTCATTGTTATGGAGAGAATTTTGGATTCTGAAAAGGTCTCATTTCACTTATTAAATTAAATTTTGCTACATAGATTGCAAATAGGGAAATTTAGAAAGCCAACAAAATTGTATAAAAAGCAAAATATATTTCTTCAAATCAAAAAAAACTCATTTTCATTTCAAAGGTACATGTTAGGACTAATTATGTGCAGCTCAGAGTGGAAAATCACGATATTTAGACAAGTAACACTTAAATGCCAACTCCAGTTTGAAAATTTTTTTATGACCCCCCATCCACACACTTGACCCCTGGTTAATGTGCATTTCAATACCCTGCCAGTATTTTAATCTAACTGCAGAATTTTAATGATATGACCTTTCCAAGCACGTTGAGATTACTTACTTTTGTAGGACCATGGGCAGATTTCCTATAAAAATTAGAGCTGCAATCCCTTAGAGGTTTTGTTTGCTTAAACAACAGTTTAGTAGCCAATCACCCATAACTGCTTTCAAGCTCAGCATTACTGCCTCTGTGTTTAGGTCTGCTTACATTTTGGGTTTATTTTAAGGTATATCTCTAATTTTTATTGTTATGGTGTACAATCTTTTAAATATTTTTTACCTGATGCAGTGAAGTGCTGAGAACAAAAAGCAGCTCCAGAACAGTCAGCAACTGTGCTGTGCTTTTAAACAGAAAAAATGCACTACTAAATCAAAATAAAAACAAATATACCCCAAACCAATAAATTCTGTTGCAAAGTGCAACTTCCCTTGCAAAGTAAACCACCTATTTGTCTTTAGTAAATCAACCCCTATGACTGCTGCTGCCATGGTCAAAGGATATGCAGAGCATAATAGATGAATGCCAAAATACAAATGCCAGAAATAAACATTGAATTCATTTTTGGAAAATTTTAAATCTCTTCCCTAGTTACAGTATAAGCATGTGTTTTTCGTTAAAGCTGAAAATATCAATTTCTGTCAAATAGTGCACACCTTTTTATAATATAAATGAGAAACCTATCTGTATTATTAAATACATGTTTTCTCTCCATATAAAAGATATGAACCGAAACTACTCTGTGTAATAGAAAATACACATAGACATGAGATGATTGTCTTCAGTATCCTATGAGATTACACAAAACATGTCTGATTAACCAAAAATGAAGTAGCTGGAGGTAACACTCTCCAATGTTTTAATCACATGTATACAGTATATATATATATATATATTGTGAGAACTCGCTTCAAATGGTAGAGCTTGGTTAAACGCACACAGCAACTCGCTTTCTTTTTTAAGGCCTTTTAGCCCACTTTTATTTAAATGAAAGCTCAAAACATCAGAAATTTCCCACACAGGGGTATCGATCATCCACATAAACAAAATTCAGCCTCTTGGCTCTCTCAGATATACACAATTTTCCACTGGCCTTCCCCTTCAGGCTTATGTCTGTCTCCTGCAGACTCTTTCAAAAACATGGCTCTTGCACACAGCTGGCCACTAGCACATAGCTAGTCTCTAGCAGCCCCTTGCTGCTTTTGGCTTCCACCTCTCCTAGGTGGAGCCCTCCTGTCTTCTAGGTGGAGCCCTCCTGACTCCTATCTGATGGGGTGGAGCCCAGAATCATGGCCTGGCCTCCACAAAAAGGCCTGCACACACCTGTGCAATCATCGTGCTGGCTGCTCTCAATATATGGGCCCAGGATTGGAGATTTCATCCCTCTCAAATCTCTTAAAAATCTCCAGGCTACAGGTCCCAAAACAGGCTTTACAAACCAAAGAGGAAACTGATAAGCCAGTTTCCTCTGTATTATGAGAACTGCCTGGAGCCCCTCAACCTGTATGGTTGAGAATCCTGGGTCTCCATCGTGATTTCCACCGTGGCAGGACACCGCACTGCCACTATATATATATATATATATATATATATATATTGTACTGAACACCAGAGATAAGCCTGTTGTCAGTGAGACCCTGTTGTGTTAATATGCTGAGAATAAGCAGACTTTATTTCATGTTGCTGAGCTTTCCAAAGAATAAATGTTGTGTAACCAGATAGTGCTTACAGTTTTCCTTTAATAACATGCTTAATCTAAAAACATCTGCAACTAGTATTCTTTAACAGTATCCTTTTTACATACACACTCTAACTTGCAATATGTCTGGCTTTAGGCAAGGATGATACAGGAAACTCAATTTCCGAGTTCTCTGCACACATGAAACAATGCAGACCAGATACAAGCCAATGTTGCTCAAATCGTAGATTAAGATTAAGTGTTTCTCCCCACTTTGAACTGTAAATGTTGAATCAGATGGCATAGATCATCCTCAGAAATAGCTGGGACCTGGAAATTAGTTTACTAACATATGTTTGATATGTAGAATACTTGCTCTCAGTTTTGTATGTTTTTGCAACATACCTACATGCACTGGTGGACCAGTTAGTAGTCCGAGAGACCCCTAAAGCCCCCCATTGAGAGATAAGTGTTCTTGCCAGAACCACATTCTAGGCACTCTAGGTGCAAAAGTTGTCCATTGACATCAAGATAGGGTGCTTTGAAGTACCCCACTTTGTACATGGAATCCCTTATAAAGCACCCTCCAATTGTTAAAGGGTATATGAAGCTTGCATCAACATAGCAGGGGACCTTATGCTTTATGCTGTAAAAATATAGTCTGAATGTTTGCAGGTTAATTAGCTCTGTGGGGGGCAAGCAGTTTTTTAAAATTTTTATACAGTAAAAAAAACAAATACAGTGAAGCACTTTCCGAATGAGGAACATTTGCTGGCCTAATATTGTTTATGGACATTTTCACAGAGGTAAACCTTGTTTAAAATTGTTTACTTGTAAATATCATAGGTGACAATGATAATAATGCCCTACAGAGACTTAACCAGGAGTAACAGTATAACCATACAAACAGATGGGATCTGATGATCTGATGACAAAGCCAAAACCCAATACAGAAATACAAATACATGTCAGAAGCTGTAGCCAATGCAGAACAGATCAGGCTCCACAATAGAGAAATAACTAGTTAAATTCACAAACAAAAAAGAGTGCAAAAGACTTGAGATGTTAAAAGAGGAGACACACCAAAATTTGTGACATAACCTACCCATGGCCCACCCTGACCAGCACCCCAAATAAAGAACTACTGAAAGTTAATGATATGTATCTTTTAAAGATAATCGTCCACTCACTGGTTACATGCTTATAGGCTGAACAGCTAACAAGCTTAGTGGGGTGTTCCAAAGTAAGATTTCATGTAATGCGATTTCTAAAATCTATTATGACAATGTTATATTGGCAGTATTAGTGATCAACTTTTTACAAATTATTGGTATTCTCTTCTTATTGGATTCTCAGTTAAAATGGCAAACATAAGCCATGAGGGAAGGCAGAACATGCTTGCTTTTTCTAAGCATAAGCTACGATTCGTATAGTGGTGGCAGGTATAAGGGTTGGACAAAATTATGGAAACACTAGGTAAAAGAACAAGATCATTACTTAATATGGTATTGGACATCCTTTGGGATCAAAGACAGCCTGAATTCTCCTGGGAATTGACAAATATAAGTCTTGGATGGTGGATAATGGACTCTTTATGCAAACAATATTCCAGTTCTCGCAGAGATGTCGGAAGTGGAAAACAAGCCTGAACCTTGTTCTCCAACATTGACCATAGTAGCTCTATGATATTGGGGTCTGGTGACTGCTGAGCTCAGGGAAGGTGCAAGACTTTGTATGCTGGTCAAACCATGATTTGACAACACCAGCTGTGCGAATCAGAGCATTATGGTTTTGGTAAATGGTGGTATTTTCGGCAAAAAATGTCTGCACCATGAGGTGCACATTGTTGGCCAAAATTTGTACAGTTGCTGGCAGAGACTATACCTTTCAAGGTGATGATGGGGTGAAGTGTGAAGCTCATTTCATTGGACCATAAACCAGTCTTCCATTGATCGATAGTCCACTATTTATGGGTGTTGCACCATTCTCTCCTCTTCTGAGCATGAATTTCTTTTTGTCTCTTTCAGTTAGTTGACAATGTCAACTGCCCCTACGCTTATCAGATGTCTTTTTCCTGGACCTCAATAGAGGGTGCTATATAAAAGCGCTATCATCTAAAAGTTTTGCTATATTGTACTACTAAACAAATATTTTAGTGTCATATACACTTCAAAATAATAATAATCATACATTTACCGCTTCACCACCACCCTATAGCAGATATACGGCTACAGGGAAGCAGGGGTGCGCAAAATCACGTATATATACACGTGATTTTGCATTTCTGGGTAGGGGGCATGTGCAATCCTTGCGCACGCCTTACCTGCGCCGCCATTTGCTGTTGCAGCTATCAGTCACCGAGTCCCGGCCTATGATTCCCCGGTGAGTGCCGAGGATCTCCAATGGGGAGGAGGGCTGCTTTGTTTAATAACAGTCCTCCTCCCTGTGGGCTCGGACACACTGCACAGCCATCCAGAGCAGTGTGATTACAGTGAAGCACACTGACACGGCCTCCCAGTAAAACACTCCCAGCACACAGTTAACACTTTGATCACCCTTCGTGTTAACTCCTTCCTTCCCAGTGCCATTAGCACAGTGTCAGTGCTTTTTTTTAGCACTGATCACTGTATTGGTGTCACTGGGGATGTCAATGACACCAAGTCAGTTCCCCCCAGTGTCAGAATGCCCACCGCAGTCCCACTATAAATCGCTGATCACTGCCATTACTAGTAAAAATTTCTAGTATATATACTTCCATTTGTAAATGCTAGAACTTTCACGTAAACCAATTAATTTACACGCTTTGGGATTTTTGTTCTAGCAAAGAAATGTAGCAGAATAGACTTTGGCCTAAAAATTTTTTTTACTGGACATGTTTAATAGCAAAAAGTCAAAAATATAGTTTTTTTTCTCACAATTGTACGGCTTTTTTTTTAATAGCACAAAAAATTTAAAAAAAGACATGCGATCAAATACCACTGAAAAAAAACCTGTATTCATGGGGAAAAAAAGGATGTAAATTTCATTTGGGTGCAGCATTGCATGACCGTGCAATTATCAGTTAAGTAACTCAGCTCTGTAACACAAAAAATGGCCTGGTCAGGAAGGGGGCTAAATCCTCAGGAGGGCAAGTGGTTAACAATAAAGTGCAAAATATTTTTAAAAATATAATAAAAAGTAAAAAAGTCAGTGTAATAAGTCAATAAAACAGTTTCTCCATAAGTGTGAAGACTTGCTAGATGCTTCAATTTCTCCATCACATGCGTGCAACACCCAGTGCTAAATAAGTTAAATCACTCACCAGACCAATCTGACCTCTTTACTAAGAAAAAAAGATCTAACTGCACTTGATTATTCATTCAGGATCCAGAGCCACCCAGAAAATAAGGTATATATATATCATTCCTGTCATTCACTCCATCACACCATGTTAGAAGACTATGTGGATCGCGCTTATGCTTATCAAACATTGTTTTCCCAAAAATGGTATAAGCCGTCACAACCTTTGATACTGTACCTCGTGACATGGCAAATAAATTGAGAACTACACTCACAGAGGCACCTGCTAAGGGGGTACAAACAATTTGCCCTATCTGAAGCTCAGTAATCTCTGACATGACTCTGTATTACTAGCAACGCATGCAGTGAATGATGAAAATTAGGCTTCCCATCTGTTAGCTAAATGTTTCATCCCACAGTGGAAGCAAAAGAATGCTTCATCACTTCTGCTTTCAATGTGAAACATGTCAACGCTTTTGCACCTGCAAATCATATAGTGTTTCTATGTTTTTCTCCAAATACTGTATATGTCCGCTTTGGCCTGCTGTTCAAAATACACAACCTTTTTTGTTTGATACTGCCAACATCACAGGTATTGGACCTTAAGAAGCTACTATTTATGGGTTCATTAAACACCCAACCAACCAAAACTGAGACATAGCGGAGTCTGGAGAGTTATGCAAAACCAAAAAAATGCACTAAAGTGCAAAAAAACTCTCAATCACATAAAAAGAGACAGCTGCACTCACCAATACCCAGATATCAATGTAGCAATGTAAATAATAAAACAAACCATGTTGTGCTACCTCAAGGTGTTAAAAAAGATCCTATCCCTTTAAGATCAAATTATCACGCCATAAAAATTGTTCACGAAAAGAAAATTCCATACGTAAATCAAATACTTAAAATTGTGAAACAGAAAATCCAACAAATGTAAATAAAGTCCTACAGGGGAATAAATAATCACACAAAATAAAGTCCCATAGATGCAATCATGTACATCTTCTGTGTTGTAAGAATAAATCCAGTGTGCCTTCACCACAAATAATAAGGCTGCATACTGGACTCCCCTGTCCGCTCCAGTGGATGTGATGGCATCAACGCTAGACTCTGAGGAATGCCATCACATCCACCAAAGCAAGCAGAATGTTGGTTTGTTTAAAGCCTGTATATATACGCTGTCTTATGAGTAGTTTAACCCTGCTTTTAAAATAAAGGAGGCACAAAGTTTGCTACTCAATGGATTCTTTCATGCACTTTCTTCATTGAGTGCTACCAATTCTGTTGACACTAGAAACTATTGTCTAAGAAAGTATTGACTGCATAATAGGCTACATTTGTCCACCTGGAGCTGGCTAAGGAACACTGAGCTTGCCTAGACCTTCATGGTATTGGGGTATGGGAGTCCGGTAAGTAACCTTATTACTTCTTTGGTGGAGGCATACTGGATTTATTCTTACAACATAAAAGACCTACGTGATTTCACGTCAATGGGGCATTATTTTGTGTGATTATTTATTCACCTGTGAGGCTTTATTTACATTTTTTGGATTTGCGGTTTCACAAATGTTAAATATTTGATACACATATTGAACATTATTGTTTTTCATGAACTGCTTGTATGACATGATATTTTGACCTTAAAGGGATAGGATTTTTTTTTTAACACATTGAGGTAGCGCAATACGGTTTGTTTGAATATTTTTGTTACGTATCCCAGTTGAAATGCTTATGCACCTGGGTCCAATAGAGTCATTGATCTGCTGCTAAAATTACCATGACAACTCAATTTAGATTATTACGATGATTTAACTAGATAATTAGCCTGGCAAAAGCTTTGAAGTAATCCACCTTTCAAGTCTTCAAAGTATATATGAGACTAGGCGGTTAGTTCAGTCCACTATCTTCCAGTTATGACTGAAATATATTGTCTGGTTGGATTCATTCTGTAATTAGAAAATAAGAAAACGTGTACTTAACAGTGAAGATGTAGGGACACTTGTACAATAAGTATAAACTAATTTACAGCACTGCTATCCATTCTGTGTGTGGCTTTGAAAGAATCAGGGTTTAAACATTTGTTTGTTGTAGCATGTCTCAGCATTATTGTTTTATTTCATTGTATAATATGGACACTTTGCATTAACACTGTTTCCAAGATTATTTTAGGTTGGTTTACTTCAAAAACATTTCTTGCTGCAGAAAAAAAGAGTACCACAAACGTACTTGGTTGCTATGGAACTAATATACAGACATCCCTCATAGAGATGTAGCAAGTTAACTCATAACATTTTGCTAACATGTTACTAAACCCTATCATGCTTCTTCAGAATATACTAAAACTATTTTTATTAACAAAGTCATCACAAAATCTTTAATCTGAAACATAATAATCACTGTAGATGTCTAAACCTTTTTCGGTTTACTAAAAATGTGCTTTTTGTTTCTGTCCGTGTCTTCATTGGATAGATTCATCATACTTAACTGCCCTGTCAGGAAGTGAGAGTTAGGGCTCATGAACACTGCAGCTGATAAACTCACGTTTAGGAGCTGTTCAGCATTTTTTTTCAGCAGCCCCTGAGCTCACCCTAATGTTTTCCTATGTGTCCATGTACACATCTTTGTTTACATGCATTCGAGTTTACAGTTATTTAATGCACAAAAATTGCATTCAGCAGTCGATTTTATCAGCGTTTCAAATGCAAAATGCTTGCAAATGCTGCTAAACGCGGCAAATTGCGTTTATAAGCATTTGCATCTGAATTTTTTTTTTTTAATTCTTCCAGTTCCCGATGCTGTCCAGAGCCTTTTTTCATCATGAAAAATGCATGCAAAGCGTTTTCAAGGTACTCAGATGGACA
The DNA here is from genome assembly GCF_062004578.1 of Staurois parvus. Taxonomy (NCBI): domain Eukaryota; kingdom Metazoa; phylum Chordata; class Amphibia; order Anura; family Ranidae; genus Staurois; species Staurois parvus. The sequence continues at coordinate 6,835,852 of NW_028318400.1, read as the reverse complement.
AAACACTGACCACAGGATGTTCCTACCAAACTTGTCACACATTGTAATGACCAATTCACACCTCAGACCTCTCCCACCCTTGGAAACAAAAAATATGTTAATGCCTATTCACACCTCAAATTCCTCATGAAGACCCCCTGCCAGGTGACCTTAATGACTCACTCCACCAGACACCTTCCCACCCTTGGAAACAAAAGAAATGTTAATGAGCAACTCACACCTAAGCTAATCTCAACACATACTGCTCACTCTGCTTCTACTGTCAGTATTTCTCTGAAACAGTCTGAAATAGTTAAAAATGTACCACTTTTCAGTGCATCTGGGAGGTTCTCCTGTGCTTATCTTTAAAAAATGCTTCTAAACGCAAACGCACATAAACGCGCATAAACGCATTATGCAAACACGGCTAAGCAGACATTTTTTAACCTACATTTTCCAGCAGTCAGTTTCCATCATTCTGAAGTGTCCCGTGTACATGGGGCCTTAGGGCTCATGTACACTGCAGCTGCTAAACTGAAGTTTAGGAGCAGTTGTGCTTTTTTTTCAGCAGCCCCTGAACTCTCCTTTATTTTTTCCTATGTGTCCATGTACACAGTTGTTTACAGTAGTTTACAGGTAGTTGAGGTTACATGCATTTTTTTGAAAGCACAAAAATCACATTCAGGAGTAGAGTTTACTGGCGTTTCAAAAGCCAAATGCTGGTAACCGCATGTAAACGCATTTATGCGCATTTGCACTTACATGCATTTTTGGGCTGGTCCATATCTAGATGCTGTCCAGTACCTTTTTTCTTCATAAAAAATGCATGCACAGCATTTTCCATGTATTCAAATGGACCTAGTACACCAGTGCAGTCAGTTCCAGAATTAGTGTGCAGGAAAATGGTAGAACATGCTGCATTATTTCTGCACAGATCCGTACTGGAACACATCAAAACACAGCAAAAAAGCAGGAGTGTTGTGTTCACTCTAAAATGCATCTGGAAGCATTACAGCACTATGTAGCTCCTCCCATAGTGCCAAGCATGTTTCATGAGCCACTTTTGCTACAGTTGCAACACCCATCAGAAAGTAGTGCTCTCTCTATTTCTCACAAAATGTCTGAAATAGTTAATTATTTACTATTTTTCAGTGCATTCTGGGCATTTGGGAGGGTCTCCTGAGGTTATCTTTTAAAAACGTTTCTAAACGCAAACACCCATAAATGTGGCTAAACGCGCATAAACACGGTAGGTAAACATGGCTAAACTGATGTTTTTAACTTACCTTTTCTAGAAGTCAGTTTCCAGTTTTCAGAAAAGTTTTTCAAACATCCTGTGTACATGAGCCCTAAATCTCCTGGACAGAAACACAGACAGCATTAAAACATTGTCAGAAGCTCTAACCATTTCAAATTTATCTAAAATGAATTAAGGAATTTTGGCTGGAGTTGCTTTAAGGATATTATGTGGAGTGATACATCGAGGCAATCGAAACCTGAAATGAATTTTTACATAATGTGAAGCTCACTAATAACCATTATATGATACAAAAGCCACAAGCAAATATTGAGTCCTGAAATGGTCTGGCTAGGGAGCCACCTAAGAACACAGATGCAAACCTGTCTAATATGACACTTAGTGAGTGGAAAGTTTGATTCATTGCATCCTTCCCTGCAATGAAGGACACTGTATTTAGTTTCTTCTTGATCTCTCCTTGGCCTTATCCTGGCAGAAACATCTGACGATGAAAGGACAGCAAAACATTCTCTACACTTTTCTTGTTGGCCTGAAATGTTTGAATTAGTGAGGTCTTTTTGCAGCATAATGCAAATCCTAAACAGCCCAGCAAGTGTTTAAATTGTTTCAATCTAAATTTTCCCATAATGATATATATAAAAAATAAAAGTAAATTCAATTATACTAGGGTATTTACTATATATTTTTTCAGGGTGCAAGATTTGTAAGACATAATGAACTTTTTTTCCTTTACTCTGTGGACATAAGTTCATAAAAACACTTAAGTTGAAATTAGGGATGAGCTGTAGGTTTGGGTCAATGGCGAGTATGACCAGAACTCTAACTGTTCACTGTTCACCAAATAAGTAAAACAAATGGTCAAATTTGTCCTGTTTGCCTACATGAGCCTCTGGCTGTTACTGCAGCTAATTTTATTTAGTGAAGGTATCACTACCACCACTAAATGAATGACTCCCAGGCCCACCTGCTAGCTTGCTTCACATAGTAAACAAAATAGTGGGTACCCTTGGTGATGTAATTGACCAAATAAGATTTTAATAAATATACGACTTTGTTATGTTGTGATTATATTTATTGACATTTTTCCTGTAAATGGGTACCTAGGGATGCAATGTGGGTATTCATGAAGGATGGCTATCTGGGGCCCCCGTTATTTTAAAGGTTTGGGCGTAGCATTCTGTCTGTCCCTTCCTTTTCTGGCCAGCCAAGCTTCATGACTGGATAAGGGCCTAGTATAGATTTTAGGGTGTCTATGCCTTTTCTTGTCCTCCTTAACATTCTATATTAGACCTCTATCTAGGATAAGGGTCTGGTATAGATTTTAGGAGGAGTACTTTTTTGTTTGCTTGTTTTACCTGGGGTCTTCCTCCAACCCAATACCAGACCCTTAAAAATATATAACAACAGTGCTGTGCTTATAATATAATATAAACCACATTCTTTCTAAAAGTGTGGTATTGATTATCATCAATACCCTATAGGAACCAGTTCCGACCTTCACAAATTGATATAATGAAACATAATAAACGTGTAAATTAAACATAAAAAAACAAATAGTTATCATAAAGTGTCTAAGAGAAGTAACAGGTAGAGGCAATCAGGTAATCAGTCCCACATGCCATGATGCAATACCAGACCCTTATAAAGCCTTTCCCAAGCAAGGCACTTTCTCCCCACTTAGTGACAAAACGCTTTAATAAAAAAAGAAAAAAAAAAAGTTCCAGAGTGCAGATGTATCTTTAGTCATGTTGTCCAGTAATGTAAATTCATAATCAATCATGATGAATGATTTCCCACAAACACAAAGGTTACAAAAGACAATGACTGCTCAAGTCAAATATGGTCATAACCAGGCCAGTAGGGAAAATGTCATTCAGTGGCATTTTTTTCTTTCGAAATATCACTTTTGCTTTAGTGCATTTTAATGGTGTGTCTCTTCACACGCAGATATATATGCATCTTTATTAAAACATTTTCTAATATTTTACACAATCATATTAAAACACAGCAATTTAGTCTTACCTCACAGAGTCTTAATTTGCTTCTTTATTATACATCATGTGACACACAGCAGGTTATAATATATTTATCATGATTACTATATCATGATTACTTGGGTTATGCACCACTATAGGTGAAGGAACACTGGTGGGACGTAGGTGAAGCCCCCCCCCCTACAGCCTTTAATTGACAAGCTCAGTCCCACTGGTCTCTTTGGCCTGAGAAAGAGGCAAATGCCTCAAAAAGTCACCAAGAGACCTAGTTTTAGCTGTTGTTAATCTGAAAAACTCCTCACAGTGGCATTTGACAGTGCAATGTCACTTCTGGTCCACCATGGTTGCTTGCATGTGTGCCTCACAGTGGCTATCTTAGGCTCATATTAGCAGGTGAGAAGATATGCCCACGTGAATGCAGGTTCTTTGTTGCTGCTGGCACAGTGAAGAGGGCAAGGCTCAAAGCGGGTCTCTTTTTTCCTATCTGGGGCATTTGTTTCCTGTTGTCAACGTCCGATTTTGTTTGAAGCGCTTATGGTGAGTGTCCCTGAGCTGTGCACACACACAGGTACAATACAGCAATATAAAAGAAGAACTATTACACTGAGAGGCACAGGGGCAGGTTTTTTCAGCCTTTGTGGAGACATGTGCACAGGCTGATTGAGTACACCAATTAGGAGGGTGCACTGGCAGCTTTGAGAATCTCCTGGAGTATCCAGGGCACTGTAAACGTATAAGCAGGGTCCCCTCAGTTGATATAGGACTGCAGGTTTTCATGCACATGGGCATCTTATAGGTTTCAGACTCAGTGTAAATATTCGCCTGCACACCACAGAGCCGGTAAATATTTACAGTGTGTTGTGCTTGCTCCTGTATCCAGCTGGTGGTCACTGCAGGACCTGGTACCTTTGAGAGCTCATTTCAGGAAGGTGTGGGATGGGAATATGAACTCATTGGTTTCAGCATGCCATTTAGCTTTTAAATGGTGGAGGGGTGGGAGCACGTATGCCTCTATCAGGTTAGGAAACACTAGATGCAGTCGCTCTGGTACAATTTCCATTACAGGTCCAAGAGTTTCAGGTTGGGTTGAACCCATTCCCTTATCAGCTGAAGTGGCTACTTCTACTTCAGTTTATTTAATGAAGTAGGATTAGAGTATAAACTCTGGGATCAAATCAACTGGGTGAAATGACCTATGCAGGGGCATTCCCTTCTCCTATCTCCTCTCCATGGCTCTCACTGAGTAAAAGTTGCCATTTATGGAGCTTGCTCTCTTAGGGGAGATGATGCATGCTTAGTGGGATCAACCAGATAGGGTGTTTGCGCCACAATAAAAGATTTTTTCTTCTCTATTCAATCAAGGATAAGTTCTTAAAAAGTGGAGTATGCCCTGCCCACATTGGATGCGTCAGTATCCTGTCTCAATAAGAATTTGATTTGCCTGGTGGATAATGTCCAGGTCTTCAAGGACCTGGCTGACAAGACACTAGAGATGCTGTTAAAAGCTTCATTTGTCCTGGTGGTGGATGCTATGCACCCTGCAGTAGCAGCCATTGGAGTTTGCCAAAGCCTAAAGGATCATTAAGCAACTGATAAAGAGAAACCCAGCGCATGTGGGGACAGACACTAGAGAGGGGTTTACTGAGTTGCCTGAGCCTTGTATTTGCCCAGTAGATACCCTGAAGGACACAACACAACAGATTTCTCCCTTTTCTCTGGTGTCTATTTATATGTGCAGGATTCTGTGATCAAAAAGCTGGTCCACTGAACTGACCCGTAAAAAATTGTTGGCAAGTTTTTCCTTTCATGGGGTGAGAACTTGGAGTATTATATCCAAAAGATCTCTGGCTTCCTCATCCAGGCAGTTTTTTTGGTGCTTCCAGATGATCGATTACAAAAAATATAACTGGATACTAATATTTATAGGTAACGTTGATGCAAGGTGTATCTTGCCTCTCGAGGAATCAGGAAGGATTTTTTTTCCCTATGTGTGTTAATCTCTCTTAATTATCACCATAAATGAACATTCGTGCACCTTGGGCCAATAATAAAAATAAACAATTAAAAATAATAAATAAAAAACAAAATAATTATAAATAAATAAAAATAAAAATAATAAAAATAATAATAGAGATTACAAAAAAATTTATAATAAAAAACCAAACTATAATTTGAAGATAAATAGTCCCATATGCAGTGAGATGAAGTCAAATTCCTTATAAGTTCAGCAGAAGAATGAATGCAGTATACTCTCCTTTTTGCTGGCATATACTGTGTAGCGGCAATGGTTAACAATAGAAGCTGCTCTGTGAATCACTGTGGTAAACGAGATCTCTCCTTCCCCCACACTCTCCTTAATCCAGCCCTCCTCCCATGGATCATAAGGGGAATAAAAAGAAGTACATAGTAACTTATCCGGGGTAAAAAGCTTTAATGTGCGCTAGTAATACACTCACATGAGATTAAAAAGGAATGCGCTTTTCATATATATAACCGCGGATAGCGGTGAGACCAGCCTTGTTGGTGTGCCTGCGCACACTGTCAATACTCGCCGTGTCTGAATGCAGATGCGTGGTGACGTCACTGCCCCTCCCCTACGCGTTATGCTACAGGGACTCGTAGCTTCCTCTGGGGGATGTAGTTTTCTGTTGTTAACCATTGCAGCTACACAGTATATGCCAGCAAAAAGGAGAGTATACTGCATTCATTCTTCTGCTGAACTTATAAGGAATTTGATTTCATCTCACTGCATATGGGACTATTTTTCCTCCAATTATAGTTTGTTTTTTTATTATAAATTTTTTTGTAATCACTATTATTTTTATTATTTTTATTTATTTATAATCATTTTGTTTTTTATTTATTATTTTTAATTTTTTATTGGCACAAGGTGCACGAATGTTCATTCATGGTGATAATTAAGAGAGATTAACACACATTGGTTTAAATAATAATTTTTTAATTTTAAAATAATAGAGCGCCTAACACATTTTTTGCTATCTTACTGACGCACACCACGTGAGGGTGAGCAAGGACGCCTGCGACATATTGTTTACATATACACAGATATTTGTATCCTTCAGTGGCTCACAAGTATATCTCACATAAGAATTTTTTTTCCCTGCTAGAGTAAATTGGATCATGCTTTTATTGTTGTTGTTTTTTTTGCTTTCCTCTGGATCAACTATAGGTATAGGATTGTGTCTTTTTTCAACCAGACTATATATGTAACTATAAGTACAGAGGAAAAGTGAAGAGTCAGAGATAGATGAGACCCTGGTCAGCTAAATCTACAAAACCTCAAATCCTTCAAATACTCTTCACACAAGTTGGGTACCTCCCCTACCAGGGAGGTTGCTGTTTTTGTTTTTAAGAGCCTTGGCCAGTGGTGATTTCAGACAATTGGGTTATTTCCACAGTTTCTCAATAGTACAGGTTGGAGTTTCGGACCTTTCCTCTTCCACGGTTTCAGAAGTCAAATGTACTCGTAGATTAGTGGAAAAGGACTTTGCTGTTTCAGGCATTTGATCATCTGTCAACATAGGGGGTAATCAAATTTCCAGTGTCAGAAAGATTCTTTGGCTTTTGCTCCAATTTTTTCATGGTCCCAAAGCCAAAAGGAAATGTACAGCCGATATTGGACATCAAGAGTTTAAACATTTTGGGCTTTTATTTAGTGGTAAATGGTAATGAATAGATCCTGGTTTTGTTTCTTATTATTAAAGAAAAACTGGCCCAAAACAGTAAAAAAAAATATTTTTTGTAAATTAAGCTGTAAATTTCTTGCTACTACCATAACCTACCACCAAAGAACAACCCAAAATAATTCTCCTGCTTTTGATAATCACAGCGATACCACATGTGTATGTTAGTTGTTGTTTGCACCCGTAGCCAGGGCTGTGGATAAGGGGGTACCACCAGTCCTCCTGTACAGGGCCCAGGCCAGCAGGGGGGCCCAGGCAGATTGGTGAATCAGATTTGTGGGCAGGGAGGGTGATCGGCATGGGGGGCAATTAATGGAACTAATGCCTATATGGCACTCTCTGCAGCATCTGAAATCTGGCTTCTTCCTTTCTCCCTCCCACTGGCTTTTATCTGCTGCAGAGAGAGCCACACAGGGGATCAATTCCAGTAATCCCCCCCCGACGCACCCACCACCCCCCATGTGCACCATACATTTTCCTCTGCTACCCAGGTCCCCCTGTGTGCCCCCACCCTACAGTGCTGCTGGCATCCCCTCCTCTCCTTTCTACCTGGCCATTGCAGTCATGCAATAGGATCCTTCAGGATGTAGGCTGTGGGAAGGAACCAGTAAATATGTCTTTTTTACCAACCCCTTCCTTTCCTGAATGAATGCAATGCGTGATCAGTACCAATCACTCATTGTGAAACATACTAAACAGTTTTTTTTTTGTTTTTTTTTAGGGGGCCCTGTCAGGTTGGCTATATGTGACCTCTTGGTTTCTAACAGTAACCCTGCCCCAGAAATAATAGTGCGCATTTTGCTTTTTTTTTATCCTGCCACTAGCTGACACTGATACTAATTTAAAAATTAAAAGAAAAAATTCTGACCCCCCCCAAAAAATACTGACCCTTGACTGTTATCTTGAATGTTGACCCTGACCTTGACCAAAACACTAACCCTGGCACTGACCTAGATAAAACCATGTAGGTATTTTTTTTTTATTTTATCTTTTATTATTTTTGTTTATTTTTTTTACACACAGTTTTTGTTTTCTCTCTGAAAGGGCAGAGAGAAATACAATGTATCTCTCACCTCCATTCAGAGAGAAAACATGGGGGCGGGCTTCAGAGTGCCTGATCACTGTGATAGCCAATCAGTGGCTAGCACAGCAATCAGGTGACCCAGAATCAGGAGTTCTGGGTCCCGATCAATAGAATGGGACCCAGGGCTTTCTGTGCTGGGAGCTTGCCATGCGCTGTGCACCTTTAAGAGATTTTAGCTGATGGGCGCAAGGGCCACCAAGGATAACACCTTTGGCCGCAGTGTATTTCAGGCTGTGCAGTAGTTTCCTTAGGCCCGACAGTGGCTTCTGTGTCTACTTCTTCTCATGTGCATTGCTTTGGGACATCCCAGATAGTCATGATTCATAGCATGCTCTGTGCCCCGTGATGTACGATAAAGAAAACTACATTTTTGTAGTTACCTGTAAAATCTATTTCTTGCAGTACATCATGGGAAACAGAGGTCCCTCCTCTATTTTCTGGGGGTTAGTTGCTTTTTACAAAACTGAGGTACTTCCTGTATGGAAGGGGATATATAGGGGAGGACTTTCTGTTTTTTTGTTTATGCCAGTGTATATTCAAATAAAGATGGATCATAACCCAGGTAGTCATGATTTATGCTCTGGGTCCCCTGATATACTCCAAGAGATGGAGTTTACAGGTAAGTACAAAAATCTAGTTAGATTGAACAGACAAATATAATAATATCAACCACTACTATATCACTTCATACATCACAACTTTCAAACAAATCAATTATAATGTACATATCATGTATTTAAATCCTATACTCCTAACATCTTCTTTGGAAAAAAACATCATTAGTCAAAAACAACAACTCCAAACAACCTAAATAATTCACAAAACATAGAACAAAAAAACATAAAAAAAGAGTGCTGATTTAAGGCATCCCTAAAGCACATTATTTAAAGGAATTTTGTATTTTAATGTTGCCTGCACATCACTAAATGGTATTTGTTTGTATTGGTACATGTCTTCCATGGCAGTGCCCAGCTAACAATGCTTTTGTTAACCAAAAATTTACAAATTGGCTTTGAAAATGAGCAGAATAAAAATGATTACATTCTGTTTTCATAGACTTAAGAGGGGTTAGTACATAATGTTTTGGGTTTGGTGATTTTTTTCATTTGTTCAGTAAACGTCCAGCAAATTGATTTTTTCTTAATTTACTCATCACTGGATGAGACCCATGAGACTATTGAATGACTTTTTGCATTACGTGATAGTCTGTTTTTATTTCTATTGCAATAAGCCAAAGTAATTACAGACTCTGTAAAGGAACACTGTAAAATCTTCATTTAGATTGTAATCTGCCTCCTTGGGGTGGTAACACTTTCCTAATTTAGCATACAGAACATTGGAAAACCTCATAACATTATATATATATATATATATATATATATATATATATATACATACACACACACACATACAATTGTTTCTTTGAAGAGGATGATTGTCATGTTTTAGCATCTGCAATCCTTCACTTGTTGCATTTCTATCAAAATAAGCTTCGTTTAATTTTGCTATACTTAAGAAACCTTTACTCAGCATGATATATTTTTAGTGTTAAAAGGTAATTTGGCTTTATTTTGCATTTGAACATTTATTTTACACTTTACTGCTCAGTAGGACACTGAATAGCATATTTTCTACCCAAAATGAGGATGTATTAGCTGCATAAGAGTCCTTCTCTACACACTCAAACCTACTTTTTGGGAATAACCCTAGTGTAAAAGAGTCCAGAAGAACAGTACTATTGTTTTGAAAGCAGATAACCTCTTTTTGGTCTCTTTGTTGAAGCATTTGCTTAAGGTAGGATGATATAAACATAGCAGCAAGCTCAGCCACGTTTTTATCCCTGGAATCTGTAGGCACACAATTTACTTCCTTTGGATCACCTTTTTAAAACAGAACATTTCCTTGTTTTCCAGGACCTAATCTGATTTAGAAAATCATGAAAATGAATAAATAAAGTAGATGGTTATTTCTTCTGATATAAAAGAGTGACATCATTATACAGGGAAAACAGACTATTTGCCTTTCCTGTCTATAGAAAAATGTCTACTACGCCTAATGTTAAATCAGGTGTGGAACAAGTTAAACATTCATGTCTTGCTATGTGTTTCAAAAAAATGAAACCTAAAAAAAAAATGTTTAAAAAAACAAACAAGAGGAAAAGACCTGACAGACAGAACATGGTGGAACTGTTATAGATATCTGCTGTTTATGAATCAACCTATTCAGGGTGGTTTTGTAAACTTAGCAGATAAATTTGCTCATCACTGTAGCCTTGTAAATTAGAATGCTTTCTTATAAAATTACTTTTGAGAATTGTTCTTGACTTATTTAATCATACACACAATATTATCACTGCTAGCCAAATATAGATTGCCTTCTAGCAGTATTGTGTTCAGTATGCCAGTTGAGAATGTAAATAATAAATGAAATGTGTAGAATAAAAATAGATACCAAAAAATAGATTCTTCTTTACTTTTCATTTTAAAGGTGAGAGAAATGTATGGATAAGTAAATGGTAGAAGAAGTCTGATTATGCATGCAAAGCGAATTGCCCATCATAATTAACTATGAAATAATGTATAACATATAGAAAGAAAGGCCTTTCACTGTGGAATAAGGGGATTCAACTGCAATTTGATTAGTGTGAGGAGTTCTTAGTGGAAGTGATACTGTAAAGTGGCTCACAATTTTATGGATTGTAAAAACAGAGATACATAGATTTTTGCCTGTGAATCATAAAAATAACCTGTAAATTTAACCTATTACATTATGTTTTATAGAAATCTTCCATGTTTGCAATTTTCAATACCCTTTGGCTATGCTACACACATGAAAAAAAACATGAAAATATGGAACTGCTGTTGGAATACATCCAGTACACTGTAAAGCGCTGAGCAAACTGTTGGCACTATATAAATCCTATATAATAATAATAATATACTGAGTACAGCTGGAATATCTGTTGAAAACTAAAAATAGTTGTTCTGTGGCTTGAGGTACAGCTCAGCTATACCAAGTACTGTTGTTAGATATGTGAATGGGACAGCCACACTAGAGAGTCACATTAAAAAAGAAAATGAAATCAAAAATAGAAAAAAAATAAAAGGCCACTCTGAAAGAAATTGGTGCCAGGACAGTAAAAGTAGCACATGAGCCACTTGTTGACCAGACAAAGATATTCTTGCCTCTGCTTCACATAAAGCTCAGACTGATGAAAAATTTGTTGAAAGCGATGAACAAGGAAAGTGAAGGTTTTTGTTATTTGCTATAGATGTTTCCAGGAATAACTGATATCAAGATTAAGGAAGGCATTTTTATTGGTCCACATTTCAGATACATCATCAATGAAAAGTGGTTCTAAGATTTGTTAGTGGGGCCAGAGAAAATCATCTGGAAAGCATTTAAGTATGTAATTGAGGATTTTCTTGACAACTACAGAGCACCAAACTATTTTCATCTGGTTGATGAACTTCATACAGCATACAAGACCATGAAGTGCAACATGTCACTCAAGAATAATTTTCTGCATTCACACTTGAACTTCCTTTCTGAAAATATGGGTGCAATCAGTGATGAACATGGTGAAATGTTTTACCAGAAAATTGCCACAATAGATAAACTGTGTCAGGACAAATGGAGTCCATCAATGATGGCTGATTATTGTTAGACATTACAGCAAGATGCACATGACACTGAGTACAACTGAATACCAGCAGAAAAACAGTTTTAGACTTGATACAGTTATTCTATAATTATTTTTATGTTCAGTTTGAAGGGGTATATTATAATCACCAAAAGTTTTTCAGAAGGCAAACATGTAAGATGTTCTGGATTAAATGTACATTTGTGGCCATTTGATCAAGCATGCACAATGTAATCTAGAACATTTGTGATTAGAAAACGTATGAAAAGGCACTGTATGGCAAATTGCTATCCACACAAACCCAGCTGGATCCTATCTTCATGCTATGGTCATGATTTATACAGACTATAATTTCTTTGTAAATTGTTCTGTAATGTTGAAAGGAGAAAGAAAGCTTTACAGAATTCTAATCAATTGTGATTCATGTATTTTCTGATAGATACATGTGTATTAAATTTATTTAGGTAGATCTACATGTTGGCAGTTTTCCAACTGAAATTAATTTGCTCATGCTAGTGTTATTTTCACACTACAATAATTTCTCTCTAGATTCCATTCCAATTAGAATTTGGGCTATTTGTCCTTACTTTGGGTGTGCTCATGTGTTTTCATTTTTTCCATTTCTTTTTCTATAACATAAAGCAAAAAAAAAAATCCATCAGGGAGAATATGACTTTCTTATAATGACATCTGAATGGATAAAGACTTGGGAATGTGGACATAAAGTTGCAAAAAAGATCCACTGGAACTAAAATAGTATATACTCATCTCCCATGCTGTCCATACCATAGAAAGATGCTGTAAAAAAAGGGAAACAGCTGTCTGAAGGCACTTAAAAATCCATCACTTCCAATAATGTTTTGGCTGTTTTATTATATTATATATTTATTTAATCATTTTAACCTCCAAATACCATACATTTTTAAAACAAATCTTAGTTCCTGTTACAAAATTTAGCAAATAAATAATCTTTCTTCATAAATTTAGGCCAAAATGTATTCTGCTATATATCTTTAGTAAAAATTGCCCAAACCAGTGTACTGTATATTAATTAGTCTGTGTGAAAGTTATAGTTTCTAAAACCTGGGTATATATTTTTGAAACTTGACCAGGCCTGATGGCCTCATTTCTTGAGGCCTTAAAATGCCATTACAGTACAAAATTCCCCAAAATAACTCCTTTTGGCAAGTAGACAACCCAAGGTATTTTGTAAGAGGCATGGTGAGTTTTTTAAAGTTGTAATTTTTTTTGTCTCAATTTTTTTGAAAATTAAGAAATTAAATATATATATATTTTTTTTTTACAAACATTTGTCCTGCTCTAGTGACAGTATGTAAAAAAACAGTCACCATGGTGAGATAATCTGGATTTCTTTTACATTTTGATTGCCTATTATATGATCAATGTATTGTACATGCAATAATTTTTACTCTGTGAATGTCATCCATTCATGTTACCAATCACAGAGATCACAATAGTAAGCAATGGATATGAATGACAGCCATTGCTTACAAATGACATGTGATTGCTGTGATTGGTCACAGTGATCACAAGATACTAGGGCCACACGCAGTGGCCTGGCAAAACAATCTTCCACTGTATCTGGTGGTGACAGATTGCACCACCGCATGGCCTCTAGGGTGAGCATGAGAGTCACTAGTAAAAGGATGTCATATAACGTCCACCTAGAATGAGGGAGCACCTGTGTGGCCATATTATTACAACAGGCCATGTGAGAGGTTGTTATGCCTTTAAAAGAAATTAAAAAAAACATAAGGTCGCATGCACAAAAGCAGAAAAGCTGCCACTTCAGAGGCATTTTCTTTTTTATGTCTCTGAACATATCTCTATTTTATCAAATGCCACAAACCTATATTCAAATAGGAGCTCACTGGCAATATTATTATTATACAGGATTTATATAGCACCAACAGTTTGCTCAGCGCTTTACAGAATAAAGGGAGACAATGCAGCAACAATATAGTTCAATACAAGAGGGTTAGGAGGGCTCTGCTTCTTGGAGCTTACAATCTAGGAGGAAGGGGCTGGTGGTACAAAAGGTAATAACTGTGGTAGATGAACTGGTAGAAGGAATAGAAGATTCCATTATTAGCTGAAGACTGGATAGGCTTCCCTGAAGAGAAAGGTTTTCAGAGATCGCCAAAAAGTGGGCAGAGTAGGCAACAGTCTGATAGATTGGGGTAGAGAGTTCCAGAGGATGGGGAGGCTCTGGAGAAGTCCGAGAGATGAGCATGGGAAGAGGAAACAAGGGAGCTAGAGAGCAGGAGGTTGTGGGAGGAGCGGAGAGGATGGTTTGGGTGATATTTGGAGACAAGATTGGTGATGTAATTTGGGGCAGAGGTATAAATGGTTTTATATGTGAGTGTTACTGTTTTGAATTTTATTTATTGGGCAATGGGAAGCCAGTGGAGGGATTGGCAGAGAGGGATGGCAGATATGGAACGGTTAGTAAGGTGGATGAGTCTGGTAGCAGCATTCATGATAGGCTGACAAAGGGGATAGCCTGCGATTAGTTAGGCCAATGAGGAAGGAGTTACAATAGTCAAGGTGAGAGATAACAAGGGAGTGAATAAGTTGCTTAGCAGTTTCAGAGGTTAAGAACGGGCGTATCTTGGAGATGTTGTGGAGGTGAAGTCTACAAGATTTGGACAGCGTTTGGATTTGGGGCTGAAAGGACAGATGGGAGTCTAGGATTACACCTAGTACCCTGGCATGAGGGGTGGGACTGATGGTTGTATTATTGATCTTGATGGAGAAGTCAGGGGAGGGGGCATGGGCTGGGGGGAATACTAAGAGCTCAGTTTTAGAAAGATTGAGTTTGAGGAAGTGGAGTGACATCCATGCCGATATTTCACTCAGTAGGTTGGTAATGCGAGAGGAGACTGAAGGGGTGAGGTGAGGAGTAGAAAGATAGATTTGTGTGTCCAATATGGGAGAAAACAAGGTCTAATGTATTCCCATCAGAGTGAGTGGAGGACTATGTCCATTGTGTTAAGGCAAAAGATCAAAAGATGAGGTTAGGTTGAAGAGTTGGGATGTAGCTCGGTTGTTAACATTAATAGGGATGTTAAAATCTCCAAGAATGATAGTGGGTATTTCAGAGGAAAGAAAGTAGGGTAGCCAGGCAGAGAAGTAATCAAGAAAGTGGGACACAGGTCCAGGAGGCTGGTAGATCACTGCAATCCTCAGAGAAATGGAAGAAAACAGCAGAATGCAGTGAGTCTCCAAGGAAGAGAAGGATAGAGAGGGGGGGTTATGGAGGACTTGAAAGATTCTCAGTGGGGATAGAAGCAAACCAACTCCACCTCCTTTCTGACCACTGGGTCTGTGTGAGTGAGTCCAGAGAAGGCCTCCATAGAAAAGTAATTCTGGTCTGATCGCCTAGGCAACCGGAAACGGAAGATGTCCTCCCTCCCTGTAGTCTTTTGGGACACGTGACAGGTCCCCGAAGATTACAGGACCATTCACGAAGTGCAGCGCTACTTGTGCATGAGCAGTGGGTACCCGACTGTGAAGCCGCAAGCTGTCACAGCCAGGTGCCCACACTGAAGATGCCAGCCTCCTGGAATACAGGATGGCCGGTGAAATGGGCTGCAGGGGACACACCGTGAGACTGAAGGACAGGTAAGTGGCTGTTTTTTAAGTCAGCAGCTACAGGTTTTGTAGCTGCTAACTTTTATTTTTTTCACAAGGTGAGTGGAACTCCACTTTAAAAAAGTAATCCACTCAACCTTGTCAACCTTGATAAAAAAACATATCTAGTATGTTATCAATAAACCTTCCAAAGTATATCTTGTTTCACCAGAAACATGTTCATTTTGCTGTTGGCCAAACACAATTTTCCAATATGACAGTGTGTCTGTGGAATGCTGTTGCTCTGTGTGATAAAAAGCTATAAATTAGCATATTTGATAAAGAAAGGCACTGAATTCAATAATTATACATTGATTATGTCAAAACAAAGCTGTGCAATACATGCATATAAAGAATATTTTGGATTATATAAAATCATACATAAAATATATTCACTTCACAATCACAACAAGACACAGTTCACCAACAAATGTTCTTTCAGTAGTTTAAGCCTTAACCAATTAAGGTGTACATTTAATAAACGGTGTTAATTCTTGTATTATCACACTTCTCTTAACATTCTCCAACACACTCAAGTTTTACTCCTGCTTTGAGGCTCTTTAATAAACAATGTAGTTTAACTCCAGGTCTGTGATAAGGGTGTTAGCTAGCACTGTGTTAGAGAGTGAAAGGAAAGGTGAAAGGTTTAACTAGCTACACAGCATCCATCCTGTGAGGTGAAACTTATGATCTACATTAAAGAATCATAGGTTATTCCTCACAACCAGGGGCGGACTGACAACTCATGGGGCCCCCGGGCAATAGGGGATCATGGGGCCCCTGTGTCCTTGTCCAAACTCAAAAAAGCAATTGAAAAAGGTACCAGGGGCATCTCATGGGGTCCCCTACTGACCCCAGGCCCTCGGGCAATGCCCGAGTTTCCAAATGGTCAGTCCACCCCTGCTCACAACTGTTTAAAAATAAAAATAAACACATGTAAAAGCACATGCACACCCTTACTAATATTATAAAATATCTATATAAATCATATATACATATTTTTCTAATCTACTATTCCCCCCACCATCCTCCACCATAAAGAATCATAAGTTAATCCTCAGAACTGAGTTATGGGGTTCAAATAAAATTTAAAAAATACACAGTTAAAGCATATACACACCTTTTATTAAAATAATAATGTATATATGCATATAAACATTTTTTTTTAAATATTTTCCTGCCATCCCTCCCATCCCTAGCTAACTGCATTCATCTCCAGTCCAGGGGCGGACTGACAACTCATGGGGCCCCCGGCAATAGGGGATCATAGGGCCCCTGTGTCCTTGCCCGCACTCAAAGCAAACCAGAAAAAGCCTATAAAAAATGTGCCAGGGGCATTTCATGGGGCCCCCTACTGACCCCCTACTGCTCAAATGGTCAGTCCGCTACTGCTCCAGTCACATTTCTTTTTATCTTTATGCTAGGTCCACACCTACATGGGTGCGGGAATTGCACTTGTTCCTGCAACCACTCGCAGCCAAAATGTGCTGCTGTTAACAGATGTACAGGGCTGCCATTCATTCTTAATGACACCCCCATGCATCTACAAACGCAGTGCATTTGCAGCTGCAAGACTGTGCAGTAACTTCCATGCCACTGCATTTTGAGTCTTTTTCCTGTATCAAATGCAGGCACAGCAGCCCATTCAAATGAATGGGCTGCCAAGCCCACACAAACGCAGCTTGCTGAACCACAAAGGTGCGAATGAAGCCTTACAGTTCATCTTGTGTTACAAAGAACAGAGCAACAGGAAGAGGCTAGTTCTCAATCAGGAGCAAGTGAATGAGTATAGTTAGTGTAGGTTCACACTAATGCTGTGCAGGAAATGCTGCGATCCATGTTCCCACACCACATTTCAATCGCACTGCCCTTGTGATATGCAGCAGGTGTCAGTGCAATCTTAATGACACCCCAAGTGCAAGTCACAAATGCAGCTCATTTGCCTGCAGTGCACTGGATCACTTGATACAAAACATCCATACTATCCAGCTGCATTATGGTTTCAAAATTTCAGACCATTCAAAATTAATGAGCCAAAATCTCACACACCAAATTGCTGTGATTCTGCCATTGATTTTAAAGCGCGCTGTTAAAATTTGAAAACACACATTAGCATGTTCAGGTGCCATTCATTTCAATGGCACCTGAAAACGCAGGATGTTTTTGCCACAATCGCACATTTCTTTTGTGCAACAAATGCGCCGTGATCACATAAGAATTTGTTGTTGAAATGAATGGCACCTGAGCATGCTAATGCGTGTTTTGACATTTTTCCAGTGCGTCCTCAAATCATAGACAGAATTGCAGCAATTCCACCTGCAATTTAAAATACCTGTGAATGGAGCCTTAATCAATCTGCAAGAACCCAACAGGATGGTTGTACAGACGTTGATCTACCACTTGACTTCAGTACAACCAGCCTGCCCATACATGGATCAAAATTCAGCCAGTCCTTGCTGAACCAGCCAGATTTCATTCCATGTATGACTGGCTTAAGAAAGTGGTCTGATGCAGTAGCAAATACACACCTATCTGTCACTGAGGTCTACTGCTCTCCTGTTTCACAGCATAAATTCTCTGCTCAGCCATCAGATATCCATGATACGTGAGTGCTGCAGACGTACGGTTCTAGATGAACACATACAAAAAAGAAGGGTTTGTGAAAAGGAATTCACAGAAAGCGGCTACATAATGAACAGAATGTGATACTCAGAAAAATTTCCAAAAATTATGCTTTATTACATATAAAT
The DNA here is from genome assembly GCF_062004578.1 of Staurois parvus. Classification (NCBI taxonomy): domain Eukaryota; kingdom Metazoa; phylum Chordata; class Amphibia; order Anura; family Ranidae; genus Staurois; species Staurois parvus. The sequence continues at coordinate 6,817,786 of NW_028318400.1, read as the reverse complement.
ATTTGACATATGGGCAATCGCCCTGGTTTACCATCACCTCAGTATGAGACAATACACACGGACCTAAAACCATATAAAATAACACCAAGACCGGTCTGGATAGATGTGCTGCAAAGACAATGACCACTGAAGTCTAAAGTCTTTGTAGCACTGGCACATAGGTTAACACTTCCCAAAGGAGGTGTACACAAAAATTATACCATAGGTATATAGTGTCACATGTAATAAATATAAAGACATGTGTCAAAACCATATAGGTTCTATCCCATAGAGGGGAATTCCCAAAAATTATACCAAAAGGTATGAAATATCACATGTATACAATGCAGCGAGCACCCTACCTTTTATATTATCCCTAAAATACATAAAAATCAGGAAAATCCCCCAGGTAGACCCATTGTTTCTGCTATCAATGGCCCCCTAGACAAAACAGGGAAATATATTGACCTGTTTCTTAAAGACATGGTTCCTAATCTTCCCTCCTATGTAACAGACACTAAAGATGTGTTGGCTAAAATTGAAAATTTAATCATCAATGAAAATTCCATTCTAGTGGGAATAGATGTGGAATCACTTTACACATCGATCCCACATGAATGTGGCTTGAGATCGGCTTTTTACTTCCTTGATAAAACATACCCCACTTCGGGAGGACAGAATGAATTTATTAGTGAGTTGCTGGACTTTGCGTTACGACATAACTTTTTCCAATTTAATAATACCTTTTATCAACAGATCAGAGGTACTAGTATGGGAGCACCGTGGGCTCCGGCCTATGCATGTTTGCATCTAGGTTTCTGGGAGGAGCAGGTTGTCTTCAGATCAACAAGGTTCCTTGTTAATGTCCAGATTTGGTTAAGATATATAGATGATGTGTTCCTTGTATGGAGAGGAACATCAGAGGAATTAAAACTTTTTATGGAGGAGTTAAATCAAAATCCCTTTAACATTGGACTCAGGTATGTTTTTGATGAAAGGTGTATTTCCTTCCTGGACTTGGAAATTAGACTTGAGAACGGAAGACTCCTCACAAAAACATATAGGAAACCTACTGCTGCCAATACTCTACTAGAGGCCAGAAGCTATCACCCACGTTCACTGATTTCAGGAATTCCAGTGGGACAATTTCTGAGATGTCGGAGAAATTGTTTGAATATTCATGACTTTAGGATGGAAGCACAGGATCTTTATAGAAGATTTAGGGAACGGGGATACTCTCACTCTCAAATCAGAAAAGCTCGGAGACGGGCATATCAAACTGACCGTAAGGATTTATTATCTCCTAAAAAGGAGGAGAAGGTCAAATTAAGTGAGCAACCTGTTAGAATGATAACTCAATTTGGAGCCCAATGGCAAGCTGTAAAACAAATATTAGAAAAACATTGGAAGATTTTAACTCAATGTCCCAAATTGAATAAAATTGTAGGTGAGCGCCCCCAAATGGTAGCAAGAAGAGCACCAAATCTTGGTGACCTCCTTATTCATTCTGACTATCAACCGTTAAAACAGACAACATGGTTAAAATCACGTACTAAAGGGATGTTTAAATGTAGAAAATGCCAAATCTGTAAATATGTGGATCGTACAGACTCTTTTTTTGACTCAAGGAATAGCACTCATTATAAAATTCAAAGCCTTATAAATTGTTCTACAGTGAGAGTATTATACATTTTGACTTGTCCCTGTAAAAAGATGTATATTGGTAAGACCAAAAGACAACTTAAGGTACGAATAGGTGAACATTTCAGAGATATTAGATCTAATGACCCTGAAAGTAATCTTGCCCAACACTATGCTAAATATCATGGAGGTAAATTGGATGGTACAAAAGTGAAAGGTTTCTATGCATTGCATTTCCCTCAAAGGAGAGGTGACTTTGATAGAGAACTGCTAAAAAAGGAGAAATATTGGATATATAAACTTGATACATTGTACCCAAAGGGGTTAAATGTGGAATGTGATCTCCAAGTATTTTTGGATAAATAGATCTGTATGGATATATGTTCTTATATTGCCATATGTTGGTCAATCTGTGGTAATTCCTCACTCCTGTCAATGGCTGGTTAATGCGTTAATTGAATTATTGAGGACAATATGTTAACTAAATAATTAAGGTAAACCTTCTTTGGGGAGATATCTAATAACCTGATGGTACACATTGAAATATAGGTCTAGAAGTGTAGAAGGGACTAATCTTTGAACTATTTTCCTCTCTTTTGAGAATAAATGTACACTTATAAGTGGTTAATTTGAAGTTTAGGAACCCTGGGCAAAATAACCTATAGAGGGATTTATTAATTAACATCGCCATCTTGTGGTGGTTTTGCGGTAATTTTTACTGTGTCCTTGTGTATTTTTGACCTAATAAATAGGTTTAAAGATCCTTTCAATAACACTGCCATCTCCTGGTGAAAGTGTGGTAATTTTCAATTGAATATAATTTTTGCTTTTTACTTTTGTGTGCATTGCTGTAATTGTCAAATCTTTCCTCCCTTTGATATTTCCAGTCGCCTGTCTTTTTAATTTAACTATGACCAGCAGTTGTGCTAAGTATTTAGCCCCTTTTCTTCCATTGGGGATAACTGCAATGTAATTTTTTGCATATGTGGGTGGGTCTTAATCCACTATAAATAGAAGGTTGAAATGCAAGAATCCCATTGGTCCTGACGAAGCTGAGTGAGATACGCCCATCGGCGAAACGCGTTGACGTCATACGTCAGATACGTCACTTCCGGTCATGCGCACTAGGTGGAACGCACGCTGACCTACAAGGAGGTAGCCATCTTCACATGCCATGAGGCATACTTAGGCGGCACAGGCGCCATGGAGAGGTCGGAACCCGCGGTATGTCGGCTGATGTTAGCGGTGGTTCCTTGGTTCCATACAGCAGTACCTTTTGAAGGGCAGTACTTATGAAGGATATCCTTTTCGTTCTTACTACCCATTGCACAGGTGGTGAGTGGACTGTTACAGGACATTAGATTAAAGGTCCCTTGTGACCTACATGGCATAAACGTCTATTATCGAGTGAAAGCTCTTACAGTGACTTCCCTCATATTGTTTGTCTTACTACAGGATGGGACATTATGGTGCTTTATATAGGAAACAAGGCATGCCACATATATTTCAACGGGCGGAGGAGCCGCTGGGCCTTATCTTGTTTTCAACAAAAAGTGGTGTGTAGTCCACATGCTGTGGTGAAGAAATCACTTGAAGCAGTGTTCTGCTACTTGCATCTGTTTCTCCATCCAGGCAACAACTGGGGCGTTATTTATATCTAAAAGCCCTAAGAATCAGTCACTTATATTACAGATGAATGGGCCCCAACCACATGTGCCGGCATGGGACTGTACTGCATTTCATTTGTGATATCCTTTTTGCTGCCTAACATAGGCTTATGGTTATGCCTCTCTTTTGACGCACACTGTGCTCGCTGCATTGTATACATGTGATATTTCATACCTTTTGGTATAATTTTTGGGAATTCCCCTCTATGGGATAGAACCTATATGGTTTTGACACATGTCTTTATATTTATTACATGTGACACTATATACCTATGGTATAATTTTTGTGTACACCTCCTTTGGGAAGTGTTAACCTATGTGCCAGTGCTACAAAGACTTTAGACTTCAGTGGTCATTGTCTTTGCAGCACATCTATCCAGACCGGTCTTGGTGTTATTTTATATGGTTTTAGGTCTGTGTGTATTGTCTCATACTGAGGTGATGGTAAACCAGGGCGATTGCCCATATGTCAAATATTTATATGTAATAAAGCATAATTTTTGGAAATTTTTCTGAGTATCACATTCTGTTCATTATGTAGCCGCTTTCTGTGAATTCCTTTTCACAAACCCTTCTTTTTTGTATGCCTCTTTGGGCTACTGAATGGAAGCCATATATTGGGTGATACAGTAATTTATTTTGTAACCTCCAAAAAAACTATCTTTAGTCTAGATGAACACATACAGTACACTGTCTGATACAGTTGTACTAAAGCATGTATTGACCACAATGAGCTGTATTAGCTTTTTCTCTAGGTGCTACAGTGAAAGTTTGTCTTCTACACTGAAAAAAAGGCTTTAACCCCTGGTCTGACATGGTGTTAAATCCAGGGGATTAACACAAAGTTTACACCAATGTTAACTCTCTTGTGAGCCTAACACAGTTTATTATACAGGTAAATCCCTAGCCTATCACTGTAGTTATCACAGAGACAACACAGTAAAGGGAAGAGATGTGATATTTGGTTCCTACCTTAGTTAACACGGTTTATTAAACATCCCTCTAGGGAATTACCACCCTGATTCACTGTGGTAAGGCTTAACACAATTTATCGCCCGCCTAACACAGTTTAACACCTTCATGCTGATATCACATCTGCAACATTATTAACCCCCCTGGAGGTATTTTCGAGTGTAGCTCGGGATTAACTTTCAGCACCAGAAGTGGTAACCCAAAGCTACACTCGGGATTACCCTGCAGCGTTGCTCAGGGATTCCCTCCAGCACTTACCTTGTCCTGCGCTCCCGCGATGTCCCCCCTGCAGCGTCCCTGGCCATCTCCTCCAGCCGATGCCGGCATCAGTCTTCCGGGTTCCGTTCCCTGCAAGCGCCGGGACGTACAATGGACGGAACTGGTGGGAAATTCAAAAATTTTAAAAGTGACATTCACTCAATACACTAAAATCTCATAGTATAACATTACTGAATCAAAGCATTTCACATATATTTTGTCCCGAGTGCTTTGTCCTGTGCCCTGCCTGCATTTTTACTGTTCATTCTGCCTGGAAACTGAGAAACGTCCATGGCAGGTCAAAAGCGGTTTTAGACCAGCTAGAGAACAGCGATAGTAAATTAGAACCACTTGCAGAATTGAGTGATAAAGATTTGTGGGGAAATTTGTCATCAGACACTGAAAACGATTTTGCGACTAAGCTCAGTGATGTGCGAACTTGGCGCTCTATTTAAAATTTCAGTGTTTTTGGTTTGATTATATTATTGAATTAAATGTATTATATTATTATATTATTTTTTATGATTATTATATTATAATTTATGATTTCATGTTTCAAATTTTATCATACCCGGGATGTTTACTAGACTTTTGTTCGGACTGATTTCAGTGAGTTATTCCTAAGAATTACAGGCCTACAATACAAAAACAACATATTTCCATGCAAAAAAAATGTACTGCTTTGAGCACAGAAATACTGACATAATCAGACCGCTAGGGAGGACAATAGGGTGAAAATTAACAGTGATTGTCTATGAAGATGCCGTGACTCCTTGTGAATATAGCAAGGTGAGTATACTTGGATTAACTGGAGTCTTATTAACATGGCTCTTAATTTCCAAGTTCTGAAAACATAACAGATATTTTCTAAAATAAGGAAATGTAGATGACATAAAGTATGTTTAACTCAAAAACTGGAAACAGAAAATCATAATTTTGCCTTTTAAACCAAAAATGTTCATTTTGTGAATCAAAATTCAACTTTGGAATTTACAATTGAGGTTTTTTTTGCTAGAAATCCTGTGACTGTTCAACCTTTTCATATCTAAAAAAGCTAAAGATATTTTTCATTTGTGCAATATACTTTCTATACCTTTCATGTTTTCTACAGTTTTGCATGTACAGTAGATTTTTTCATATTGATTTACGCATTCACATTTAAAATAGAGTATGAATCTATTCTCAAAAAACATATTAGTGTATTTTTTCTTTTTCCCATGTGTTGAGTGGGAAAAAGAAGTATAATAATTGTCAGTTTGAAGCTCTCAATTTACATATATCTTGTAAACTTGTATTTAGATATAATTTTTTTTACTGTATAGAAGAATATCGTTCCACTGGCAACATGCATCTGATATTATATATGATTGTTATTAATATATATCCTGTCAATCCTTTTACAGAGCTAGTGTAGGAGAGGGGGAACATTATACATCAATCACTCCAACCTAAACAAATATACCTTGCTAAAATGGACTGTGTTTTCTCTCATACTGTGCTTTATGCTTGAATAATTGAAACCAAAAGTTATGAAGAATGCTTATTATTCTTGAGCAAAAAGGACAGAAGAAAAGTAAACTCCTTACAGTGAAACATACCTCAATATCCTACATAAATCAACTCACAATAACCTATTTCTCAAAGTATTCATTGATTGATAATTTAGAGTAAAGACATTTCAGGTAATGTTATCAGAGAAAAAAAATACACATAAAATGTATGGGTCTGCTTTAATACATTTTCTGCTTTCACTTGTAAGTCTTTTTTTTTCGCATTCCTTATTTATAAATGTTCTTGTGCAAAACAGAGATGAAACAAAAAAGACATATATGACAAGTAAAACAGTCCATTGCTTGGCTGTAGGGGCCCAACAAAGTTAACTGAAAAGCTACGTACTTAAATGGAATTACATACTATCCTTTTAGGAGATAGGTGAAAGGCCAGGCAAGGATCTATCCAGGGCTTTTACAATATAATATAAGACATTAAGTATTGGCAGTAGAGATCAAGGGGCCCATACCGATAGAAGGTGACAACGTGTACCTATCTTATAACTTGCTTTATGGCATCTAGGGGAACCCCACAGAGCCTACGTAACAGAGTAGATACTAATAGAAAAAAAAGGAGAGAAGATATCTCATGAAAGGGAAAGTCTCACCAGTTCTATAAAGAACACACATGCCAAAATTACAAATTCCTTTTCATGAGATATCTCTGATATCGTCGACCCATGTGATCCATTGTCGGACTGTAGGTAGCTGGACAGATTTTCAAACTGCCAATATGCATGACTGTACCACATTAACCAGATGGTGCAACATCAGCTTTTTGTAAGATGAGGTTGGAATCATGTTGTAATATGAAAAGAAAGAATTCAAGTGTTTAGGGAGTAATTTGGTAATTTCTTGAACTCGGGTCCAGATAGTCTCCAGGGAGGGAGAGGACCAGAAAATATGTGATAAGTAGCCTCTTCCCTGTCCAAACCTCCTACAAGTTTATGACTCTGTGGGGTATTTAGTATGTAAAAGAGCGGGAGTACATACCAACAAGTTATTATCTTATACCCCGATTCCTGTTTCTTGTTACATATGGAAGATTTGAAAGACAATTGCCCTACCAGGAGGTGTGCAAGCCGGGTCCAGTAGCAGATATAGCTCAAGCAGAAGTGTAGTCAGTAAACAACCCAAAGGTTGGTAACATGTGGTTGCAGGTTTGGAAATAGGCAGAAGCTTAGTTGAGGAACAAGCAAAGTGTTGGTAACGAATGGTAGCAGAGATACAGATGGCAGCAGGAGAGACAACAGTGAGACATTGGCTGGAGATAGCACAATAATCTGGCAAACCAGAAGTACAGAGACATGGCTAAAATCAGGAAGTTTATGAGAGGAGCAAAGAGTTCAAGGTTCACCAAAACCAACAGACAAGGCAAAAAAGTCCATACAATCTTACAAGGAGCTGTCCAGCATCTCAGGTGGCTTTGCAAGAAGCATTACTGCCAGATACAGCAGAGGTCATGGGTTCAGCTCCATGCCCTGACAGTATTGTCCATCTTTTCCCTACTTAAGTAGTACAGAAATGTGGGCCCTAAGGGCAGAAGGATGAAGATCCTTATTCTGGCATAATGAGTTAAATGCTTCCACAAATCGCAAAGTTAGTATATGTTGGAATGTTTTATAATAGGTAAGTATAATTCCATCTGGGCCTGGGGCCTTACCGGGTTTATCAGATTTAAGTATGAGAAGGAGTTCAGATGGATCAACAGGTTTCTCCAGTTCTCAAAAGCTTGCATCATCATTAAGGTACTCCCTGACACAGTTAATATGTGGGGAGGCATGAATGAGGGGGCATCTGTATTATCATATAATTTGGCATAATAATCTCTGAACGTTGCCATGATTTATTTGGGGATTGCTGTTGTGGATCCTGTAGAAGTGTGAATCAAGGGAATGAAGGATTTGCCAGCTGTCATTGCAGTATGTTGTCTAGAAAAAGACTACATTGGTTCCCAAAACGAGCATCGACATTTGCTCAAGATCAATTTTGCCTTGTCCAGGCAGAGGGAATGAAGTTGAAGGTGAAAGCTCACCAGCTCCAAACAAACTTCACCCATTTGACTTTGTTTATAAAGAGGTTCCAGTTAGGGATAATAGGTCAGAGACCAGGCATCCCTGTTTTTTTTTTTTTTTTTGCCTTGCGATCCAACTTTAATCAGCCCTGTACGTAAGCCTTACATGCCTCCCAAATTTGGTTTTGACTGGGGAAAAATACTGTCAGCAGAGTCACCATTTGAGAGTTGATAATGCCTTTTACAAAAAGACAATGTGCTTCCTGATCATCATGTTCCACCACATAGTTCATGGCATTTTGTGATGTATTAGTATGCCTGCCAGGGGTGGACTGACAACTCATGAGGCCCCTGGGCAATAGGGTATCATAGGACCCCTGTGTCCTTGCCCAAATTCAAAAAAGCCCATGAAAAAGGTACCAGGGGCATCTCATGGGGCCCCTACTGACCCCGGGCCCTCGGGCAGTGCCCGAGCTTCCAAATGGTCAGTCCGCCCCTGATGCCTAGCCACTTTGATTTTTTTTGTCTGAGAGAAAGAATTACAGGATATTGGCTAATGTTTGTCACAGGAGGGTTGTGCATCACAAAATGCGTAACCTATAGGAAGGAAAGATCAATTTTTTTGCATATGTCTGTAAGAATGAATTTACGTTTTTCAGGTATATTAAGCTCGTAAACATTAGGGGAGCCAATGATGATGACAGGCATGGGTAATGTAGTCAACAGTCATGGAATAAAATGGGTAGTCTTGTTTAGATTGAAGGTCGAGGTTGGGTGGTCTTGAAACTTCCAGAAAAGATCCCAAGGCCTGTGCCTGAGCCCACCACCCACTAAATGCACACACATAAGTCTTTTATTGTATGGGGTTCTTATTATTGTTTGTTCTTTTGGCTTTCCCCGTTATTTGAGAGATCAAGCAGACATAATTTACATGTTTTTATTTCCCAGATCACTGAAATAGTCAGGAAGAAAGGATAGTCCAAACAATCCAGGATTTCACTCACTTTCTTTCACTGTGTACATGATTTTAAATGTGACAGGCGTAGACAGTAATGATAGTCAAATCTGCTTGATCTTGATTCTACAAACAGGTCTTTAATGTTAACCTAAACAAGGTTGAAGGGAGGAGAATCTTGAAAATCAATTATCTTCATTTTCAAGACTAATAGGCAAGATATTGTTAAGAAAGAATCTAGGCAGGGCCAAAGGAAGCATGTACCAATGGAAAACAATGCACAATTTCTTTAAATAACATGCTTGAGGTATGCCATAAACCAATAAATCTGTGATGTAGTACATTTGTAGGATGTACTAAAGCAAAAGTGTATTTTATGGGAGGAAATAAAGCATTTGTGCTAAGTTACATTTCCCTGCTGTTTTTGTGCAAGCTTGGAACTGCCCTGGGGGATATGTACCAATGCAAAACAAAATGTAAAAAATATTGTTCATCAGGTAGCAAATATTTTAACCAAAATTGCTTGTGGAATGGTAACAAACTATGGTATAATAAATTATCCAAAGGTGATAATTTAAAAACCCTTTATAGATTACCAGTTTAGAGATATTCAGGAGGTATAATGTTAAAGTTATTGCTCTCATTATAATATTTCCACATGTGTGGTGCAAACACAATTTACATATGCATGTGTGACCTACATATGCACTCACCTTTGTGCCCGAGCACAGGGGAATAGGATGCTTTAATTTTTTTTATTCTATTATATATTTTATTTACATTTTTTTTTACACTGTCCCTTTAATTTTTATCACCTTTATGGCTATCACAAAGGATTAACAACATCCCTTGTGATAGCTGGAGCAGTGACAGGTCCTCTTTATGGAGAGATCTGGGGTCTATTAGACCCCAGATCTCTGCTCTGCTCTTCAAAGCATTAGATCAAACCCAGACTGGTTTGATCTGATGCTTTCATAAGCTAGTAATGGTTTGTGTACATCCTGGAGAAATGGGAAGTTATGCTCCAATCCTTGGTCATTTCTAATTAGCCACTAGGATTACTTTTAAATTACTTGTACATCACTGACCAAAAAGAAAAAGATACCAGGATGATGACTGTAACTGCAGGTATCATCCCAGTATAACCACTTCAATCTAGTGACATACGGGTACGTCAAGAAGGCTGAATGGTTAATAAGCATTAAAAGGCAGCATTACAAATACATAATTCCTTTAACCACAGAAACTGCCCTACTAAAACTCACTAACGATTTACTAATCGCTAAAACCAATGGCCACTACTCCATACTCTTACTAATAGACCTCTCAGCAGCCTTCTATACTGTTGACCACCTGCTCCTTCTCAATAAACTCCACTACTTTGATCTCTGAGATTCAGCTCTATCCTGGTTCTCCTCCTACCTGTCACAGCACTCCTTCAGTGTTACCTATAACTCTATCTCCTCCTCTCCACTTCCTCTTTCTGTAGGGGTCCCCTAAGGCTCTGTTCTTGGACCCCTTCTCTTCTGCATCTACACCTCTTCTCTTAGTCACCTTTTAACCTCCCATGGCTTCAAATACTACCTTTATGCCGATGACACCAAAACCTATCTCTCTACTCCTACCTCACTTTTTCAGTCACCTCTCGCATTACTAACTTAGTAACTGACATATCAGCATGAATGTCGCACCACTTTCTTAAACAAAATTTCTCTAAAACTGAGCTGATGATATCCCTCCCCCTTGTGTACTCCTACATGACTTTTCCATCAAGATTAATAATAAAACTACCAGTCCCTTCCCTCAAGCCCGGGTACTTGGTGTAATCCTAGACTCTGACCAATCCTTTTGGCCCCAAATCCAATCACTGTCATAAGCTAGTAGGCGTCATCTCCGTAACATCTCTAAAATGTGTCCCTTTTTAACCAATGAAACTGACAAGCTACTCATTCACTCCCTTGTTATCTCTTGCCTTGACTATTGCAATTCCCTTCTCATAGGCCTACCTCTCTGTAGGCTATCCTCTCTTCAGTCTATCATGAATTCTCCTGCCAGGATCATCTACCTTACCAATCGCTCAGAGTCTGACACCCCTCTCTGCCAATCCCTCCACTGGCTTCTGACTGTCCAGTGAATTAAATTCAAAATACTAACAACATAAAAAGCCATCCACAACTCTGCCTTGAGCTACATCACCAATCTTGTCTCCAAGTATCACCCAAACCATCCTCTCTGCTCCTCTAATAATCTCTTGCTCTTAAGCTCCCTTGTCTCCTCTTCTCATGCTCTTCTCCAGGACTTTGCCAGAACCTCTCCCATCCTCTGGAACTATCAATCTGTCCGGCTATCCCCTACTCTAGCTGCCTTTAGGCGATCCCTGAAACCTCATCTCTTCAAGGAAGCCTATCATGCCTCTGAATAGACATTTATCACTTCCATCAGCTCATCCCCCACAGTAACAACCTTTTTTACCACTTGCCTCACTTATTAGATTGTAAGCTCTTATGAGTAGGGCCCTCTTAATTCTTTTGTTTTGATTGTATTGTAGCTGTACTGTCTCCCTTTATATTGTAAAGCTCTGCCCAAACTGTTGCCGCTATAAAAGTCCTGTATAATAATAATAATAATAATAACCACTGGGCACTTTCACCCCTTCCCTGTCCAGGCCAATTTTCAGCTTTCAGCGCTGTTGCACTTTGAGTGCAACACTGTACCCAAAGAAAATTGTTATAATTTTTTTGAGACAGATAGAGCTTTCTTTTGGTGGTATTTAATCACCACTGAGTTTTTTATTTTTTGCTAAACAAATTAAAAAAGACCAAAAATTTGGAAAAGAAAGTTTCTTAGTTTCTGTTATACAATTTTGCAAACAGGTAATATTTCTACTTTTCTAATGTGCAATGATGAGGCTGCACTGATGGGCACTGATGAGGAGGCACTGATGAGGCTGCACTAATGGGTACTGACTGACAGCACCGATGGACACTGATTGGCAGCACTGATGGACACTGGCATCACTGATGGACATGGACTGTCAGCACAGATTGACACTGACTGTAAGCACTGATGGACACTATTGGCAGCAGTGATGGAGACATTGTTGGGGCTGCACTGATGATCAGGACTCTGATGATAAGTGCCCTGATTATTAGTGTAAATGTCCCCTTGCACAGTTGCCGGTTACTGGAGTGAGGAAAGTGCTGCCTATAACCAGCAACCGTGTTTACATCATGATCAGCTGTAATTGGACACAGCTAATCACATGGTAAAGGGCTGCTGCGATTGATGATCAGCTGTGTTGGGTGTGCGCCGTGGCAGGCAAGCGGTGGGCGCAGTTCTGGAAGGATGTAATAGGACTCCCTCCCAGAACTGAACGACCGCGTTGTAGCTGTCATTTGGCTATAGCCTAGACAGCAAGTGGTTAAATAACATGCTTGAGAGATGCTCTACCCTGCCTTTGAAGTGATGCACCTGTAGGATGTACACAAGCAAAAATGACATTTAAAAATCAACATTTAGATAGCCATTTCCTAAATGATATTTTTTAACTGCTTTGTTCTGATTTTTTTAACCACTTCCCATCCAGCCTATGTCCATAAACGGCTGTACGGGAGCAGTGCAGAAGCGGGTGGCCGTTTATAAATGTCCTCCCACTTCCCTGCTTGTGCTCACTCCCTGGGACACTGATCGCTGTACGGGACCTCTGTGTGAGGTCCCGATCATGTGATCACTGATTGGCCAATCAGTGATCACATGAATAGTAATAAGCAAGATGTCACTTCTGACATCATTGCTTACCACTAGTGAAATCTGTGAATGATCAGAGGTCACATGGTACAAGGCTATTCACAAGAGCCTTGTACCATGTGACAAGCTCTGACCAATCACAGCTCTCACAGTATGTCTCAATGGTTGTAAGAATGCAGCCACAGAGAAAGAGAAATTATTGCTTTTACAGCCTCTACGGGTGTAAAAGTAATCAGTGTAAACAAAAATAAAAAAAATCTTCATCACCCCCCACAAGTAGTACAGTGTCACTATATAGATGTACTATTATTAACATTTTCTTATATTATATCCATACTGGTATGCATCTATATACTTATGGTTAATGTTATATGCTGGCTGCAATAGATCTTCTGCTCCCAATTACTTTGATTAGATTACTGACCAGTTTCCCAGGAAGGGAATCCTTTCTGTTCACATTTGCCCCCCAGGTGGAGGCACTGCCAACTTTATTATCAAATTCACCCTACCACTTAGCAAATGGTCTGATTCTCTTTCGTACAACAGGTTTAGTGCAATATCCTGTTTTGGGAGTGCTATTTCTCATAGCCGCACCAAAAGAGGGCTACACCTTTTACTTCAGAAGGTTTCAGACTCTTTTTTTGCCCACAAGTTTGTTTTAAGCTATAAATTTGTAGCACTTGAGTTTGGCCTTTGTTCCTCTTACCTTCAGAGTTTCCCTCTTGATCCTTTAAAATTATAGATGGCTACTTTTAAACAAAGCCTATTTTTTTACAGAAAACTAACAAGATTTGCATTTAATTTTGGCTAGCTCTTTCTCTGCACCTAATGATCAAATGTCTCACCTAGGTCAATGACAGGTTTACTTTAACAATTGCTCAGTTTTGTGGATAAGCTTCATTGTAACTGATGATGTAATGAAAGTTGTCTTCACCTATGTCATTCATAGACTGAATACACTATGAACAGATTATGTTGTTACCTATTTTTTTAAGCAGATTAACAACTAGATAATTAATATATGGAATAGTAAAAAAAAGGGTGTTTTTAACATTTATTTCACAGTTTCATAAGTACCACCACATTTTATAAACTCTATATAGCAAAAACCTTACCTTCATAAACCATACCCTTCACACACTAATGCATATCCATATGTACTTTACCTCTACCTGTTATTCCTTAACCTATACTTCAAAAGACATTAAGAAAAAAATAATATTAGTCTCCTTCTTGTTCTCAACAGGAAATATACTTTAACTTCCATTATGTTTTTGAGAATAAAGAACCAATCTGCATGATTCTACCAATGTATTATTTTGAGATATTTGCAGCAAAGTTCATTTAACTTCAGGTGCTGAACAATTTTCACAAGGAAAATAGGATTCCTGGATTCATGTACCTCTACCACAATTATCTGAATAAATTATATCTATCTATCTATATATATATATATATAGATATATATATTCTTCCAAAGCTACAAAGTACTGTAGTCTTCAGGGGGTAATCTAGAAGGCTGCCATAAGCCACATCCATTCAAATGTATACACCCATGCCAACAAATGTTCATTCATTGTGTGAATAATATAATTTACATCCCATAAAGTAATAATTGTTTCAGTTACAGACTTGAATATAAAAGAGAACTAAATCAGGACAGTTATCTTCCCTTAAAATTTTTTCTTAAAGTTTTGGTAAAGGTTAACAGATAAACTAACAGCTAAAGCCATTGATCACTACTTTGTACCTAAAATATAGGTTTACCTTTTAAAAAATAAAATAATAAATGCATACTTTTTTGCAGGTAAAAAAATTAGCATTTATTATTATTTTTTTTTTTTTACTTGGAGTCTGGAAAGCATTGCACCCATGGTCAGTAGATTGTGGGTGCCATCTGGGCTGGATCTAGGGTGATGCTGGGAGGGCTGTGCCCCCCCCCCCCCCCGATTTTAGTTGCGACTCTGACAATTGTGCGCATAGAGACATGGACACTGACAGCCATCTTGTTAGGTTGCAGCCATGTTGTCTCTCCTGTCCTCCCTCCTCCCTTTTGAATAGAATATGAGGCTGTGGGTGAACGGAGGTCAAAAGGCTACTTATCCTAGATAAGCACAGCTGGATGAGCTCCATGGCTGTAAACCACTAATTGGTCTGGTCCCAGGGAATCTTTGAAAAATCATTTTCCTCTGCCCTATCGTAAAACAATAACTCAGTCAGTCATGACTTGTTAGGCCATTAGAGCTAGAGTGTACCATAAAACGTACATTCTACATGAGTCCTTTTTCATACAAATTCATAAACATCAGCAGGAACTGGGCACCTTAATATGAAGTACATATTCGGATAGGTAATTTTAATATGAATCACATGACACCTTACATCCCTAGGTTACCACCTACAAAAGAAAAATAAGCAGCCTCTTCAGACCGTAGTATGAACTTGTAAGGGATTTGGACATAACCTTGGTTACCGCCTAACACCCATCCCCAAATGGGACAATTGGTCATTTGTTCTCAGGAGACACCCCTTTGAGATGATAGCATAAGACTGACAGACTGGAGAAAAATTAGCTCTCCTTTTAACATCGATCAGGAACATCTAACAGACTTGAGAGCAAAGGCAACCTTTTGTTTGGACGATTGGACTCTGCTCAAACTAAGGACTTTTGCAAGTATTCTGCCTTCTGAACTTCTTTCTTTATTTCTCTGTTGTTTTATTGCTCTCTTTATATTTTTGTTACATCTTTTTCTGTAAATATTTTAATTGCACCATTTTGACCTTTTTAGTAATAAATCCTATTTTCTGAAAAGTGTTGAACTGTCTCTAAAGCTTTTAAAGCAAACTAAAGAATCCCTGTCTCTTGAAGATTGCTACTGTATGTAATAATCCTCTGAATACATCTGTCTGTGGTGACAGTGTGTTACAGACGCTTATACTAATATCATAGTATTACTGCTAAGATTTGTGAGTTTCCTCCTTCTCTGTAAAAAGGTGGTGGTGGCAGTGTGAAGGGTTAATTGTGTAATTAACCTGACCCAGTAACAATCGCTCTCAGGCTGCGGGCACATAGATTGTGGTCCCACAAGCTAGAAAATCTTTGTGCAGGGCGCAGCTGAGAGTGGCATTGTTACGCAAGTGACAGCACGGTGTGAGATTGGCTGGTCCTTCGGTCACAAGTTGGTAAGAAGGGTTGGGGTCTGATGCCGTGCATCATCACAGCGATTTCCCCAGGTTTCTGAGAGTGCATCCACTGATTCATGAGCCAGTCTGATGCAGACACTTGATGTGAGAAGGCACACTGATGGGGACAATCCATATAAGGGGACATTGTGATTGCACTGTGATGAGGACATCTGATGTAAGGGGACAGTCTAATGGGGACACCTAATGTAAAGGGATACTCTGATGGGGATAACTGATCATATGTAAGAGATCACTCTGATGGGTACCTTGGTATAAAGTAGCACTCTGATAGGGCCCTGATGTAAAGGGCACTCTGATGGATACCCTGGTGTAAGTGGGCACTCTTATGTGGACTCTGGTGTAAGGGGGAATTCTGATAGAGACCTTAATATAAGGGGGCACTCTGATAGGAACTTGAAAAACTGGTGGAACATGTAACATGTTCCCAAAGATGAACGTATCCTTTAACTATTAGGCTCCATGCACACTAGCTTAAAAGTTAGCTCCTAAGAGCTGCTTTGAGCATTTTTTATTCTGTCTCTAGAAGAAATAGTGTTATCCTATGTGTGCATGCACACTATTTTAGTCTTGAAGTGTTTTTGAAGCTTCAGATTCTAGGGGAAGAAAAAAACTATTTTTTTTGCATTTTTGGGAGCGATTTGTTGCCAGAAACAAATGCTGAACACCCCTAAAAATTCCTAAATGCCAATATCTAGTGTTTTATTTTTCTTAGTGGGCGGCTGCTGGCGTCCTTAACAACTAGCTGTCCACTGGGCTAGTAAGCCAGCTTCCTTAACAACAAATGACTCATCAGTCAGTGGGGTTCCCTGTTGACAGCTGAGTGTAAACAAAAGAATTGTCCACAATTACTTGAAAAAAAAAGAAAAAACACCATGGGGGACGCCTCCAATTCATACCAGGCTTTTTGGATCTGGTGTGAATTTTAAGGAGAGCACCACACAAAAAAATGGTGTTGGGTCCCCACAAACCTCTACCAGACCATGAGGTCTGGTATGGATTTTGAGGGGAACCCCAAACCAAAATTTTAAAAAGAAATGGTGTGGGTGTCCCCCTTAAATGCATACCAGACCCTTAGCTGATCATGCAGTCTGGCAGGCCAGGAAAGGGTGGGACGAGCAAGCCCCCCCCTCCTGAACAATATCACACTGCATGCCCTCAACATGAAGCGGTACTTTGGGGTAAGAGGGGCTTCCCTTCAAAGCACCTTGTCCCCATGTTGATGGGGACAAGAGCCTCTTTTTCACAACCCTGGGCAGTGGTTTTGGGGATCTGCTGGTGGGGGCCTTATTGGAATTTGGAAGCCCCTTTTAACAAGGGGGCCCCCATATCTCACCCCCCTTAGTTTATTTAGCAGCGGGAGGGATTGGAGCCAGGTGTGAACCTCCTTTTTTTTTTTTTTTTACGGGTCAGCGGCCAGTGTTTGTAGTAATTGACATTGGATTTACTTCGAGGGACAATTAATTTTTGTGTTTTTTGAATAAAGGACTTGTGTTTTTACACACTTATCACATTTTTGGTGAATGAGCGGGGGTAGAATGTACCCCTGCTCATTCACACGGGGGTCAGGATCTGGGGGCTTCCAGATTCTGATATGCCCCCCACACGCAGACCCCCCACAACCACTACCCAGGATTGTGGGGAAGAGGCCCTTGTCCCCATCAACATGTGAACAAGGTGCTTTGGGGTGGAGTCCCCCTACTCCAAAGCACTCCCCCAATGGTTAGGTGCACGTGGCCTGGTATAGTTTAGGAGGAGGGGCACACATTTATCCTGCCTCTTTCCTAACCTGCCATGCTGCATGATCGGATAAGGGTCTGGAATGGATTTGGAGGGACCCCATGCCAATATGTTTTAATTTTGTCTTGTAGTTTCTCTTAAATTATATAAAATATATATAAATTTTCTAAAATTTTAATTGTTGCCAATGCTTTTGTTTACATTCAGCTGTCAGCGGGGAATCCCACTAACCTCTGATGTTTCATCAGTTGTTGAGTATGCGGCGGCCAGCTTGCCGGCCCACTCCTTAACCGCTTTCCCTCCTCCCCATAGCAGAAGTACTGCCACAGGGTGTTAGAGCTGCGAAAAATCACTTATATATACATGATTTGCATTTACAGGTAGGGGGCACACGCACCCAACCCGCGCAGCTATTGGCTGATTGGGATGTCAATCACCAGGTCCCGTCTAGCAATACCCAGTCGGAACCAGTTATTGTCAGTAGGGCTGAGTGGGGAGAGATCTCTCTCCTGTCAGCCTGGACATGCTGTTTTTTATCTCTCTGCACAGCAGAGAGATACAAAGCAGCATGTCTCCCTAGTAAAACACACACAGCACACAATGTAAAACACACAGCACACAGTTAACCCTTTGGTCGCCTCAAATTGTAAACCCTTCTTGCCCAGTGTCATTAGTACAGTGTCAGGGCTTTTTATTAGCTCTAATCACTTTATTAGTGTCACTGGGGATGTCAGTGGTCATTAGTCAGTTCCCACTCAGTGTCAGAATGTCCACCGCAGTCCTGCTATAAGTCGCTAATTGTCATCATTACCAGTATAAAAAAGAATTCCACTATATATACCGCCATTTGTAGACACTATAACTTTCACATAAACCAATTAATATACACTTACTGGGATTCTTTTTAGCAAAGACATGTAGCAAAATACATTTTGGTCTAAATTAATGAAGACATTTTATTTTTTATTTTTTTTTTATTAAATATGTCTTATAGTCAAAAATATTGTTTTTTTCCAAATTGTTGGTCTTTTTTTGTTTATAGTGCAAAAAATAAAAAACACAGAGGTGATCAAATACCACCGAAAGAAAGCTCTATTTGTGGGGGAAAAATGACATAAATGTAATCTGTGTACAGCATTGCATGACCATGTGATTGTCTGTTAAAGTAATGCAGCACTGTATCACAACATATGGTCTGGTCAGGAAGGGGGGTAAATCTTCTGAAGGGCAAGTGGTTAGCAACCAGCTAAACTGCTAAACACCAGCAAAACACCAGCATACAAGAGGGAAAAATGCTGGAAAATAATGCTCATACTGATCATTTTTTATACTGTGTTTTTCCAGCTTTTTTTAACTGCTAGTGTTCATGGAGCATTACACCTTTCTGTTGCCTTTGATACAGCTCACCACTGCTCCTCAAAAAATTTCACTCTTTTGGCTTCCAAGACTCTGCTCTTCTTTTATTCTCCTCCTTTTTCCCTAAGATCTCCTTCAGTTTCATCTATAACTCCATCTCCTCCTCCTCTGTCTGTAGGGCTCCTCTAAGGCTCCATCCTCTGCCCTCTTCTATTCTTTTGGTAAGTTGGTTGCATCCCATGGTTTTCAAAACCATCTCTATGCTGATGACATCCACATCTATCTTTCTAACCCTCATCTCACTCCTTCACCCTCTTTGCACATCGTTCATTTACTAACTGACATGCTGGAGTGGATATCACACCACTTTCTGTACCTCTGTCTTTCCAAAAGTGAGCTTATAATATTTCCTAAGCCCCCTCCATTCCCCCTCCCCTAACTTTCCCATGAAGATCCATAGCACAACTGTTGGTCCTGTCCTTGATGCCAAAGTGCTAGTTGTAATTCGGGATGTTGACTACTCCTTCTGACCCCATATCCAATCTCCATCCATATCTTACCTACTTCACCTTTTTAAGTTTTCCAAAATACGAGGTGTGTCTAAAAAGTTCAGGAATGGTATCAGAAAAGTAAATACACATTCAAAAGCACACCAATATCTTTCTTAGTCCAGCACTGATTAAATTAAGTATTTTAAACATTTTGGATGGATAATTCTTTATAAAAGCCTTATGCTTTTGACCAGGTTAAACTAAATGGTTCTTTCATACATAAGAAAATATATGTATTATTTTTCTGTGTTAAATAGACTGAAAGACTTTTTGTTAGTCAGTTTACTTTAGTACTAAATTTGTATTTGTTTGCTTTGTAGTAGATGCATTTTATAGAATACAAGTGAGTCAGTTCTCTGTCATTGAGATTTCTTTTGTGATGTTATTACCGTATATCTTACACAGCTTTGCTGCATTCACTAAACTAAATGAACATTCACATTCCAATGTGAAAATACATTTCGCAGCGAATTTGCTCTACTCCTTTACTAAATAAACACCAGTAAATCTGACTGGCTCACAAAGTTGGCACTCCTACTCTCAGCCCTTTATTTTTTATGCCAGGAAGACCAGTAAAAATATAAATTTGGTGTAATTGAATTAACAGTATTTTAACAAATACAGTTAATAATTTTTTAGGACTGTTTAAAGAGATACTAGAAGGATGTTCTTTATTAGTTTAATACTTTCTTTGTTATATTTGTATAATAATATATACTTTAAGTGTCTTTTTGCCATACAGGAAAATCATATACAGTATACAAAGTGTGCCAATAGGTAATTACATTTATTTATTTAATTAGATGTAATTTTGTAAGTAAGTCAAAGGAATATAATTAATATCAGTATTAAAAAAAGCAAATGTCTAATTGCTTATAGGTTGAAAAGTACTTAAATTATCCACTTAACACTATCTAGCTCAATAAGAGAACACTAAAACTCTGAATTGATTTGAGAGTGGAAGTCAGTTATCCTACATTTGCGTAGCATTCTACCAGCTGCCTGGTTACTTCACAAGACCTGCTGATTGATAAATGAGTTCTAGCACCATAGCCATAGGGAGTATTTAACTTGCCTGTTTACTACTCAGCTGGAAAAAGCTGGTATGGTAGTAACAGCTGTTACAATGGGCCCTGATTAACTGTAACCGTACTGTACAGTAGTAAGCAAATCAAAAATGTGGTTATTTCTGCATAAACAGGCAAGAAAGTACATAATACTTAAAAATTGATCCATGTACAGTATTATAAAAAGTAATCTTTATTATTGCCATTTTCTTTTCATAAAGTATTACAGTTTCCACATGCATGTAATTAAAATATATCTTACTATTTTTTACAGTACTTATACCATTGTTTTGTATAAATTCTTTGTGTTTAAAAAAAAATCATGATAAAAAAATGATACACAGATAAATTCTTACTGCTTATAACACAAAAATGAACGCACTTTGAGTATTAGTGCCAACTTTAGGATGTGCAAGGAGAGGGTTTTTTCCCCAGTTCTGTGCAATAAATATTTCAAATCAGCATGTACCTCTTCTACAGGGGTAGTGAATGACAGATGACCTTGTCACATAATTAGTAAATGTAGCAACTATAAAACCACCAGTCTAAAGACCACAAAATGTATATATAAGTTGGTAGTTCAAATGGCTATATTGGGATGATGCCTGCAGCTACAGGTAGCATCTCAGTATTGCTTTTTTTCTTCAGGCAGTCAAATGTTTTGTAAAAGCTATCCTAGCAGTTAATTAGCAGCTGGATTGCTTTTACAGGTAGTGGGAGGGGTAACCCCCTGCCTCCAGCCAATGCCTTACTGGGCTTTCTGTCCCATCGGAGAACCCAGAACTGAAGCCAGTGGTTCTGTCAGCTTACCATAGAGCTTTCCAAGAACCGTAAGGTCTCTTATCAGCTCTATAATATAGGAAACTGTAAGCAACCAATAATTTGTCACTACCAGCTTCCTCAGATATAAACAGCACCATTTTTAAATTAGAAAAGCATCTGATCCCACCGATGTTAGTGTGATCAGATGCTTTTAAGGGCATAGGAGACATCTGTGGTCTAATAGACCCCAGATCTCTCCATAAAGAGTACCTGTCACAGCCTATTTCTGTCACAAGGGATGTTTGCATTCCTTGTGACCAAAATAAAAGTTAAAGAAACTGTGTAAAAAATAAATAAATAAATTTAAAGTAGCCCCATCCCCCCATGCTGGCTCGCAAACACATGAGTACAAAGCATATGTAAATAGCGATCACACCACACATGTGAGGTATTGCCAAAACTGTCAGAGCAAAAGCAATAATTTTAGCACCAGGCCTCCTGTGTTATTCTCTACTGGTAACCTGCATAGGCTTTTAAAATGTTGCCTATGGAGACTTTTAAATACCGTAGTTTTAATACCGTAGCCATTTTGTTCAGTCTTAAACTGTGACATGTTAGGTATCTATTTACTCGGTGTAACACCATCTTATATATTTTACCACAAAAACTGGGTATTATATTGTGTGTGTATTATATTGTGTGTGGTTACCTGCATAGGCTTTTAAAATGTTGCCTATGGAGACTTTTAAATACTGTAGCCATTTTGTTCAGTCTTAAAGCGTGAAATGTTAGGTATCTATTTACTCGGTGTAACACCTTCTTATATATTTTACCAAAAAAACTGGGTATTATATTGTGTGTGTATTATAATTCATTAAAGTGTTTTTTTTCCCCAAAAAAATTGTGTTAAAAAAATGCTGCGCAAATACTGTGTGACATAAAAATTGAAAAACCCACAATTTTATTTTCTAGGGCCTCTGCTAAAAAACATATATAATAATTGAGAGTTATACATAATTTTCTAGCAAAAAATACTGATTTTTACATGTAAACAGAAAGTGCCAGAAAAGGTTTGGTCTAAAGTGGTAAACCGCCAAATGTGTTTTACAAAAATGCATATTTAGATATAAAATCACAGTTGTCAATGTTGTATTACAATTCACCTACAGCTACTCGCTATAAAAAGGGTATACAAGTATATACTTACTAAACTATGGATTCCAAAAATGCAGTTACATAGTGAATTTACTTTGGTCATTTTTTTCTAGTTCAAATGTGGCAAATCTGCAGTTAAAACTCTGATTTAGGTTTTAGAAAATTAAATAATACATCACACCATAATCTTTCTAATACTTAAAACTTTAATTTTTTTCCACCTTTAGGACATTGGTAAGATATCATATAAAGGTTTATGTAAATTCCAGTTTCCTCCGAGGTCTTTGTCATTTCCACTGTTTTCTCTGTGGTCTCTAGGAGAGGGCTTAGCTCCTACACACAACATTGATTGCCTGTTGATCACACATACATGCCTTCTGAGGCACATAGGGTATAACTGAAGTTGACTGCAAAAATCTGCTGGGAGTAAAAGCCATAGTGCATGCTTTGTAAGTGTGCCACATTGTATATGCACAAGCATGCACACTGTTAAACCCACAAAGTTCGCATATGCAAATGAAAATAAAACAATTTTATAAGCTGCTGCTTGTGAGTGACTGTTGTATTGATACATAGCAACACACTGTACACTTTCTAATTTGATCAAAAATCTTGATGTATTTTTCTTTACTATTTAACAAAAAACACAATACGCAATGTACCTTATCTGCACAAAAATAGCATTATTTTGATGTTCAATGCATGCTTTAGACATGGACTACAATGCATGAACTGACATTAAGTGCATGCTTTAGGAGGTCAGTTAAAAAATTCCATTCACAGTGAGCAAACATTTGCATGGTTATGTGATCCTGCCATACAATATCCTGCCTATAATTAAGTATTCTTGCATGGCAAGACCACTTACTGTTATCCCACATATATATTCTTATTATTACAGCCAAATTTACCACCCTAACTCCTCCCACAGTTTTTACACTACATAGACAGTAATATACAAAAACGTGCGGATTGTTCCCGATTGTGTGCTATTACTTTGTGGAACGTTTCACCGAATGGTTCACGGAATATCAGCGTTTTTGTGGTGAAATTGATCCCATAGGAATGAATGGCGGAATGTTCAAAACTAGAATGGGAGCTGACAAAACCTTTTCACAGTTACTCCATCCACTCCAACCACACAACAGTTACTCAAACAATTCCACCCAGTTACTCCACCCACTCCAGTTGTAGACCACTGGTGGAGGCAAGAACACTTCACACAATATCCCCAGAAATTGTAGCTTTTCTAGTTTTTATATTGATTTCTCCCTGCTCTAGTGAATTTTTTTTCCAGGAAAATCGGGCCATGCGTTTTGTAGTTGCTATAAAAAACTTCCTGTTTTTCCTGTGTTTGAAATTACTTATTCACAGGATTTCAATTTACTAAATTGCAGAGAGAAATTCAAAGAAATTCAGAGATTCATTAAGCAATAGCAAAGAAATATGACATTTGCAGAAATATAATTGGACGCCAATTTAACTGCCATAAGCACTGAATCAGCAAGGTAATGATATTAAAGTACAATGGTTAATAGCAGCAAACTGTCCATATTA
Source organism: Staurois parvus (assembly GCF_062004578.1). Taxonomy (NCBI): domain Eukaryota; kingdom Metazoa; phylum Chordata; class Amphibia; order Anura; family Ranidae; genus Staurois; species Staurois parvus. Next base: position 6,793,611 of record NW_028318400.1, on the reverse strand, counting down.
CACTGATCCTGAAAGTCGCTATAGCAGTTTTGTAAGGAGTTTGGTCAAATATTCCACTTATATTATGCGATTGTTATCCTCTAAACCTAGTGAAATTTCCTGTGATTATTAGTTTTTAAATTACTTAATTAACTGGAAAGAACTTGAATATATCATTGTCTGGGACTATAACCATTTACCCATTTATTAATTCACACAATCTAATATATATTTAATTTCCAAAAATAATTTTTAAAGTGAACCTTTGTCCAGACTATGCACATTAAATTATTTACATGTTTAGTATTATCCAACTCTGTAGCTATACGCATTGTGGTGAATTATTCTTCAAAGTTTACAACACAGACTTTAAAATCTTAGTTCTTTTTGTATTACTATCTACCACAACAGAATCTTCACAGTCTGTCAACCCTGTAATGTAAGCACTCTGCAGTTTCTAAGCTGTTAGAAAATGACTGCAACCTGACTTTTGAGATCTGTGGGAATTGAGTACTTCTGCACAATACAAGCAGCTAGAGAGGTTAGTGATAGCTTGTTCTAAATATCTTTTACCACAGAAAGAATGCTGATATGATATGATATATTCCACATCCACTATTCACAGGAATAATTTCACAGTTCTTACAGGCACCCACTAGGTTTTTTTATTTTAATTTTTTGTAAATATTCCACCATTACACATTTCAGTATCATGTAAACGCTACAGCCATCACATTGTGGATCTATAGATTTTAATTAGAAGAAAAATCAAATTAAACTTTGAAACAAGCCATAAGAAGCAGTATATCATTTTAAAAAATGTGTTGCAATAGTTTTAATTATTTACAAATTAAAGGTTTTGTCTATGACAACAGGTAATAATGAACTTGATTCCAATAAAGTGAAGCATTCTATCTAAAAATAAAAAAAGGCAAGCTTATTTAAGTTTATTTTTAATTATAATACATATATATAATCTATCTAAATCATTGCATCTACAGCGCTACTCTGTTTTTACAGCATTTTGGCTTACTAATTGAAAAACTACTTTTGATGTTTTGATGACTTCTCTCTGAAATTGTTAGTTGCCTTGCTGCCTATGGATTTAACACATTGAGGTTTACTAAAGTCAAATAGGCTGTTCACTTTACAAGGAATTATCCCAGGAGTTTATTGAATGAGGTGAAGCTTTGCTTTGCTGACTACCATCATCCAATCATCCAAACTTGCCTGCCATACTATCAGTATAGTTTCTATAGCTGCATAAAAATTATAGAATACTGTATATATCATAATTTGTAAATGATATAACTTTCACACAAACCAATTAATATATACTTATTGAGATTTTATTTCACAAAACACATGTAGCAAAATAGATTTTGGCCTTAATTCATGAAGAGATTTGATGTTTAGATTTGTTGGTCTTTTTTTGTTTATATAATAAAAACAAAATAAAAAAAAACAGTGGTGATCTAATGCCACCAAAAGAAAGCTTTATTGAGTGAAGAAATTATACAAATTTCATTTGGGTACAGTGTTGCATGACCAAGCAATTGCCAGTTAAAGGAGCACAGTGCTGAATAGCAAAAAACGCCCTGGTCATAAAGGGGGTTAAACCTTCCAGAGGTCAAGTAATAATCAAATGTGAGTACTGCTTATGCTGCTGTTGTGAGATAATGGACATTAGTACATATCCAGAAAGTTAGTAAATATACCTATGTTTCCTTAAAACTGGACAAGCTAAGATTTTGTTTTTATTTTTTTCGGTGTACCACCTGTGACTAGAGCTAACTTATGTTAGATTCAACAGGATCAGCATCCCTGTAATGTTTGTGTTTTTCTTTGTTATTTGGTAGTTTATATTTAAATGTTTTTATTTTTTTAATTTTAGAAACATACAACGTAACAGATAACACCGGTATAAATGGTTCACAAGTAATACAAACATTAGATGTATCGCAGAGGATGGAGTGGAGGTATCCCACAACCGGCCGGGATAAATTATAACTTTTGTCTTGGTTACATGAGAGGTATGCTCTAATTTTGTGAACCTTGCTAGAACTTTGATAGATATATATACGAGGGGATTAAATGGGGAGAAAGAGGGAAAGGGGGGAAAGGGGGAGGGTGGGGCACCTAAGTTAGCAAAACCGTGTAACGGGAATATTATACAATCATTTTATTGAGCAATTGGGGTTTTGTAACCATCGAGTCCAATGAGTCTGAAATTTATGATATGAGGAGTTATGGAGGGCTGTTCTTCTCTCCATCTCGCATAGAAAGTTAAGGTCAGTTAATAGTCGGGATAAAGAAGGAGTGGTGATAGAACGCCACAGCCTGGTGATATTGAGCTTCGCAGCAGACAAAATGTGCACGGTGATGATGCGTGAAGATAATGGTATTTTGTCTATGCCAATATGGAGGAGCGCTAAAGCAGGGCTTGGAATTATTGGTGTCTTAGTGATGGAGGAGATTATCTGGAAAACTTGATTCCAGTAGGAGGTGAGGGATTTACACTCCCACAATAAATGGAGAAGTGAGCCTGTTTCACCACAATGTCTCCAGCAGGTTTGGGAATATTGAGGATAGAATAAGGATAGTTTAACGGGGGTTAGGTACCATTGATGGAGTATTTTCAGGTACATTTCCCAATGTAAGCTGCACTTTGAAGCCTTAAAAGTGATGGTGAAGGTTTTTTCCCACATGCTGGGAGACATTAATTGGGGGATCACTCTTTCCCAGTTCGCTAGGGATGATGTGTATGTGGTAAATTGTACATCAATTAGAGCTGTGTAAAACATTGATATGCCTTTTCTTGGATAAGTTGTTCTTTGGAAGAAATGTTGCACTGATGCTGGGGTTTTTATGTTGAGAGGCATATTCACCTTGTAAAGGATATGAGCTATACGTATATAAGTGAAATATTCAGTAGCCGGGATTTGGTATTTACCTCGGATAATTTGAAAGGAGTCTAATTTGTTTTTAGTGTATAAGTCTTGTATATGGGATATTCCATGATCTATCCATAAAGTTTAGTTGCGGGGAGAGGAAGTGTAGGGACGAAAGTGGGGTGGGAATTGGAAGGTTGTCGTTGCGTAATTGATTATGGTCAATAAAGTCATGCCAAGCTGCTAGGGAAGCTTGTATGCAAGGGTGGTTATGCGGGTTTGTAAGTTGTGTTCCTCGGGGTACAAATAATAAGTCTGAGACGGTGTGTGGTAAGAACAGGGAGGTTTCCATAAGAGAGCAGGTTTTACTTATTGTGGGCTGCCTCCAGAAAAAGAGCTGATCAAGTAGAGCGACCAGGTAATATGATTTCACATGTGGGAGACCTGCCCCGCCTCTGGATGGTGGACGGATTAGAAGGTTTGTAGCACATCTGGGCTTTTTTGAGTTCCAAAGGAATTTGTTCAGAATTGCCTGGAGTTTCGTGAAGAAAGTGTGGGGGGCTGGGATAGGGAGTGTGCGAAAGATATAGAGTATCTTGGGCAGTATACACATTTTAACTGTCGCCATTCTGCCTAATGTCGAAAGAGTAGTGGTGCGTAGTCCATTAATCTCCTGAGGAATAGATTCAAGTAATGGTTTAAAGTTAGCAGTATAGAGTTGGTTTGTCCTTGCAGTAAGTTTAATTCCCAGATATGGGATACTAAGTTTTTCCCACGTGAAAGGGAAGTGTTTAGAAAGTAGGTTTTGAGTGATCTCAGGTGTGTGTAAGTTCAGTATGGATGATTTAGGCTCGTTGAGTTTGTAGTAGGATACGGATGTGTAATTTTGAATGTGCGTTTGTATCGAATTGAGGGATTTGTATGGATTAGTGATCATTAAGATAATGTCGTCTGCAAATAGGCTGATCTTGTGTTCGGATTTTAGGAATTTAATTCCCGTGAAAGTAGGATCATTCCTAAGGTTAGTTGCTAGTGGCTCTATGAGTAAAGCAAAAATTATAGGGGATAGTGGGCAGCCTTGCCTAGTTCCATTGGAAATGTAGAAGGGTTGAGATAATGTGCCATTGGTTAGAACTCTGGCTGATGGTTTAGAGTACAGAGACAGAATAGCTGATAACATCCAATTAGATATTCCAAATTTTTGAAGTGTATGTGACATAAACTGCCAATGGATTCGGTCAAACGCTTTCTCAGCATCAAGCGATAGTAAAAGCGAAGGTTGGGTATCTAATTCAAGATGGTGTATTAGGGATATGATACGTCCAGTGGCGTCTGGCGCCTGTCTACCAGGAATAAATCCCACTTGGTCTGGGTGAATTAGAGTCGGTAGGTAAGGAAGTAGTCTGAGGGCGATTATCTTGGCATATATTTTTATATCCGTGTTAAGAAGCGATATTGGCCTGTAGTTTTGTACTAGTTGAGGGTCTTTACCGGGTTTCGGGATGGTAGTAATTATTGACTGTAGCATGTCTTGGGGGAATTCCCCACATGAGGCGACATGGTTATAAAGGGCAGAGAGGTGCGAATTAAGGCTAGGGGCAAATGTTTTGTAATATTCATTAGTGAAGCCGTCATTCCCTGGTGATTTATTTAAAGGAAGGGTGCGTATTATTTTCCCAATCTCAGGAGGAGAGATCGGTACGGATATAGATTCAAGTTGAGATGGGGTAATGCTTGGGAGATTAATGTTATGTAAAAATTGTTCTATTGATTGTGTCGTTGGTTGGGCCGTATTAGTGTCATCTTTTAAGTTGTATAGGGTCTGATAGTAAGCCGCGAAAGCGTTGGCTATATCTTTTGGGTTTGTCAGGGTGACGTTGGAAGTAGGATGTCGGATCGTGGCTATTTTGGTTTTAAGCCATTTTTGCTGAATGATCTTGCTAAGGAGCGAATTCGCTTTGTTACCGAGTGCATAGAATTTGGCTTTCGATTTTTGCAGATTGGCGTCGTATGTGTGCAATAAAACGGTGCGTAATTTATTTCTGTCTGAGTTTAGTGTCGCGGTTGTGGAGGGATTTGGATGTTGTTTATTGAGTTGCTCATTAACACGAATGGAGGTCATGAGTTGGTCAACTTGTTGGGATCGTTGCCTCTTAATGCGGGAGTTTAACTGTATGAGGATACCTCTCATGTAGGCCTTGTAAGCCGGCCAAAGTGTGGTGATGGATATGTCAGGGGTAATATTGGTATCAAAAAAGAGTTCGTGGGCTTCTTGAATATGTTTCTGATTCTCCGGTGATGTTAGGAGTGAGGAGTTAAGTCTCCAGATAGGTGGGAGCGCTACATTTCGATCGTCGTTTAGTGATATTTGGATTGGAGCATGGTCTGACCCTATTTTGGATGACGTCACGTGTTGTAATGTCCATTTGTCCGTTATGAACATGTCTATTCGTGAGTATGAGAGGTGCGGGGGAGAGTAGTAGGTATAGTCTCTTTCAGAACCATGTTGACATCTCCAGATGTCATATAGGTCGTTGTCATGAAGAAATTGGTTAAAAGTAGGTTTCGTGGATTTCGAGGTGGAAGACGAGTCCATGTCCGGGTTACCCACAATGTTGAAATCACCACCGATGGTGAGTTTCCCTTGTTTAAGTGAAGAAATTACTTTGTATAGTTTACGGTAGAAACGTAACTGTTTGTAATTTGGACCATATACATTCACTAAAGTATGAGTCTGGTCATTTATGTTGCACACTAGTATATGGTAGCGTCCTTGTGGGTCCGCCGTCTGTGAAATTATACGGAAGGTAAGAGAGTCGTTAATGGCCGTAATCACTCCATTTTTCTTTTTGGGGTTAGTTGCCATGAATAGCTGAGAGAAACGATGAAGGTATAACTTGGGTGTCTTTTGGGTAGCGAAGTGTGTTTCCTGTATGAAGAGTATGTCCGCTCGCGATTTCCTTGCTTCTTTAGATAGTAGTGATCACTTATATGGTGAGTTCAGGCCTCGTACGTTTAATGATGTAATATTAATCATTAGTAGGCATGATTCTTAGATTTTCCATAGACTGGCGTGGTATTTGAGAGAAGCGTATGGTGCTTTATCTTTCAAGAAAATAGGTATTCATGTAGGAATGATAGGATTGAAGCTCAACCTGTATATTAATGGGAGTATTCCATGATGTGTCCAGGTAATGAACACTTGGGTCTTGAGTGGGTGTCCAGTGGTGCCAAGGTAAGGGAAGGATAAGGGTATAGAGAACAATAAAAAAAACTTTTGCGGAAAATGCAAAAATGATGAGTAGCCAACATAGCTACTTCAAAACTGGGGGATCTAAATGTTCTTGACCACTAGGGGAGGTCAAGCCAATTATAAACACGTAGTACGAACTTCAATGGGTCTAGGCCGAACGCCAGAGATATCAAATTAAGAAATGGCTCCTGGGAGAGACTGTGAGCATGGTTCAGTAGAAAATATGTCTTGTAAAGACTATGTTGCCTATATAGAATTATGCGCGGAGTCCTGCGATTCCGCAGGGAGGATATTCCAGGTTTTTAGTAAATCCAGGCCTGCCTCCAGTGATTTAATAGTAAAGATCCTACCATGTTGCCGCACCGTTAATTTGGTGGGGAACCCCCATTGGTAGGCTATGCCATGGTTTCTGAGGGCCTTGGTGATGGATACCATTCTTTTTCTGTTGAGGAGGGTAGCTTTAGATAGGTCAGCATATAAGCGAAGATTTGTATGTGATGGCGGGAGTGGCGGTGGATTTCGGGCTGCCGTCATAATTTTGTCTTTTACATGGTAAAAATGAATACGAGCTAATACATCTCTAGGGATGGATGCTGGCAGAAAGGAGGGTTTTGGTAAGCGGTGCGCCCGGTCAATTGCGATCTCTATGTCAGAAAGTGATGGAAGGAGAATTTTGAAGTATTGCTGTATGTATGGTAGTAAGTCGTCGTTGGCGACAGATTCAGGAACCCCTCTGAACTTAATGTTATTGCGGCGTGATCTGTCTTCCAAGTCGGCTAGTTTTTGGTTGATTTGCTCAATATCGGTTGAGTGGTCAGCATGTGCGTCAATCAGGTTGTTGTGCGCCGTGGTTAAATCTCCCATGCTATTTTCAATGTGGCTTATTCTGTGTTCCTGTTGTTGTACTATAGTCGATATCTGGGTGAGTGACGTAAAAATATTGTTGTGTAAAGATTGACGCAAAGATGTGAGCATGCTCTTCATGCATAAGTCCGTCAGAGGCATGTCAGACGCAGGGAATGCGTCTATGTCAGGCATGGCCGAATAAGATGATTGTGACAGGGGGTTTGAGGCCTGAAATACTGTACTGGGGACCTGATCTAATCGTGGCCTGGATTTAGCCGGGCTGAGTGATGTAGGGGACAGTGGGGGTGACAACTCACCAGGGTCCCCTGGGTAGAGCGAGTGCTGCAGCCTGGAGTCCTGTTGCTGGGACCTGTAGTCCTCCTGCTGGGCACTGCTGCTGTCTCCCTGCTCACAGCCGCGGGCACCATCTTGGATTCTCGGCCCGACGGCCGGGAAGAATTGGGTTAATTTCCCGGGTATATCGGAGGTTTTTTTCCTCCGTGGCATGGCTGAGGAGGTGCGGGCACTGTATATAGAGGCAGCGGAGCCTATGTGGAGTCCCAGGGCCGGTGTGAGCCGCTCAAAGTCTGGCGGGTGGACGGCGCTGCTCTCAAAGCACGTCCACCATCAGAGCCGGCCGCGCATGCGCCCCCATTATTTGGTAGTTTAAAGATTGTCATTAGGAAAACCCAAAATCATTACCTTTAGGATGTAAGCAAATTTCTGGTTATTATTGATGACATGTTAATGTGGATGACAAATAAAAATTATACTACTGTATTTTACTGTTGATACTACTGCTATTTTACTACTGTTACTGTTTCTTTGAAACAATAAGTGAACCTACAATTCCTTTATAAAGTATAATGAACAGGGATGAGGTCTGGATTCTGAGCTACCTGGGATTGAAGGATTGAAGGTGGAGCTCATGGTTGAACATTTGAATATATGGACAAAATTTCACATCTGAACTCATAACACACTGCATAACTCTTGTCCCTTGTCAGATGGTTTTCTGAGAACCATAAGCTGCCCAACTGTATGCAGCACAGCAGATTATTGGTTAGCACTTCTACTTTCCAGCTCTGGGTCCTCAACTTGAATTCTGGCCAGGACACTCTCTGCATGTATTTTGCATGTTCTTCCTGAGCTTGCATGGGTTTCCTCCTACACTCCAAAGACATGATGGTAGGTTAAAGGAGTTCTATGGTCACAACATACAATTTAATTCTAGAACATCAGCATAGTAATAGCAATAAAAACACTAGTTATTATTGACAATCTAATATAAGCCTACTTGACACAGCAGTGCCTACTCACACTGCATAGTGTATATGTGCCACAGAATTCAAAGGAGGTAAATGTGATGGGATCTTGACAAAGTAAATTTACAAACTTCAAGATCATTCAGAACAATAGGAGTATCCTAGAAATAATTGAAATACAATGTGAAATTAATATATGAGTTTACATTTTGACCATAAATATGCTTTAATTGGTTCCTGTCTAAATTGACTCTGCATGTAAGCTAGGTGCAATTGGGGTTACTGTATATATTGTTACATATTGTTAGAGTGAGTTGTAGCTGGTTAAGGAAAGATGGCTAATCTGTGCATGGAGGTGTACTTTGCTATCCAGTAGATTACAGAGTGATGAGCTTCATACCATTGTGTACCCCTGTGTTCACAGTTCCATAGACCTAACCATTCTTCTCACAATTCTTTTTAGTTGTTTGCTAGCCTTTACACCACCCATTGCAGCTTTGTTTTCTCCTTTTGTTGTTTATTAGGGTATTTTTTCTTTAATGTAACATTTTTCTATTTAATTTCTACCATGGTTAAAAAAATGGGCTTTTGTTTTGAATGTTTAGTCTTTTAGGGTTTTTGTGTACATGTTTTCATAAATCTGAACCAACTAAAACTTACACTGCACTTTTTCACTTTGAAATAGTAGTTGCTATTGGATACCTCATTTAAAGTGTACATGTGTTTGGACTACACTTATTGCACCTTGCCCTTTACTTTTATATTTATGGTTCCCATATCTGTGATATACAATATTTGGTGAAGTGATTCAGCAGGAACAAGGGTTGATTGAATGATTTATTAGTTTGTGTAAGATCTTTCATTGCACATGGCTTTATTTATTGATAGGTTCAATGTTGTGCATTGTTTAATATTTATCACATCTCAGTAGCACAGCGGCTTAGTATACATCAGCGGTACTTTAGTTTTTAGCGTAGAATCATTTTGTATAGACATAAAAGAATGCACAACTCATTACTCAAACACTATGTATTGAAATTATTAATAAGACTGGTTACTTTTGGCCACAATTTTGTTGACCATTGATTAAATCTAGCCAATCTAATGCATGATCTTATATTTATAAATAATAAGCAAATTCTGCAAAGTGGTAAAGTTTATTAACTTCTAACTGAAAGTATTTTTTATCACATAATGGGGTTTATTTACTAAAGCTGGAGAGTGCAAAATCAGGCTCACTTCTACATAGAAACCAATCAGCTTCTAACCTCAACTTGTTCAATTAAGCTTTGGGAATAAAAGCTGGAAACTGATTGGTTTCTATGCCTGACTCTCTGGCTTTAGTAAATAAACCCCTTTGTGTTGCTTTTGTTCATTTGAGATGCCTTATTCCTGGATTTAGCTGATCTCCACTTTTATTCACCACTTTACTTGTGGACAAAATAATGTATATTTCACAGCAAGCTGAAGTTTTGATGCCCCAAAATAAAACAAAAATGACTCCTGATACTCCAAAGCTTCTAACCTTCATCAGTGGGATCATGCTGGTCAGTATAATGGGAATTACTTTACCATTCAACAAACTGGGTTGTTTTTTGAGCACTGGATTCTTGACATTTCTATTCACATGCCAGATTTAGAGTGGTTGTAAAGGCTCAAGATGTTTTCCCTTCATGCATTCTCTGTGCAGCATCCCCCCCCAGCCTCTCCTAATACTCACCTAAGGCCCCCCTCGATCGAGCGATGTGCACTTTAGTCTCGGCTATCCCGGGACTCCCTCTCCTCATTGGTTCATTATCAATCACAGCCAGTGAGCCAATGACAAGTGAGAGGGGCAGGCTGAGCCTTGGCTCCGTGTGTGAATGGACACAGAGCAGCAACTGAGGATGCTCATGCTCAGTTGCCCTCACAGCAAGCTGAATCACTTTAACTGATTTTACTGTAGAAATATGCATAATTATTCTTTTTCTAAATATGACATATTTATTTGTATGCATTTTTTTAATTTAAGATATATTTGCATATAAATACACAATATTTTATTTTTTATAAAGCCTCAAATCTGTGCTTAAGAATCAAACCTACAAATTAAATAGAAAAGTTTTGGTTGTTCAAAGATGTGCTAGACAAGCTGGCATTTTCCCTACAGCAATTCTTAGGAGAGCTGTTTGCCTCAGATCAAATTGGCTATCCTTTTGTTACGACTGTGTTTCATTAGATACACGGTTTGAAGTGTTACAATACAACCTTTCTTAATCTGCTTGAAAACAGTGGATCACTCAAGGTATAGAAAAATCAATCTAGTAGTTGAAAAACTGACAAATAATTGTTCGGGGAAAATAAGAAGTAAGGATTTTACTATGTGTAGGCAAAAGCTAAGTTTTTTTGCCTTTTTATACACTGCTCAAAAAAATTAATGGAACACTTTAAAAACACATCAGATCTCAATGGGGAAAAATATGCCGGACATCTATACTGACATGGACTGGGTAATGTGTTAGGAACATAAGGATTCCCTGTCGTTTAATGAAAATTATCAACCTACAGAGGACTGAATTCAAAGACACCCTGAAAATCAAAGTGAAAAAATGATTCAGCAGGCTAGTCCATTTTCCTGAAATTTCATTGCAGCAACTCAGTATGGTACTCAGTAGTTTTTATGGCCCCCACGTGCTTGTATGCATGCCTGACAATGTCAGGACATGCTCCTAATGAGATGACAGATGGTGTCCTGAGGTATTTCCTCCCAGATCTGGACCAGGGCATCATTGAGCTCCTGGACAATCTGAGGTGCAACCTGGCAGCGTCAGATGGAACAAAACAAGATATCACAGAGGTGTTCTATTGGATTTAGGTCAGGCGAGCGTGGGGGGCCTTTCAGTGGTATCAATTCCTTCATCCTCCAGCAACTTCCTGCATACTCTTGCCACTTGAAACCAGGCATTGTCATGCACCAGGAGGAACCCAGGACCCACTGCACCAGCGTAGGGTCTGATAATGGGTCCAAGGATTTTATCCCGATACCTAATGGCAGTCAGGGTGCCATTGTGTAGCCCAGTGGTGGGCAAACTTTTTGACTTGAGGGCCGCAATGGGTTCATATATTGGACCCGGGGGCCGGGCCAAGAGTAGATGAATGATGTGTATGTGTCATCCATAGTAAGTATAGTAATATTCCCCCATAGTAATTAATCCCCCATATAGTAATTCATCCCCCATAGAGTAATTCTTCCCCCATATAGTAATTCATCCCCCATAGTAATTCATCCCCATATAGTAATTCATCCCCCATAGTAATTCATCCCCCATAGTAATTCATCCCCCATAGTAATTCATCCCCATAGAGTAATTCATCCCCCATATAGTAATTCATCCCCCATATAGTAATTCATCCCCCATATAGTAATTCATCCCCCATAGTAATTCATCCCCCATATAGTAATTCATCCCCCATAGTAATTCATCCCCCATAGTAATTCATCCCCCATATAGTAATTCATCCCCCATATAGTAATTCATCCCCCCTATAGTAATTCATCCCCCCTATAGTAATTCATTCCCCATATTAATTCATCCCCCATATTAAGTCCCCAAGTCCCCCCTGTGTCAATTCACTTACCTTTGCTCCGCGCGTTCCTCTCGCCGTGTTCCCGCGCCGTTCCGGTCTTCAGGGCGGACTGTGAGAGGAGCCTAGCTCCCCTCACATTCCTCACGCTGCCCCGCCTACACACATTCTGACAGTCGATGTTTGCCACGCTCCGCGGGCCGGATTAAAAGGTCCGCCGGGCCGTAGTTTGCCCATTGCTGGTCTAGCCTCTAGAGGTCTGTGCATCCCTCCATGGATATGCCTCCCTTGACCCACCACCAAAATGGTCATGCTGAATGTTGTTACAGGCAGCATAACATTCTCCACGGCTTCTCCAGACCCTTTCACGTCTGTCACGTGTTCAGAGTGAACCTGCTCTCATCTGTGAAAAGCACAGGGCGCCAGTGGCGGACCTGCCAATTCTGGTGTTCAATGGAAAATGCCAATCAAGCTCTATAGCGCCGGGCTGTGAGCACAGGGCCCACTAGAGGATGTCAGGTCCTCAAGCCACCCTCATGAAGTCTGTTTCTGATTGTTTGGTCAGAGACATTCACACCAGTGGCCTGCTGGAGGTAATTTTGTAGGGCTCTGGCAGTGCTCATCCTGTTCCCACTTGTACAAAGGAGCAGATACCAATCCTGCTGATGGGTTAAGGACCTTCTACAGCCCTGTCCAGCTCTCCTGGAGTAACTGCCTGTGTCCTGGAATCTCCTCCATGCTCTTCAGACTGTGCTGGGAGACGCAGCAAACCTTCTGGCAGTGGCACGTATTGATGGGCCATCCTGGAGGGGTTGGACTGTGTGTGCAACCTCTGTAGGGTCCAGGTATCGCCTCATGCTACCAGTAGTGACACTGACCCTAGCCAAATGCAAAACTAGTGAAAAACAGTCAGAAAGGATGAGTAATGAAAAAATGTCAGTGGCCTCCACCAGTAAAACTGTTCCTTTTTTGGGGGTCATCTCATTGTTGCCCATCTAGTGCACCATGTTTGGTATACTTTACTCTACACAATAAAGTATTAGATGTTATCCTTCTTCATATGTAAGTAAGTCTCCCCGCTCATATTTTTGTGCCTATCCTCAATATTCTCTTAGTACAGGATTTCTTTCAGCTTAGTTTTTTACTGTTCCTAGGCCAACTCCATTCATCACCTTCCAGACTTTATTGAATCATGATTCCCCTATACTAATTTTGTCCCTTAATTACAACATTTACCATATGTATAAAATGTTCCCTGCCATTTATTTTAAGCCTTAGCGTACAGTATACTAGCTGTAAAGAGAAACATGAAAGCAGTCATTGTAAAGCACTAAAATTCTATATGATTTCCTGTAGAGGCTTTGGCTCCTGTCTAAAAATAACCATAGTTTGTATGTGTGAGTTTATGTATACACTTCTAATAAGGACCTTCGATTTTAAGCTATTTGAGGGCAGGGACCGATGTGTATGTACAGTCTGTAAAGAGATGAATAAATTGTTCACACTAAATACATACCAGTAATAAATACTGTAAATGTTAAATAAAAAGGGCTTGTGTACATTGGCTTTTGTTCATGTCAAAATGGTTTAACTTAACCAAACAAGTCAGTTGGAATGCAAGAGTGTCTTGAACCAGCTTAGAAGGAGGTCAACAGCTGTCAGGGGACTAATTGACATAAAAAAGGGAATGTCGCCAATACCCATCATGGCCGCAGGCTGTGCGCATCCGTGTGCATTGGCACATGCAGGTGGTCACGTGGGTATGCGACTGCACCGATTGTTGGATGATTGTCAGCCCCCCGTATTCCTGTATTGCTATTATTGGACTTCCTGTTGCCGACCCAGATTGCCCTTGACCTGTCTTGTCTTTTCTCCTGGCTCTGACCCCTGGCTTGTTCTACTGATTCTGTTGCTGTCTATTTATCTGTGTTTGACCCCGGCTTCTGCCTGATCACCTGAGTTTGGCCTCAGCCTGTTCCTGAACTTGCTTCTGGCTCTTGCTCCTGATTGACCTTCTGTGCATGACCACTGGCCTGGTGCCTTACCCAGCTTCCTGCCTGCCCACTGCCAAGTATTGCCTGCCACTTCTGGGGAACATCTGCTTTTAAGTCACTCCTGATGATTCTGACATCTTTGGGTGATCGTTATCTCAGCTCTCCAGGCTCCTACAGCTGGCAACCTGTGGTTCTTTGAGCTGAGCATATTCTGTCTCTACCTCCAGGGGTGTTCTGCACTCAAAATGCAACCTGAGTTAACCTGAAAACTGCACTAGCCCATCTACACAAGCCCTTAGGTTTTTCCCTTTGCCTTCAATGCTTTGAGTCTCTAACCCAAAACAAATATGCAGCTAAGGACTTTAGGTAATTTAGCTGAAGCAGAGACATAAGCTGGCCATAGAATGATCAAATCTTGGCGGGTCAGCAGGGACTGGCTAGAATTCGATCCATCTATGCGCAGGCTGGTTGTACCCAAATAAATCCATAAATTGATTTGGGTATAGCCAGCCTGTCAGATTTTATTTACTAGTGGTTACTGCTAGCAGATATGGCTGCTAGCAGTAATCATTTTGATCTACAAGCAGGGAACAGCAGAACACTATAGTACTGTGAGGGGGTTCCCCACCAACATTGACTGTTGATGGGAGAATGGAGTTATTCTCTCTCCCCCACACCATGGTGTAATTAAAGAAATCTGGGGAGCAGGCAGGTCAAGTCTGGTTGGTGAAAGCTATACAATTAATGTTGTGTGTTTTGGCATTCGGACAAGACTTGTTTTTGTTTTTTTAAGTTCTGTTTAGCTTTTTTTTTTTAGTATTACTGGACTGGTCTCTTTGCCTAAAAAGTAGCTCACCCCAGGGAACATTGCACCTGCTACCTACCCCTACTCCCATGGTAAAGGATGTAGGGAAAGTTATAGCTAGCTGCTGCTATTTAAAGATGCATTCACATTTGCAAATACACCAGCAATGCACTTAGATGTGAGACATGCAGCTGGAGGTCCTTCAATTATCTGTGGGAGGCAGCCCCATGGAAAGAAATGGGAGGCTGACGACTTCCACAGCTAAACCCAGCCACTTGCATGTAATCACTCATGCAGCGATCACATGTGAGTGATCGGCCCTGAACACATGCAGTCTGTATCCAAGGCCGATCACTCACATGTAATCGCTGTATGAGCAATTACATGTGAGTGACCATGATTAGCTGTGGGAGCAGGCAGTCTCTCATTGCTTTCAATGGGGCTACCTCCCACAGCTGGGGATCACGCAGCTAATCCCAGTGCAGGTGCATTTGCAGGTGTGAATGCACTCAAATGAGTCAATGCTTGACTTGAGAGTAAATCCAGGGACTGGTAAACAGTTGGTATTGTCTAATTCAGCACCTAAATACCCAGTATCAGGACATTAGAAATCCTGTGCAGATACAAAAAAAAGGTGCTGAAGGATTAGAAGCAGTTGCTACATGGACTGAATCAGCAGCAGATCATTGCTGTGCAGATGCAAACACAAGCAGTGCAGGAATAAACAGGCACTGTACAAATACACTCAACAGCAGATCAAGGCTGTTTAAGAACAAACACTAGCACTATTTAAAAGGTTAGCACGATGCAGAACTTGCACAGTGGTCTCCCGAAAAAAAAAACGCAAGTGCTCCTGACAACTCCCTGGCCATCCATTAGTGATCATTTTTTGTTCAAGATCACAGCTAATGAAGACCCAGAAATCTTTCTGGTAAAAACTGAAAGTACTCTTAAGAGGGAAAAGTGGTTAAGTACACAGTGAGCAGGACTGATGCCCCCCTTGCTAACTGGTGACATGAAAAAAGCCTATATGCATTGTAATTGACAATAGATTTAAAATGACAGTCATGTATTGGGGAATTGTATATTTTAATAAAGGACTTGTCAAATGTTTGGGTGTCTTTATTTCTAGGTTACAATTTTTTTTGTACTTTGTACCCCATACTCATTCACATGGGGAGGTGGGTGGGGTTATCTGGGAGCTCCCTTATTTTTAAAGGGGGTTTCCAGACACCAGCAAGACCCCCACAACCAATTGCCACGTGTTATGAGGAAAAGTCTTTTTCCTTATCAACATAGACAGCCCACCTCCCATGTTAATGTCATATGCTTGGTATGGTTCGGAGGAGAAGAGGGGAACGCCAGTCCCACACCTCCCTTTCCTGGACAGCCAGACTGCATGCTGTGAGAAAGGGTTTGGTGTGGATCTTTTTGTGTGGAATCCCCATTAAAATCTGCAATAGACCCAAAGGTTCTGGTATGGATTTCCAGGGGACCACACACATTTTTTGTGTTTTTTTGTTTTTTTAACATGAGATACCCCCAGAGGGTCTAGTTTGTAGTTTGGAAGAACTCTATGTAATTTTGTTTTTTCATTCTTGCTATAGAATGTGACACAGCAAAAATAACATTTACAAAGAAAAAATTATACATTTTTAACATGAGGTACCCCTAGAGAGTCTAGTTTGTAGTTTGGAGGAACTCTGTGTAATTTTTTTTTTCATTCTCGCTGTAGAATTTGACACAGCAAAAATAACATTTACAAAGAAAAAATTATTCATTTACCAGCAAATGACATTCATTGTCAGATTCTTTTTTTTTTAATTAAAAGCAATACACATACCCCTCCAAATCTCCACCCTAATACAAAGCAAACCCTTGGAGGGGTTTATGCACTGTTTGTTTTTTTAAATAACAAAGAAGCTAGCAATGACAACTGTCAAAGTAATTTACCAACAATTTAGAACATTTTGCTTTGTAAATGTCAGTGCTGCTGCAGCACTTTGCATACATTACAGAGATGCATCTCTTCACCGGCTGGATTAGGCTACCCCCAAGGGATGTTATGTAAAGGAATTGGCCATTTTAACCACTTTCCTTCCCACCTACAGTACTTTTAATGTGGGCAGACGTAATGTACAGGCACAGCGATGTACCTGTACATAATTTTGGGCATGCACACTAGTGAACCCCCTAGGGAAACAGCAGCTCACAGTGCTCAGTACCTGGTCACTATAAGCAGCTAGAGTACCATGTGATTGCTATGACCAATCATATTAATCACATGATAATAATGTAATCAAACTGTCATTAATAGATTTCATTCATGAATGGCTTGCTTACAGTTGTGATTAGCCCACAGCTATCACATGGTACAGGGAAATTCAGAGCAGTCTTGTACCATGTGATAACTATTAGTAAGAAAGCTGTCATGAATAAAAGTAATTCCAACTGAGAAATACTGGCACAGCTGGGTGTTATCCTGGGAGTATGAACACAACAGGTCATCAGCTGGTCCTACCAAGTTGGCAAGTCATCACAGTCATAGGTGTTTGACTTCACCCACCTTGTCGGAAAGTGGCTACAATTAGTTTCTTTAATTGGGCTGCAGATTGTTGAATGGGTAGTCATGGATCACTACCAATACTGGGTGAGCCAAGGGGACTCGAATTTGGCTGATTATCTGGTGGAGAGCATTGATGGATACTTCATGGCTGAGGGTTTGATAGTTCCCCCTCTTAGTCTTTGAACATTCCACTCAAAGCCATGGGTTTCCTACAAACCAATGTTTTAGGTATCAAGTCTGGAGATTGGCACCGCAAAGCAAGGGCTTTCCAGCAGATTTAACTTGTTAAATATTGAATATTTTCAATGGCAAAAATTTGGTCATTGGGCAGTAAACTGTTCTTTAATGTTCCTATTGATTTTTCTTTCAAAGATTGGTGGCAGTCTTTTTTCCCACAGTTTTGTGCTGCTGTACCAGTGATGAGAAAACATATATGTTCAATTATTGCAAATGACATGATTTTCTAAACTTGAGGGAACCTGGTGACCCTGGTTTAGGCCAATGTGGAATTCCAGGCTAGAAGGGTTGCTGTAGTCTGCATATGAGAGAGACTTCCTTAATTTCTGGTAACTCTGGTTATCAAGGCCTAGTCATAGTGTCTGAATCAGAGGGGAAGTCAGAATCCTTGGCCTACAGAGAAAATTTGGATTTGGATGATTCCTCCTGGGGCCTCCAGTTTCTCCTTTTTCAGTTCTGGCAGGACAACAGGAGGAGTCTGAGGAGGTCACTACAGTCAAAGCGAATAGACTGACCTCTGTGAGACACTGAAGTTACTTTGGAGTTTTCAGATCTTAATACCCATACAGAAAACTTCAGTACCAAGAAGAAAAAAGACCCTATTCTTATCAGGGCCTGTAAACACATTGTAAAGATCAATGGGAAATCTGTTGAATCAAGGCACAGGCTGTTTTTTCTTATTCCATTTGTAATGAGGATGTTGTATCAAGTGTATGAAAAGTATGAAATTATTCAGTAGTTGGTGATCCCCAAGCCCTACAGAACGGTGATACTCAAATTCATAGCCACTTATTGGAGGCATCTTTTGATGAACCACTTCAAAGGTTTTACTGGACTGAAGTGCAGAGTTAAAATAGATATTGTTTCAAGTTTTGTCCAGTTTGTCAAATATTTGCACATCTTTAAAACCATAAATGCCCTATAAAAAAATTTCCATGGAACTTATGGGTTCACTGCTCAATATTTACTAATTTACTGGTGCTCCATGATTGCAGAGGTGACAGGATAGTGATGTCTTTAGACACAAAAAAAGCCTTTGACTTTGAATGGCCGAACTTGTTTGCTGTCCTAACCCACTTTGAATTCAGAACCAAAATGTATTTCCTGGATTAAACTGTTGTTTACAAACCCAGTAGCTAGACTCTGAATTAACTGACTGGTTTCAGAGCTATTTTCAATACATCGGGGGACCCATCAATGTTGCCCACTCTCTCCTTTGTTGTTTGCTCTGGTAATTGAGCCATTGGCAGAGATTGAGAGCCAATGAGAGAGCTTGGGGACAAAGGTTGGCTACCCTTGAAGAGTGTGAAACTTTGTACGCAGATGATATGCTGTTACGCCTATATGACTCTGCAGATTCCCTGATAAATGCCTTTTCCATTATTATGGAATTTGGTGATTTTTTGGGATTTCAAATTAACTTGGCAAAATCAGCTATCTTCCCTGTAGATTCCCAGATGGGTTTAACTCTCCTTACATCATGCCTTATGAAGGTCTCCCGGAACTTTAGTACTAGGGTAGTAGTACAACTTCCTGTCTATGCATTCATTTCCAACAACCTTTTGCTGGTTATACAGGCCTTTAAAACTAGAGTTAGAAAGTGCAGGGATCTTCCCTTGATGGTTCTAGGTAGAATAAATGTGTTTAAATTATATTTTTACCTAAAATCTTATATATTCTGGCTAATGCTCCAGTTGATATTGCGAAACAGACATTTCAATTAATAAACTCAATACCTACCTCATTTCTATGGGGACCTTCCACTCAAAGGATAAAAAAAAAAGACCCTACAATTGCCCACCACAGGATGGGGGGCTGGCACTATGCCTGTATTATATGGCAGCCTAACTAGTATACATATATTAGTGGGTGTTTCCCCTCCTGAATAACACGGCAATGGCAACTGAGACAGCGATGGCATCCTCCTATGAGGCTTTGTTGAATTCAGTATACAGACGTGCAGTGCCTAGGTCTGAGGTGCTGGGACTGTTGCTGCTGTCTTAAAGACTATTTGCACAGGCTTCCAGGGTAGTGGGGCCACTCCTCTGTCCTTATCATCTAATGCTCCCTTCTGGTTCAAACTGTTCTTACAAGAAGAATTGTGGGCCAAAGTCCTTGACACTTGTCTAACCACTGTTATCTCATCTAAAGATAAGATGATTCAAATGTGCTTACTTCACCAATCATACTATACTCCACTATGCTTGTTTAAGATTGGGAAAAAAAAGAATTCCATATGTCATTATTGTAATACTGCAGAGAGGTCGTTCATACATAATGTTGGGTACTATGACAAAGTAAGGTCCTTCTGTTCCCAGGTTACATCTTTCATCAGACAGTTTTGACCTGCCCAATAGTTACAGGTTAGAGCAATGTTCATTGGGTCTGATAGATAATGAGGAATTGGAAATTGCCACTAAGCTGTTTCTTTGTCTTCTGTACTTCTATGCAAGGAAGGCAATCACAATCCTGTGGATCCGTCCTGACCAAGTTAGTATTGAGGCATGAAAAAAACTGATCGAGGCAGGCCTACCTTTTTAAAGAATGACCCATGAAGCTTGAAGTTGTCCCAAAAAGATTACTAAAATTTGGTCTGGATGGATAGAAACACAGGATACTCCACAGGGCTTAAAATTTCAAGTCCTGAGCTACTTGCCAGGCCTTAAGAGTTACTCGCCACCAACAAACACACACAAACAGAAACACCTGTAAACACACAGACATGTACATACACGCACAGAGACACATGTATACACACAGGCACATACAGACACACATACACACAGATACGTGTACATACACAGAAATACACACGCACAGACACATGTACACACACGCATACACACAGATGCATGTACATACACAGAAATACACACGCACAGACACATGTACATCATTGGTGTCAGTGTGGGGGGGGAGAATAGTGCCCCATCATAGGTGTCAGTGGGGGGGGGAATAGTGACCCATCATTGGTGTCAGTGGGGAGGGTAAATAGCGCCACATCATTAGTGTCAGTGGGAGGGAGAGGATAGTGCCACATCATTGGTGTCAGTGGGGGGGAGAGGATAGTGCCCCATCATTGGTGTCAGTGGGGAGGAGGGGATAGTGCCCCATCATTGGTGTCAGTGGGGGGAGGAATAGTGCCCCATTGTTGGTGTCAGTGGGGGGAGGAATAGTGCCCCATCATTGGTGTCAGTGGGGGGAGGAATAGTGCCCCATAATTGGTGTCAGTGGGGGGGAAATAGTGCCCCATCATTGGTGTTAGTGGGAGGAATAGTGCTCCATCATTGGTATCAGTGACACCAATGATGCGGCACTATTCCTCCCACTGACACCAATGATACTTACCTTGCTGACTCCTGCTCTAGCCTGGGCTTGCTCCCTCCCTCTCCCATCCACAGCCAGCATACCTGGCTGCAGCAGCACCATCTGCACGGCACAGCCACTTACTGGTCAGCTGTCTTCCTTCTCCGGCCACTCTTCTCTTCACTTGCGCCGGCTGCTCCCTCACTTCTTTGATATTTGCGCTGCTGCTTGGCTCCTCCTCTCCAAGCTCTGCCTCCTCGCTGGTGATTGCCCACGTGTGTGCCTTTCCTGAGCTACAGTTCCGGCGGTCAATCATCGGCGAGCAGGCGGAGCTTGCAGAGGGAGGGACAAGCTGCCATAGGCTGTTGAGTGATTCCAGGGGTGTGGCAAGATGACAGGGGCGGCATGTCATCCCGCCCACACATCGCAATCCAGGGAAATGAAGACACCTGACCCGCTGACAACCTCCCTACCCCTCCTCCAGATGTGGGACTGGGACACGGAGTCGCAAACCCAGGTAAGACACAGCAGCCCACCCCTGTACTGAGTGTCCCTTCCGTGGGAAAGAGGGGGAGCGGCATTGCCTCTGCGCCGTCCCCCTAAAAAATGCCGCCCTAGGCAAACGCCTTGTTTGCCTTGCGGCAAATACGCCCCTGGAGAACAGACTCGCCCCACCATAATTTCCACTTGCCATTGGCGAGCAGGCGAGTGGAAATTTCAAGGCTTGCTCTAGAAGATAATTTAGAACTATGACCTTAAGTTGAACACAGGCTATGTGGTATAACACTGGGAGGAAGAAGGGGTTATACTGCACCTTGGGGCCATTTGGTTTAACTGTTTTCTGGATAAAACACACTGAAGTTCTGCACTGCCGGAGTTTTGCCATCTACAACCATCTGCAGAAATCGGAAGCACTCCACGCTTTAGTTCTTTGCTGAAAGGAAGCAAAATAAAAAACTATTTCTTATTTTTTTTAGTTTACTGCATATATAAGGTTGCCATACAATTGGAACGGGCATTGATATGTTATTTGTCATCAGATGTGTGGAAGCAGGTTGGAAGGGAGTAGTTGTATTCTGACAATCTGAATATGCAAGGTACAATTCTGACGATCTGAATATGTAAGGTACAATTCTGATGATCTGAATATGTAGGTATTCTTCATGTGATTTGTAGCTACCGAATGTACCTACTCAGTTATGGCACTGACTGTTTTTGTTATGTAAATAATAAATAAAAATAAAATTGATAACACCCTGGAAAGACAGTGTTGCTAGCTGCACAATACGACTCAGTAGCATTTCATGTGAATACTGAGTCTTGTCAACTTCCTGAATTTAAAATCACTGATAAGTTGTCTAGTTCCCAAAAGCAGGAAGCCAGAGTATTCTTGGAGAAAAACACATTTTTCAAAAGTACTTGAACAGACCTTAGATGTATATGACATTTGTAGGCCTTAAATTTAACATACACCCCAAGCTCAGTAACAAATTCCAGAAACAAGAAGCAAACACATAGTTAATTAAGAGAATGCTTAAAGTGGTATTAACCAGTTGCCATACAACCTACAGCAGAAGTATTGCTACAGGGTGGCATGGCTGTACAAAATCACGTATATATACGTGATCCATGCCGCTATTGGGAACTGGGGATATCAGTCACCAGCTGGCACTCAGTGCTCATCGGCAAAGCTGACAGGGGAGAGATCTATGTGTAAACAACACAGGTCTCTCTCCTGTCAGCATGGACACGCTGCTTTGTATCGCTCTGCACAGAAGAGAAATACAAAGCAGCATGTCTCCATAGTAAAACACAACACAGCACATAATGTAAAACACACACAGCACACAGTTAACTTTTTTGACCGCCCCCCATATGTTAACTCCTTTCTGCCCAGTGTCATTAGTACAGTGTCAGTGCTTTTTATTAGCACTGATCACTGTATTAGTGTCACTGGGCATGTCAGTGGCAGTTAGTTCCCACCCAGTGTCAAAATGCCCACTGCAGTCCTTCAGTCCTGCTATAAGTCACTGATTGCAGCCATTATTAGTATAAAAATAAATAAATGAATATTCCAGTATATATACCGCCATTTGTAGACACTATAACTTTCATGTAAACCCATTAATATACAATTATTGGGATTTTTTTTTAGCAAAGACATGTAGCAGAATACATTTTGGCCTAAATTTATGAAGAAATTGTATTTTTTAATTTTTTTATTGGATATGTTTTATAGCAAAAAGTCAAAAATATTGTTTTTTTTCCAAAATTGTCAGTCATTTTAAACTTAGAGGTGATTAAATACCACCAAATGAAAGCTACATTTGTGAGAAAAAAATGAAAAATTTCATTGACCGTGCAATTGTTAAAGTAGCCCAGCGCCGTATCGCAAAAAATGGCCTGGTTAGGAAGGGGGGCAAGTGGTTAAACCAAAAGTGTAATATATTGCAGCTTACCAAACATTAGATGAAGTTTTCTTTTTTTAAGAATTTTTGCTGTGTTTTCACCTGGTGAGCTGACCAGTAACACACCTCCTGTATTAGAGTACCCCACCCTGGATGAAGGTGCACAGGGGGCAGCAGCATTGTCATTCTGGAGGGAGGGGAGTGTTAGATGTACTAGCTGTTTTAAATACACTAACAAATTGAAGCCAAACTCCAGCTCACACTTTATAAGGTGTTATGGCAAACTGCTGAGTTTTCCTTTTGGAATAAAGGTTTAGGTGTCTGTTTAAGAAAAAGAGAAAAGCTGAGATCCCGAGGATCACAGCTGATCTCTCAGGTGTGCCAGTTTATGAAGCTGAGGTGAGGAGTGGATAACATATTCTTCACTTCTCATCACAGGAAACACCCTTCTGTCATTCACTTTTATGGAGATGGCCAGTTTATGAAGGTGAGATCTTCAGATCTCACTGGCCATCACTTCAAAATATCTCCTTCCCAGATTCTCCAGCCCAGAGCTGGAGAATATGGGTGAGAAGCTGCTGTGATGTGAGGAAGAAGACTTCTTTCTTCCTAATATCAGCACCAACGAGGTTAAACATTGATGTAAATTATAACTACATATGTTTATGTATGTATATTTGTGCTTTATATTATTATTATTGAATTATTATACAGTATTTATAAAGCGCCAATAGTTCGCTCAGCATTGTACATTACAATGGGAGACAATACAGGAGACAGTACAATAACAATACAATGCTATACACGAGGGGTTCGAGGGCCCTGCTCCTTGGAGCTTACAATCTAGGAGATGGAAGGATAGTGGTACAGGAGGAAAAGCTGTGGGGTATGGAGTGGTAGGAAGAGTGGAGGAGATCGGCAATTAGCAGGGGGCGGGGTAGGCTTCCCTGAAGAGGTGGGTTTTCAGGGTGTGCCTAAAGGAGAGGAGAGTAGGTGATAGTCTGATGGATTGGGGTAGGGAGTTCCAGAGGATGGGTGATGCCCTGGAGAAGTCCTGGAGGTGGGCAGGGGAGGAGGAGACCAAGGAACTAGAGAGAAGGAGGTCTTGTGAGGAGCGGAGAGTGCGTTTTGGGTGGTATTTGGATATTAGGTGATGTAAGAATGACACCAAGTACTCTGACTTGCGAGGTGGGCCTGATGGTGGCATTGTTGGACGTGATGGAGAAGTCAGTGGGGGGGTGGGGTGCGTGGGCTGGGGGGAAAACTAGGAGCTCGGTTTTGGAGAGGTTCAGTTTAAGGAAGTGGAGCGACATCCAATCTGATATGTCATTCAGCAGGCTAGTGATTCGGGCGGAGACTGAAGGGGTGAGGCGAGGGATCGAGAGATAGATTTGCGTGTCGTCGGCATAGAAGTGGTAATTGAAGCCATGAGATTGTATCAGTTGGCCAAGGGAGGAGGTGTAGATGGAGAAGAGAAGGTGTCTGAGGACAGAGCCTTGAGGGACCCCGACAAAGAGGGGAAGTGGGGGGGAGGTTGTAGTGTTATAGGTAACGCTGAAGGAGCATTGTGATAGGTAGGACGAGAGCCAGGACAGAGTGGAGTCTCTGAGGCCAAGGGAGTGTAGTTTGTTGAGGAGGAGGAGGTGGTCGACTGTGTCGAAAGCCGCGGAGAGGTTGAGGAGTAGGAGCACTGAATAGTGGCCATTAGCTTTGGTGGTTAGCAGGTCGTTGGTAAGGCAGTTTCGGAGGAGTATAGGGAGGGCTTTTTGAGTATGGGAGTGATGTGCGCGTGATTCAGAGGGGAGGGGAATGCGCCAGAAGAGAGGGAGAGATTAAAGATGTGGGTGAGGGAGCGTAGGATTGAGGAGGAGGGAGGTCGTAGGAGTTGTGAGGAGACAGGGTCGAGGGGGCAGGTGGTGAGGTGGGCTTCAGAGAAGACCTTAGTGACCTCCTCGGTGGTAGTAAGGTCGAAGGAGTGGAGTATTGAGAGGGCTGTAGTGTGAGGGATGTTAGGTGGGGTGGAAGTCTGAACAGTGGTGAGGCCAAGGGAGAGGGGTGTTGAGGGGGTTGCTGTATGAGAGGAGATGGGGGGGGAAGGAGGTCTGGGCAGCGGCGATGTCCCTGCAAATTGTGTCAATCTTGTTTTTGAAGTGACTGGCAATCTCGAGGGCGGTGAGTGAGGTGCTGGGTGGAGGTGGGGGCGGAGAGAGTAGCGAGTTGAAGGTAGAGAAGAGCTGGCGAGGATTGACGGAGAGGGTGTTGATGAGGGTCAGAAAGTAGGCTTGTTTGGCAGCGTGGAGGGAGGAGGTGTAGGTGTGGAAGGCGGATTTATAGCGGGTGAACGCTAGTTGGGATCTGGTTTTGCGCCATAGTCGCTCCAGCGCATGACTGTGTCGTTTGAGAGTTTTGGTATGATCAGTCTGCCAGGGCTGGAGCGGTTGGGGTCTGATTTTTTGTGTGGTTAAAGGCGCTAGCGAGTCAAGAGCGGTTGACGGCGCGTTATTATAGGCATTTGGGGCCAGCTCGGGGCAGGACAGGGGAAGGATGCTGTCATAAAGTTGATCAGCTGTAGAGTGGAGGGGGGCAGGGTTCAGGTTGCGGAGGTTTCGGCTGGTAGTAGTGTGATATTTGGAGGGGTAGGCGTTTGAGGACGAGGAGACAGAGAAGGTAATAAGGTTGTGGTCAGAGAGAGGGAAGGGGGTGTTTGTGAGGTTGTGGGGAGCGCAGAGATGGGAGAAGACAAGGACCAGGATGTTCCCGTCGGAGTGGGAGGTGGATTGTATACACTGTGCGAGTGCAAAAGAGGAGGTTAAGTGGAGGAGCTGGGATGTGGCCGGGTTGTTGATGTTGATATAGTGTACAGTATATATATATATACACAGTATAGTTAGAATGTATTGTCGTTTAGGATGCATAAACACCTGAGCAATGCAGAATTGTTGGCAGAATTGAACAGTTCTTGCTGCAATTCCAAATTGTGCTAAAATTGTATTAAAATACGCAGTGCGCTATTGGGTGCCATTCATTGTTAATGGAACCCCAAATACTGTTATCAGACATGCATATTTCCACACATTTTGTCATTTGACAAATATGCTATAAACGCACCAAAATGCATATTTAAAAAACACACAACACTCCATACCCAAAAAGGTTCAGTTTGGCCTTTTGGGGCCTTTTTAATGCAATGGTTACGTTTTTAACAAACATTTGGCTGTTTTTTTAAAACACACATTTTTTAAAAATTGTGAATTGAAATTTTTATGTGCATTTTTGGTGCTTTTTTTAACATGTGTTTTGGCTCATTTTTTACCTCCATTTTTGTGTGTTTTCTGGAAACGCATGCAAAATCCATGTCATGTTTGCGGTGCCATTATTTGTTAATGGCACCCAAAAGTGGCTAGCAGATATGCAGTTTGCCAAAATATGCATAGAAACCAAATCAAAATACACTTTAAAGAAGTGCCAAAACATGTGCTAAGAAAAGCGCCAAAATGTACGTTACAAACCACACCAAAATGCATGTTAAAATAACCTGTGCCAAAATGTGCCTTAAAGTACCTAGGGCTAGGTTCACACCTATGCAGGTTGCATTTTTGCACTTGCGTTTTTTACGTGTTTTTGATGCATTTTTAATTTTTTTTATTGTTCTTGTTGCTAGGCAGATTTAAAACACAAAAATGCAGCAAAAAACAGCAATATTGCAATATATGCTTTTCTGCAGTGTTTCCATTGATGTTTATTGAACCAAAAATGCAACTTTTTGCGTTCAAAAAAGTCCCTGACCCTTTTCAAAAAACGCACCTGGTGGAAACGCACAGTTGTGAACATGTCCCATAGGAAATCATGTTAAATGGACTGTACTGCATTCTGCAAAATGCTGCGGAAATCGCTTAGGTGTGAACCTAGGGTAAATGTGTGTTTAGAAAAGCTCCAAAATGCGCATTTAAAAAAACCCACATCAAAATGCATGTAAAATAAAATACAGCATGTTAAAAAGCGGCACAATGAATGTAAATAATGCTAAACTGTGTAATAAAAAGGAGCCAAAAAACAAATTTAAAGAATGTGCCAACATGTCATTCCCTCCACTGGCTCCTGATTGCCCAACGCATCAAATTCAAACTACTAACACTGACATACAAAGCATTCATAACGCTGCCCCAAACTACCTCACTGACCTGATATCCAAATACCCGTAATCTTCGCTCCTCACAAGACCTTCTACTTTCTAGCTCCTTGGTCTCCACCTCCCACCCCCGACTGCAGGACTTCTCCAGGACTTCCCCTATCCTCTGGAACTCACTACCCCAATCCATCAGACTGTCACCTACCCTCCTCACCTTCAGGCACACCCTGAAAACCCATCTCTTCAAGGAAGCCTACCCCGCCCTCACCTAACAGCCAATCTCCTCCTACCACTCCATCCCCCACAGCCACTTCCTCCTGTACCACTATCCCCTCTCTCCTAGATTGTAAGCTTGAAAGAGCAGGGCCCTCGAACCCCTCGTGCAGGGGCGGACTGACCATTTGGAAACTTGGGCACTGCCCGAGGGCCCGGGCTCAGTAGGGGGCCCCATGAGATGCCCCTGGTACCTTTTTCATAGGCTTTTTTAGTTTGGGCAAGGACACAGGGGCCCCATGATCCCCTATTGCCCGGGGGCCCCATGAGTTGTCAGTCCGCCCCTGCCCTCATGTATCGTTTTGTTACTGTATTGTCTCATGCACTGTCCCCCACTATAATGTACAGTGCTGAGCTAACCTTTTGGCGCTATATAAATACTGTATAATAATAATAATAATGTGTGTTAAAAAATACCAGGGGTCAGTGCTTATTATTTTCATGTAATGGTCTTTTTAACTTTGGTTTCACTGTTTAATCTCAGGTGATCTGTAATCACACAATTGTCTCACGAGATGACATGCAGCCCTTCCCCTTCTACACAGATCTCAGCTGTTCTTAGAGGAAAAACTTCTCTCTTCTCCTTCTGAGAACAAATGTTCTCCACTTCATAAACAGGGGGACAGAGGAGACGATTTTTCCCTGAGAACTGCAGAAAACTTAAATGACATTTTCACTGCTTAATAAACGTACACCCTAATATGAATTATTAAAAACTGATTGTTGTGAACACCCCTGTTAATGGTAAATGGATTGTCTCATCTGTGTAATTGATACATCCGAAGGAAAGCTTGCTCTTTTGAAAAACAACAGACAGCAGCCATCACATCTAAGAATTGGCAAGCCAAAATATAATAAATGGTTTCTTTGGGGTTTAATTCTGCTTTAAGTTAGGCATAAAAAAAGAGTCCTATAGTGAATGGTCCAGTCCAATTGTTTTAATTCCACAGTCAGCAAGTCAGATGGCAGTTGGAGGTTTTGTAATGATTTTAGAAATCTCAATTAAAATGCTATTACCTAAAACCAAAACAAGTAATACATTACAGCTTACCAATTAGATGTGGTGGCTGCTTCAGTTTTCTTTTCATTGGCTTTTCCCCCTCTGTTTTCACCTGCTGATGTGGCCAGTAACATACCTCCTCTATTAGTGAAAGAC
Source organism: Staurois parvus (assembly GCF_062004578.1). Lineage (NCBI taxonomy): Eukaryota > Metazoa > Chordata > Amphibia > Anura > Ranidae > Staurois > Staurois parvus. The sequence goes on along the minus strand of NW_028318400.1, from coordinate 6,764,939 downwards.
CACTTTGGAGGAATGAGCACAGAACACAGCAGACAGCTGCATTGTCAGTCTGGGAGGGGGATGGGAGTGTTAACTGTATTAGCATATTTGAATACAATAACAAATTAAAGCCAAACTCCAGCTAACACTTTATGACCAGTTAAAACAAACAGTTTTTCCCCTTTTGGGATAAAGATTTTATATGAACAAATGAAAGCTGATCATTTTAATCATCAGTGGTAAATGGATTGTTTCACCCATGTAAACTGATACATTCTGCTGGAGAGCTTGAACTTCTGAAAAAAAACAGCAGAGTTGCTGGCTGAATCACCAGATGAAAATAGAAGAAAGCCTAAAAAAGTAAATGTAATCAGCCATCACATCTAAAAAATGGTAACCTGCAATAAAATAAATGTTTGCCTTTTGGTTTTAATACTACTTTAAGTGACAAAATGTAACATTTATCCCATATGCTGCATAGACAAGCTAATAGACTAGCAAACGCTTGGTATCTGACAATCTTGGACTTGGCAGATTCCCCTTACAGAAATTGATAAGAAAAAGACTGCATTTGTAAACCCTGAGGGTTCCTTATAATATAAAAAAAAATGTATTTTGGGTTTCTAAATTCTCAAGCCAAGTTCCAGAGGGCCATGGACAGAATCCTAAGGCCCTACCAGCATTATACTGCAGTGTACCTAGACGGTATAGTGATCCACTTATTTGGAATCCTACTTGCCCCTTGTCTAGGCTGTACTGGATGCTATCTGTAATGGAGGTTTTAATGCAAATCCCAAAAAGTATGCCATTGGTTTAGAGCAGGGGTCTCCAAACTTTCTAAACAAAGGGCCAGTTTACTGTCCTTCAGATTTTCTGGGGGCCAGACTGTGGCCACTGTGTATAGAAAATGCTTTCGCATTAACGGGAGTAAACAATGCTTCATCATTCATATGAGTGGGAGGAATAGTGCAAATTGTTGGTATCAGTGGAAGGAATAGTGCTCCATCTTTGGTGGCAGTGGGAGGAATGGTGCCCTATTGTTGGTGTCATTGGGGGGAATAGTATCAACATTTCTGGTGTCAGTGGAAGGAATTATGCCCCATCATCACTGTCTGTGAGAGGAACAGTGCCACTCATTGATATCAGGGGAAAGAATAGTGCTCTATCATTGGTGTGCAATGGTTCCCCATTGTTGGTGTCAGTTTGAGAATAGTACCTTGTTTGGGGGAAGCAATAGTGCCCAAAGGACTGGATAAAGGCAAGCAAAGGGCTACATCTGGCCCCCAGGCCGCAGATTGGGGAACACTGGTTTAGAGAAAGCCACGAACTTAGGCTACATAAGTGAAGTTACACAATCTCAGGTATACAACACAGAAGTAATCGAGGAATGAAAGTCCCACAAACAGAAAACAAGTCAGAGTTTTCTTTCGAATAACTGGTTACTATAAGAGAATTCTTTCAAACTTCACAACTCAGGCAGCCCCATTAACTGACCTTACTAAAGAAAAACTATGTTATGGTAAAAAAAGCCCACACACACATGAATCTTTCTATATCCTAAGGAGGGCTCTTTGTGAAAAGCCAGTCCCTTGAGAGATGCATCTGTTGTTGGTCTGGTGGCAGTCTTGTCACATGTACATGGTCGGTTAGAAGAACCTGTAGTATACCTGAGCCTGAATGAACATGAAAAGAAATATATAGTGATTGAATGTCATTGCTTAGCCATTGAGCATTAGACACACTATGGTATTATTTGTTAGGGCACCATTTTGATCTGGTGACCAACCATGCTTCTCCTAAATGGATTGCTGACTGACAGGAAACAAATGGATGGATAAACCTTGATTTCCAGCCTTGCATGATTACAGTTTTACAGACCACTAAACACAGACCAGGATCAAAGATGGGAAATGCAGATTATCTGTCTCAGGTACACTCTTGTGTGGCAGGTGTTCCAACCTTGGGGTTGAAAGAAGATGATAGCATATGTGGCAGAGGGTTAAGCAGAGACTCTGGAGAAGTATTTTTCAGGGTTAATATCTTGTCCATGTTTCTATCTTATACATTCTTGAACCTCTAAGTCCAACCCAGGAATACACGTCTCCTTGAAAAGTAGTTTATCTGCACCTTTAACTGCTTATGTTGAAGATGACAAATATTAGGCTTGTGCAACCTGCTAGGATTGCTTTTGTGTACTAAGTACTGAGACACAACTAGGTTTTATTTTTAAGTCTTGTTTTATTTTGAAACACTGTACAGCACCTGTATACTGCATAGCATATGATTTGCCAAAATAACTGCACCACTGCATTGCCAAGACACTACTGAACTAATCTGTTTGCCTAAAAGGTGGCTAGCCCCAAGGAGAATTCCACCCACTACCTATCACCAGCTCACACTACATTTCCCCATGATGATAGAAACTTGCAGTAGTAACAGTGAAAGTCACATTCCCTATGCTAGACAGAAAGAAGGTATGAGACTCATTTGCTGTGAGAAGCTCATAAAGCCTGAAACTAATAAGATTTGAAAGCAGCTGGTCAAGGTATGGGATTCAGACTTGTCTACAACCTGAGTATAGGCAGGATACTGAATGTAAAATCACATAACTCCACAATCCTCGTGTGTTGACAGGACTCTGCAATTTGTCGCGGAATAAGAAGGAATTGATGTACTAAGATCAGTGGTGCAATAGCAGCAACATACAATGAAGAATAGCTAATCTTGCAGATTGTTATGCTAAAAGTTAAATGGAAATATAATACACATTAAAAGCATACAGTAAGGCAGTATGTTTGGATACCTGCCAGCGCATAAGCATCTTTGTGTAGTTCTCTGATAGAATGGCTGTAGATTGTATAGCCTTTTTAGCAGCTCAAGACCCCATGCAAATTGGGAAAAAAACACAGGCACCCATGCCTCTAAACAAATGGACCCCTTGCAGCAAGCTTCTACAGCCACTCCTGGCATCAAAGCATACTTTGATAGCTCTGTGAGGATCCTTCTGTAGCTTCACCCTAGAATGGTATTTGAGGGCAAAACTGATCTTCATAAAGAACACAAAGTGGAATTCAAAGAGTCAAGCTCATCCCTAATTGTTAAAAGTGTTTTTACATAGAGATGTGTGGCCTGTGATTAGCAATGCCAAGGCTTCACGCTGGGGATGCAACATTTTAGCTGGGTATGTATTACAGTTTTTTCTCATTCAACCAGTGGAGTGAACACAAAAAAAACCATACAGATCTCTCCAACTGTTTTATTGTATTCTGACAATGGGAACTCCTCCTACCCCTTCAGAATACACAGATCAGCGCTTGCAGCCAGCATGACCGTTCAACAGATGCTGGTCTAACAACTAGCTACTGTTGAACAGACAGCAGTAACTTGGCCAATTCCTGCTGAACTGGCCAAATTTCAGTATGTGTTTACCAAGCTTTAATGGTTGGAATTGATCACTACCAGTGGACTTTTAATGCCTTTCTCAGATAGTAGACTGATGGTGTGTACTAGCTCATTTAGTTTCTCTGCAGTGCAGTTTTGAGTATAGTGGTTGTGAATTCAAGAGGAATGAATTTCCACATTTGCTAGATTACATCTGCTAATAGCTCTGATTTGGATGATGTGTTAGTCATGAGGCAATATGGGAATAAAAAACTCTTTTGCTTTTGCATTTTGAACTCACAATAAGTTACCAACTGGTTTATGCGCTTTAAAGTGTCTCTTGAAGTCCCACAGAGTGTGTTTCCACAGATTAATAATGAATGGTTGCCCTGATACACTCCATGGACAATATATATGTACTGATTCATGCATTTCTCTGTGAGCAGAAACTATATCTCTCTGTGAGTGAAACAAACTGTATCTATTTGTCTCGCTTGGATAGTCTGGGCCACTGTGAGTTGGAAATGATGGGCTCTTACCAGTGAATCCCACATAGACTTTATTTAAGCACTATACCATAGACCTGTTTTTTAAAGATTTGCTTGATGCAACATTGCAGACAGAAGCACATGTAATATATAATTGATACTCTAGTCAGACCAGCTGTTAAACATTCTGTTTCATCCTGTGAGACACTGTAGATGGAAGCACATGTAGTGTATATAACTGAGATTCCAGTTTCAATCAGTTATGGATATTACTTTGCTTGATCTACTGTTATTGTGGATGTATTCAGTCTATAAAATTACTATCTGATCTTACTGCACTGTATATGTAAATGTCTGTGCCAGACAGGCCCGGACTGGCCATAGGACACACCGGGCATTTGCCCAGTGGGCCGGGGCCACCGAGCTTAGGATGACCGTGATGCACAGACCGAGGTAATCGGCGACCACGGTCTGGACAGGGCTAATAAAGACCGCGGCCACCGCTCACCTCCCACTGTGCGGCTATGCCCAAAACAGGGCCAACAAGAGGAGCAGCTGTGATGGCTCCTGAAGAAAGCCCAGCTGACACATGGACACCCCTGGGAGGTTGGGGGAGGATGAGAGTGCCTCTGTTGTTTGGGGGAGGAAGAGAGGACCCCTGGATAGTTGGAGATGGGGGAGAGGGACCCTGGGTGGTTTGGGAAGGAGGAGAGGGCCCCTGGGTGTCTGGGGGAAGAGGAGCGGGCACCTGGGTGGCTGGTGGGAGGAGAGGGAATCTAGTTTCTAAGAGGAGGAGAGGGCCCTTGGATGTTTGGGTGATGAGGAGAGGGCCCTTGGGTGGTTTCAAGAGGAGGAGCAGACCCCAGGTTGGTCAGCAGTGGAAGAGCAAGCCCTTGGGTGGTTGGAGGAGGAGGGCCCCTGAGTTCTCCCCTTAAAGGAGAACTTTGTGGACTCTAATGTAAAAGGGAACTCTTATGTCAACAGGGCACTCTGGTGTAAGGAGGAACTCTGGGACCCATGACCTATAGGTAAATGCTGGGGACTGTGGTGTAAGGGCAGACTCTGATGTGAACAGAGGGTTCATCCTGATTGATGCACTCTATATGCTGTTTTGTGGGTTAGTTACTCCTGACCCCTGCACTCTATACATTATATTGTACATTACATAGTCCACAAGTTAGGGGGCACAAATTTCTTGCCTTGCCCTGGGCACTGACAACCCACACTACACTACTGCTGTGGATTCTCCCCAACATCTACTGTATACCAGACCCTTATCCTAGATGAGGGTCTTGTATAGATTGTAAGCGGGAACCCATGAAGAATAGCATGGGGGTTCCCCCTAAAAATCCATATCAGACCTTGATAAGGGGCTAATATGGATTTTATAGGTAAACCCACATGAAAAAAATACCAGATGCTTATCTAAGCCTGCAGCTTGACTAACAAGGAAAGAGAGGGCAGCTAATGTGTTCCCCTCCAAACTACACCAAGCCTGCTCATTTATTGTTCTTTGTGAATCATCTGGGTTGACCCTCAATGGTGGCTATTGTCTTTTGTGTTTGCACCTGAATCCTGAGAGATATCCCAATGGCTCCTTACATGTTATTATGTCTCATTCACTGCTGTTTATCAATAATGTTGTGCTGTCATCCAATTTCATCCTGTTACGACCTTCTGTATTCCAAGATAACTTTTTTCATGTTAAAATCAAAAACACTGATTGAACAAAAACCATACCAGGTCAATACCCTCAACAAGGGGAAGGTACCTTGCCAGGTGACCCCCCCCCCTCCGCCGCCCTACAGCCAAGCTTCTTGTCCTCATTTTGTCTCTGACCTGGTGAATGTGGGGGTCTGTGGGGAGGGGACTTATCAAAAACTGGAAGGGCCCCCAGAAATCAACCCCCCACATGAATTAGTAAGGTGTGGAAAGTACTTCCAATTACTCATTTCCCAAAAAGTAGAACATTAAATAAACACACAACACCATAACAAAATCCTTTATTAAACCAAAAAAGCATGTCTCATGATGTAAATCCATTTTTCTATCATGTCATTAATGTAGAACAACCTCAATGCGATGAATAATGCTTGTCGACTTGCTGAAACAAAGCATGCTGACAAACTGGGATGATTCACTTCCAATGGATTCTTGCCATGAATGACAGCCCCCCCAGCTGACTCCATTGGGAGCGAATCATCTTAACTGGTTAACTTGTTTTGGGCGGTGTTGTTTGTTGTGATTGATGAGCACCTGCAGCACTGTACAATGTAATAGATGATGAATTTACATTATGGGACTTTTTTTTGCCAACCTGCCAACCACAATTATCACATGGCAAGTAAGTGGCTAGACAATTCACGATTCTAGGTTAAAGATATCATTCACTATTGCACTATGAATCTCCTGCTTTTTCTGGACCTACAATAATCTTTTAAGCTACTATCCAATTCCTTAGGCTTCATGTACACAAGCAGCTCCTAAACTTGAGTTTAGAAGCTTTTGGTATTTTTTTTCCAAAGCTCCTAAACTCAGCTCCATAAAAGCCTATGTGTCCATGTACACATGGGCTTTTAGCAGAGTTTAGGAGCTGCCGCGTTTAGGTGAGGTTAAACCTCCCTCTCCTGAACACGGAAAAATTGTGTTCAGGATAGGAATGTTTTGACCACCAACAATGGGAAAAATGAAAAATACAGAAAAACCACAGCAAAACACTGCAAAATGTGGCAACCGTGGTACCAAGTTTATGCCACAAATTATATTTCCCCACGACCGGTGGTCAGGGTAGGCTCATGTACATGAGGCCTCACTCAGTTACCTTCAAGTTTAACACTATGGCTGCTCCATAGGAAAAAAAAATCTGACCTTCTCTAAGCTGACACCCTTTAAGGAACTGTGCTTGGAAGGCCCCTCCCACAAACAAATTTCTGCCATCAATCGATATTTAAACACTATCATCACTGATCCATGTCCCAAATACAAATGGTTTCCTTAATGAGACGATTCCCTGGGTCATTCACTAGGTGTAGAAAAATGTATGGACATTTGGAGTAATACCAATAAAACCTCTGTATGCACTTTCTATAAAGAGAACCAATACAACATTCTTTACTGTTGGTACCATACTAAATTTCTCCACATGGTAGTCTGACAGTCCCCTACTTGCTGGAGGTGTTAAAGCCGTTCAGTTAACATAAATCAAATTTACTGGGAATGCCGCATAATGATCCCCATCTGGCAGATAGTCAAGTTGCTCCTTGACTCACTACTTGGTCACCCTGTAACTTTTAAACTAGTCCACTTTATGTGTGTTTGCCCATTCCTAATACTGTACGTCCAAATGCTCTACTAAGTCAATTACACACTAAAGCCGGCCATAGACAGTTTGAATCTCAGGCATTTCAGTAGTGACATAAACCATGTATGGGCAGGCTGATTATACCCAAGTTGGTTGATCAATCAACCTGGTTACAACCTGCCTGCTGGATTTTACATGTGGGTATTGCTAGTGGCTATTATATGGAGGATGGCTCCCTCGCCAAAAGAACATAAGGGCTCTGTGGGAGGGAGTCCACCTGTGCAACCCGTGGTTGCAGGAAAGAAAATTGCTCCATTTAAGGGCTGCTTAAGACATTCACACTAAAGCCTTGACTCCATAGCTACTCATGATGCCTTTTCAAAGGATAGTAAACCCCACCACAACAACTTCCTCCCTTTGTGCCCTTCATTGCAATTGGCAGGGAACATCCCATCCCTTTTCCCATTCCTCTGCCCCTTTCTATTCTTCCTCTTATTTTGGCTACTTTTTGTTACTTAACCTTTCACGCTAATCTGGTGATCTATTTGATTAACAAAACTAGCCATTTCCTGCTGGACTTTAGAAGAAATGAACAAATTGACATGTCATATAATACCTTCCTATAGTCAGATAATTGAAATTTGGCATTTTATAAACATTGCTGCATTTCCATATGCTGATTTTATTTTTTTGTGAACAACATTTAAAATAAATTAAAAAAGCAAGTTGAAAACATAACTAAAATAATTTCATACCGCAAATACCTGAGCCAAATCTCAATCCAGCAGTGTGCCCAAAAGTAGCGACTCTCTCCTTTGTCTCTAATCACTAGACATGAAGGCAGCAGGAGGAGCCATTAGCTCCTGCCAATCACAGCCTATGAGGGGACAGGGTCAAAGCTTGCTTTGTGTTAATGGACACACAGGGCCTAGCTCAGGATCAAGCCCACACAAGTGCCCCTATAGCAAGCAGCTTACTATTGGGGCACTCAGAAGAGAAGAGGAGCTAGGAGTGTCAGAGGGGGACCCCAGAAAAGGAGGATTGCACACAGCAGGTAAGTATGACATGTTTAATATTTACAAAAATTACATTTACAATCACCAATGACTAAATTTAAATAGTACACCAAGAGGGGTTTAAAGAAAAAATCCACTCATCACCAAAGAAGATTCAAAGAGGCAGAGGACCCTGTGTGTTACATGACCAACCTAAAGACTAATCGAAAAGGTAATTGTAAAATTAAGAAAAGCATACAATACCATAGGTGGAGAGCTCTCTGTAGCAAGAAAACAAAACCTGCTGTGGTTATGTGTGTGCAAAGAGAGTTTGGAATCAATAATCCAAACTGCATTTAATATATAAAATAAACTACAATATATTTTATTTTGTATATTCTTATTATCTTTTTTATTTTACTTCCTGACTCTACTAATATGAAGACATGACAATATGACAGCATTCTAAGTACTTAAAAATATACTGTAACTCATTAGAACTTCAAAAAGTAACATAAAATTGTTTTAATATCTATCTAAAATGGATCTATTATAATTATAACAAAGGCCAATACAAATTATATTTGAGATGCTGACATTTTTGCTTTTTAAATGTTATTTTACTGACTCCTCTGTAGGCCTTCCACTTAGGAATTTTGCATATTTTTTGCCAACCTTTTTGTGTTTTGTGGCCCAGCACAATCTGTTACATTTTATAGAAAATAAAAGAGTTGAGAGTGACAGGCTGCAGACTCTGACCATGTTTTACATTACACACTAAATATGGGTGTAACATAAAAATGAAGTTGCAAAGATGGAGTTAGCTTAATTCTGCCTTTCTTGAGCTACAGCATGCCTAAATCTGGAACTGGAGCACAGAGGTACCATTAACTTAGCACTTCTGGTCCATACATTCTTTACCACTGTGCTTAAGTCCTAGTATTCAAAGTGTGGTACCTATAAACTGACAACCCTTCCAAGCTATCTTTTGTAAGCTGCTAATTCCCTTGCAAGATATATTGTATGTGAAGTCCTATCCAAGGGTGACTACCATGGCTCCCCATACAGTTAAGTGGATGAGTGTAGCCACTTTAGGTGCTATTAGCCAAATAATCAGGTGAAAATAAAGGGAAAACACTTAAAAAAGAAAATGGATGTGGCCACCATATCTTAGGACCTAGATACTGGTCAACCAAAAATACTGTTGCACATATATCCTGTAATGGCAAAATGGTATTTTTTTTCTGTTCTGCTTTCAATCTAGTGACTCTGCCAGCAAGGTGTGTATACAGGGACCTTCTTTGTAAGGGTGACAACATTTATTCTTAGTTAATCTTCTTAACATTGTGACCCTTTCCCATGTATTCTTCACTTGGATTACAGACAGCCATGCAAAAGCACAGTGCTCTGGGATGCTCCCCTGTAGTAATCACATCAAGATATTCTGGCATCAAGGGGGCATGTACACATACACAGATAGTTATACAAAGAGTCTGCAGGATGAGCGCAGTACAAGGAGAAACACATGAAAAACTAAAGATAATACTGTTTTCAAAAATCTGTGATTGTAATTTACTCACAATGCTCTACAAAAGTAAGTACTCTTTAGTGGCACTTAAATTTTACTTTAATACTTTGCACTTGCCCCCTGTTATCTTTTTCAGTTATAATTCACTGAGCTTTCCTTTAAAAAAAAGAAAAGATCTTGAAAGGCTTCTGGAAGTAAAGACCATACCTGCTAGCACCAAATAGTGACCCATATAAATGTAATCGGAGGTCCTGCAAATTATGCTTAAATGAATGCAAGTGACAAATATACTTACAGTAAATCTTGTGAAGTATTTGTCAGGCTGTTTCTGCTTTGAAACCACACTGGTGCTGGGGCGTCTGTGCAGCTTATATAATTAAATAGGTTGTAAAATGTCACTGAGCACCAGATGGTATCTTATGGTGTCAACAATTGTATGCGGCTATAAAGAAAGTGTTCCTTAAGCTAGAAAACCTTTTTATGTTGTTACTGTAGCACTAAATGCTCAGTTGTGTCATCTGAATATGATGGCCATCCTTATGCCTTCAGGCACAACATGCACTTTTCTTGTTTCATCTTCAAGGTTTTCTAAGACACAAAAAAAACAACCAGCAGCATATTCATCTAGAAATAGATACTTACCAACTACAATAATCTACCAGCAGCTAATAACGTAATTTTAGTAAAAGTCCTTTTTTTTTCCTTTTATTTCTTCAAAGTTAACTGTGTTTCATTCTAGTCACCAAAATGTGTTATGTTTTAGTCACCGTTATGATACTCAGTGTGTTACTGTATGAGGATTATGGTTTCAAAAAGAACAGTGTAAAAAGTGAAGAAATACAAGATCTATTTAATAGAGTGGATAAACTTCTTAAAATCCACTTTACAGATAATTCATTCAATTTAATTGTTTTTTTCACCTCAGTCTGTGCATTTTTGCTGGTTGGAAGTATTTCCCATAATGGTTTAGGTGTAATGCAAGTTTCCATTTGTTCTCCTTCCTTTAGCAACAGCCAAGCATCTGGAGTGATGTGGTCTCTACACCACTATAAAAGGAAAGCATTGGAGAAGCTCATCTAAGAGGAAAGGCCAGCTGAACTGAATGTATTACCTCTTGAGAAGAAGCAATTAACCTCCCTGGCGGTATGATTATTTCAGATTTTTGGTGCTGAAAGCGGTACCATTATTTTGCATGAAAATTTGGCATTTTTATATTGTAGGCCTGTAATTTTTAGGAATAACTCACTGAAATCTGTCCGAACAAGAGTCTAGTAAACATCCCGGGTAGGATAAAACTTGAAACACGAAATCATAAATTATAATTTAATAAATAATCATAAAAAATAATAATATAATAATAAATTTAATTCAATAATATAATCAAACCAAAAACACTGAAATTTTAAATACAGAGGCAAATTCGCACATCGCTGAGCAAAGTCGCAAAATCGTTTTCAGTGTCTGATGATGAATTTCCCCACGAATCATTATCACTCAATTCTGCAAGTGGTTCTAATTTACTATCGCTGTTCTCTAGCTGGTCTAAAACTGCTTTTGATTTAAAGGGATGCTTTTTGGATGCCATGGACAATTCTCAGTTTCTAGGTAGAAAGAACAGTAAAAATGAAGGCAGGGCACAGGACAAAGCACTCGGGACAAAATGTATGTGAAATGGTTTGGTACAGGAGTGTTTTACTATGTGATTTTAGTGATTTTTGTGAATGTCACTTTTTGTCATTTTCAAATTTCCCGCTGTTCCGTCCCCCGTACGTCTCGACGCTCGCAGAGGACGGAACCCAGATGACAGATGCTGGCATCCGCCAGAGGACATTGCCGGGGACACTGCAGGAGGGACATCGCGGAAGCACAGGACAAGGTAAGTGATCGAGGGATCGCGGAGCAGCGCCGCATGGTAAGCCTGAGTGTAGCTCGTGGTTACCGCTTGTGATACTGAAACTTTACCCCGAGCTACACTCGGGAATACCGCCAGGGAGGTTACAGGGTGATATGTATACATACATAGGTGGTAACAAAAACTCAACATATGCAAAGGCTTCCTCACAGTTAGAACTGTGAAAATAGGGAACAGACTCCTTCAAAAACTAGCTCTGGTCAGCTCAGTAGTTTTATTTTAAAAAAAGAGAGCTAAGTGCATTCCCAAATGCACAAAATATAAATGGATAACAACATTTAAGAGTAATCACACTCAGGGGCAGTCTGACCATTTGCAAACTTGGGCACTGCCCGAGGGCCCGGGGTCAGTAGGGGGCCCCATGAGATGCCCCTGGTACCTTTTTCATAGGCTTTTTTGAGTTTGGGCAAGGACACAGGGGCAGTTTTTTGTCTTCCTCTGGATCAACTGTGGCTATGTGATTGCATCTATGAAGGTTTTCTATTTATTTACCTTTTCTATTGGTAGAACTAGATGGACTTGTGTCTTTTTTAATCTAACTATGTAACTATGTAATTCCAGTCCAGAAAATGTGTTTTCCTTTGAACTCCATGCTGACTAACAGTGTCACTGATTAACATAGAGCTAAAAAGTAAAATGAAAAATATGGCTTGCTGTTACACAGAAATGCACAAGATTGGAGTGTTGCTGCTCTCACCAGTGCACTTACACCACCAGCAGACCATTCATTTTTTCTGTCACTTGTAACGTTTATTTATGTCTTATTAAAAACATTGACACATGGTCATAAACTAACAATGTTACCTGATAACAGCTGGCCTGTGGAATTTCCCAAATTAAGTGCTCCAACTAGTGTTCCCCCTCCAGAGCCCCACTCACCATGCTCCTGATGACATCATATGACAAAATGCATAGGGCGGTGCATGACAGCGCTACACTTGTCCTTTTGAGAAGGTTTTGCTGTATTCTGGGATTTAAAGTGCCATACACATGCTTTTTATGTAAGTGTATTTTTAAGTGTTTTTACTTGGTGTTACGCTATGGAAGTCTTCCTATGATGTTTTTATGGTGGTGGAGTACTGTAGATGTTATGGAGGAGTTTTCACAAGTGATTGATCTGAGCTGCTTTCACATATGGAGTCCGTAACAAGTGGATAGAGGCATCAAGATCATATAGACGACTAACTCGCTACAGGAGAGGGCTGTAACATCGAATGCCCTATCTGACCTACCATTGAAGGTGGTCAATTATTTGTGGTGAGTGGGGCTCTGGGGGGGAGCACTAATTGGAGCACTTAACATAAAGGATTTTCATGGATAAGAAGATTAACCATTATATCACCTAGTTTTCACATTGGATGGGGATATTTTTTCACATTGGAACTTTCAAATGTTTGCACGTTGACTGGGACTTTTTATTAGGAGCTGTCCTGCTGGGGACAGTGAAGGGCTGGACATTGCTTGCCAGGAGTGGGTGTGGCCAGGAAGACAGAGATTGGGAAGTTGTGGATGGGGAATGGAGTGAGGTGGGTCGAGCGGTTTCCGGCGCTGCTGCTATAGACTGTAGAAGCTGCATCAGAGTGAGGAGCTCAGGGAGAATTTCTGAGAGGAGAAAGTGTATTCATCCTTATCAGACCAGTGGCCGAGTTATGCTGTGGAGACATCCTATTTTTGTCGAGAGGGATTTCTATATAGAGCCCAGTTGTATTTGATACACATCTATTACAGCCGTGGAAGGGTTATACCTTTTGCAGGAGTTGCTGTACTAAAGCTCATTTATCCTTTGCTTCTGGTGAGTGCATTAGGAGGAAGGATTGTCGTGGATTTACTTTTCACTAGATGTCACTCCATCCCATTCATTATTATTTAACACTTTTGGACACTTTATTTTTGGACTTTTTGCTATTTATAAATGCAACTATAATATGATTTATACCATGCATGTCATCAATCTCTGTTATTTTTATTCTAGTGCTTTACTAGTTGTTTTTACTATTATTTATGGTACACACTAGAGATGAGCGAAGAAATGAAAAATTCGATTCGACTGATTCGGCGAATTCGTGGACAATATTCGATTCGAGTCGAATAAATTCGCTGTGAATTTAACTTAAAAAAGGGTGTTTCTAGGCTTCAGAGAGACTTAATATTAGTGCAGAACACTGTACCTTTAATTTAAATGCCCTTGGAGTCTGCTGGGGAAGAGAAATAATACTGTCAGTCAGTATGACATGCAGATGAGTGCCGTCGATCTTAGAATCACCGCACACTTCACTCATTTGGGCAGTCACGGGGCCAAAACCAGAGTGTGGAGCCACAGTGTGGCGGTGGAGGCAGCAGCAATGGGAGGCCATACAGCACCCTATGACAAAAATGGAAACCACCAGCAGTGTGAGGAGACCTGAAAGTGGCACATGGCAGAGTGTGGCGATAGAGACAGCAGCAATGGGAGGCCGTACAGGGACCCATGACACACTCTGGACCTGGCAGCAGCATGAGGAGGCGGTACAGGGGCCCATGACAGATTACGGGCCTGGCAGCAGCATGAGGAGTCGGTACAGGGGCCCATGGCAGATTACGGGCCTGGCAGCAGCAATGGGAGGCCGTACAGGGACCCATGACACACTCTGGACCTGGCAGCAGCATGGGGAGGCGGTACAGGGGCCCATGACAGATTACGGGCCTGGCAGCAGCATGAGGAGTCGGTACGGGGGCCCATGACACACTCTGGACCTGGCAGCAGCATGAGGAGGCGGTACAGGGGCGCATGACAGATTACGAGCCTGGCAGCAGCAACTTGGACAGGAGGACGTTCAGCTTCTGCACCGTCGGGTGCGTGCTCGCAAACTGTTGTCTCTTGGAAACGGATTCCAAGAAAGACTGCTGACGGAATCCGTGAAGAGGAGTAGCAGGAGAAGGAGCATCTGAACGAGCGGAATATGCCAACAAGCGACAACAGTGGCCCATGACAGATTACGGGCCTGGCAGCAGCATGAGGAGTCGGTACGGGGGCCCATGGCAGATTACGGGCCTGGCAGCAGCTATGGGAGGCCCGTAATCTGCCAGCACCCTATGACAAAAAATGGAACCCACCAGCAGTGTGAGGAGACCTGAAAGTGGCACATGGCAGAGTGTGGCGATGGAGACAGCAGCAATGGGAGGCCGTACAGGGACCCATGAGAGACTCTGGACCTGGCAGCAGCATGAGGAGGCGGTATAGGGGCCCATGGCAGATTAGGGGCCTGGCAGCAGCTATGGGAGGCCCGTAATCTGCCAGCACCCTATGACAAAAAATGGAACACACCAGCAGTGTGAGGAGACCTGAAAGTGGCACATGGCAGAGTGTGGCGATGGAGGCAGCAGCAATGGGAGGCCGTACAGGGACCCATGAGAGACTCTGGACTTGGCAGCAGCATGAGGAGGCGGTATAGGGGCCCATGGCAGATTAGGGGCCTGGCAGCAGCTATGGGAGGCCCGTAATCTGCCAGCACCCTATGACAAAAAATGGAACACACCAGCAGTGTGAGGAGACCTGAAAGTGGCACATGTTTGGGGCATGATTCATGGCGGATTTAGTCAGTTGTGTCAGGAACTGGTGGTTTGAAATCCAGACTAATCCACGCCTGATTCATTTTCACAAACGTGAGTCTCTCCACACTTTGGGTGGACAGTCGTGTCCTCCGCGGAGTTGCAATACCTCCTGCCGCACTAAACACGCGCTCCGATGCCACGCTACTGGCCGGGCATGACAGCCTTTCAAGGGCAAATTCAGCTAGTTGGGGCCAAAGGTCAAGTTTCGTTGCCCAGTAGTCAAGGGGATTGTCTACCTCGGTTGGCAGGGTGCTGTCCAAGTAGGCCTAAGCCTGTTGTTTGAGCTCCTGCTCCAGGTCCACCTGATGCTGCTGCTGCTGCTGCGGCTGGTTAGTAGTTTCCTCACTGCGCTGGTGAAGAAAGCTACTCATCATCGACTGCAGACTGAGGCAGCCGCTGCTGGTGGAGCTGCCACTGCTCCTACCACCCCACCCCTCCCCTGCTGCCATGGCAGCGGAACACGAGCGCACAGGGCCCACAGTGTCTGAGGATGGACGTTGGCGCAGACAGGCAGAGACCAGCTGACTACATAGGTGTTTTTTATAGTACGTTATTTTGGCCTCCCTCTCAGCAGGTGTGAAAAAGGCCACCATTTTTGAACGGTAGCGAGGGTCCAACAAGGTGGACAGCCAAAAGTCATCCCTCTGTCTGATGGTTATTATTCGGCTGTCGCTACGCAAGCAACCGAGCATGCTATGGGCCATTTGTGCCAAGGAATGCGAGGGACTCCCTGCCTCCATCTCCACAGCATACTGCCACGGTGCGTCTAGGTCCTCTGTCTCCTCTTCCTCCTCCTCTACCAGATGCTCCTGCTCCTCCACTCCTGTCCGCTGAGTGGAAAAACCACCCATTTCACTCAATAATTCCTGAGCACCAATGTCCTCCTCTACCTCCTCCTCTTCTTCCAGTCCTGCCCCCACAGGGGCCATGTGGCGTTGAGATCTGTGCGCCACGTCTACCGCACCCTGACCAGCCATTGTTAACAGCATTTGTTCCAGGACGTGCAACAGAGGAATGACGTCGTTCATCCCATAGTCCTGCCGACTCACGAATAGCGTGGCCTCCTCAAAGGGCCTGAGCAAGCGCAGGTGTCACGCATGAGCTGCCAATGGCTGACATCTAAGTTACACAGGGAGTACCTTTATCTGCTTTTAACATCAGGAAATCTGTGATGGCCTTTTGCTGTTCGTAAAGGCGGTCTAACATATGTAGGGTTGAATTCCACCTTGTTGCAACGTCACAGCATGAGGAGTCGGTATAGGGGCCCATGGCAGATTAGGGGCCTGGCAGCAGTTATGGGAGGCCCATAATCTGCCAGCACCCTATGACAAAAAATGGAACACACCAGCAGTGTGAGGAGACCTGAAAGTGGCACATGGCAGAGTGTGGCGATGGAGACAGCAGCAATGGGAGGCCGTACAGGGACCCATGAGAGACTCTGGACCTGGCAGCAGCATGAGGAGGCGGTATATAGGGGCCTACGGCAGATTAGGGGCCTGGCAGCAGCTATAGGAGGCCCGTAATCTGCCAGCACCCTATGTCAAAAAATTCAACACACCAGCAGTGTGTGAGGAGACCTGAAAGTGGCACATGGCAGAGTGTGGCGATGGAGACAGCAGCAATGGGAGGCCGTACAGGGACCCATGACAGACTCTGGACTTGGCAGCAGCATGAGGAGGCGGTATATAGGGGCTTATGGCAGATTAGGGGCCTGGCAGCAGCTATAGGAGGCCCGTAATCTGCCAGCACCCTATGTCAAAAAATTCAACACACCAGCAGTGTGAGGAGACCTGAAAGTGGCACATGGCAGAGTGTGGCGATGGAGACAGCAGCAATGGGAGGCCGTACAGGGACCCATGACAGACTCTGAACTTGGCAGCAGCATGAGGAGGCGGTATATAGGGGCCCATGGCAGATTAGGGGCCTGGCAGCAGCTATAGGAGGCCCGTAATCTGCCAGCACCCTATGTCAAAAAATTCAACACACCAGCAGTGTGAGGAGACCTGAAAGTGGCACATGGCAGAGTGTGGCGATGGAGACAGCAGCAATGGGAGGCCGTACAGGGACCCATGACAGACTCTGGACTTGGCAGCAGCATGAGGAGGCGGTATATAGGGGCCCATGGCAGATTAGGGGCCTGGCAGCAGCTATGGGAGGCCCGTAATCTGCCAGCACCCTATGTCAAAAAATTCTACACACCAGCAGTGTGTGAGGAGACCTGAAAGTGGCACATGGCAGAGTGTGGCGATGGAGACAGCAGCAATGGGAGGCCGTACAGGGACCCATGACAGACTCTGGACTTGGCAGCAGCATGAGGAGGCGGTATATAGGGGCCCATGGCAGATTAGGGGCCTGGCAGCAGCTATGGGAGGCCCGTAATCTGCCAGCACCCTATGTCAAAAAATTCAACACACCAGCAGTGTGTGAGGAGACCTGAAAGTGGCACATGGCAGAGTGTGGCGATGGAGAAAGCAGCAATGGGAGGCCGTACAGGGACCCATGAGAGACTCTGGACCTGGCAGCAGCATGAGGAGGCGGTATATAGGGGCCTATGGCAGATTAGGGGCCTGGCAGCAGCTATGTGAGGCCCGTAATCTGCCTGCACCCTATGTCAAAAAATTAAACACACCAGCAGTGTGAAGAGACCTGAAAGTGGCACATGGCAGAGTGTGGCGATGGAGACAGCAGCAATGGGAGGCCGTACAGGGACCATGACAGACTCTGGACTTGGCAGCAGCATGAGGAGGCGGTATATAGGGGCCCATGGCAGATTAGGGGCCTGGCAGCAGCTATGTGAGGCCCGTAATCTGCCTGCACCCTATGTCAAAAAATTTAACACACCAGCAGTGTGAAGAGACCTGAAAGTGGCACATGGCAGCAGAGTGTGGCGATGGAGAAAGCAGCAATGGGAGGCCGTACAGGGACCCATGAGAGACTCTGGACTTGGCAGCAGCATGAGGAGGCGGTATATAGGGGCCTATGGCAGATTAGGGGCCTGGCAGCAGCTATGTGAGGCCCGTAATCTGCCTGCACCCTATGTCAAAAAATTAAACACACCAGCAGTGTGAAGAGACCTGAAAGTGGCACATGGCAGAGTGTGGCGATGGAGACAGCAGCAATGGGAGGCCGTACAGGGACCATGACAGACTCTGGACTTGGCAGCAGCATGAGGAGGCGGTATATAGGGGCCCATGGCAGATTAGGGGCCTGGCAGCAGCTATGTGAGGCCCGTAATCTGCCTGCACCCTATGTCAAAAAATTTAACACACCAGCAGTGTGAAGAGACCTGAAAGTGGCACATGGCAGCAGAGTGTGGCGATGGAGACAGCAGCAATGGGAGGCCGTACAGGGACCATGACAGACTCTGGACTTGGCAGCAGCATGAGGAGGCGGTATATAGGGGCCCATGGCAGATTAGGGGCCTGGCAGCAGCTATGGGAGGCCCGTAATCTGCCAGCACCCTATGTCAAAAAATTTAACACACCAGCAGTGTGAAGAGACCTGAAAGTGGCACATGGCATGAGAGACTCTGGACCTGGCAGCAGCAGGAGGAGGCGGTATAGGGGCCCATGGCTGATTAGGGGCCTGGCAGCAGCTATGTGAGGCCCGTTATCTTGCAGCACCCTATGTCAAAAAATTTAACACACCAGCAGTGTGAAGAGACCTGAAAGTGGCACATGGCAGCAGAGTGTGGCGATGGAGAAAGCAGCAATGGGAGGCCGTACAGGGACCATGACAGACTCTGGACTTGGCAGCAGCATGAGGAGGCGGTATATAGGGGCCCATGGCAGATTAGGGGCCTGGCAGCAGCTATGTGAGGCCCGTAATCTGCCTGCACCCTATGTCAAAAAATTTAACACACCAGCAGTGTGAAGAGACCTGAAAGTGGCACATGGCAGCAGAGTGTGGCGATGGAGACAGCAGCAATGGGAGGCCGTACAGGGACCATGACAGACTCTGGACTTGGCAGCAGCATGAGGAGGCGGTATATAGGGGCCCATGGCAGATTAGGGGCCTGGCAGCAGCTATGTGAGGCCCGTAATCTGCCTGCACCCTATGTCCAAAAATTAAACACACCAGCAGTGTGAAGAGACCTGAAAGTGGCACATGGCAGCAGAGTGTGGCGATGGAGACAGCAGCAATGGGAGGCCGTACAGGGACCATGACAGACTCTGGACTTGGCAGCAGCATGAGGAGGCGGTATATAGGGGCCCATGGCAGATTAGGGGCCTGGCAGCAGCTATGTGAGGCCCGTAATCTGCCTGCACCCTATGTCAAAAAATTAAACACACCAGCAGTGTGAAGAGACCTGAAAGTGGCACATGGCAGAGTGTGGCGATGGAGACAGCAGCAATGGGAGGCCGTACAGGGACCATGACAGACTCTGGACTTGGCAGCAGCATGAGGAGGCGGTATATAGGGGCCCATGGCAGATTAGGGGCCTGGCAGCAGCTATGTGAGGCCCGTAATCTGCCTGCACCCTATGTCAAAAAATTAAACACACCAGCAGTGTGAAGAGACCTGAAAGTGGCACATGGCAGAGTGTGGCGATGGAGACAGCAGCAATGGGAGGCCGTACAGGGACCATGACAGACTCTGGACTTGGCAGCAGCATGAGGAGGCGGTATATAGGGGCCCATGGCAGATTAGGGGCCTGGCAGCAGCTATGTGAGGCCCGTAATCTGCCTGCACCCTATGTCAAAAAATTTAACACACCAGCAGTGTGAAGAGACCTGAAAGTGGCACATGGCAGCAGAGTGTGGCGATGGAGAAAGCAGCAATGGGAGGCCGTACAGGGACCCATGAGAGACTCTGGACTTGGCAGCAGCATGAGGAGGCGGTATATAGGGGCCTATGGCAGATTAGGGGCCTGGCAGCAGCTATGTGAGGCCCGTAATCTGCCTGCACCCTATGTCAAAAAATTAAACACACCAGCAGTGTGAAGAGACCTGAAAGTGGCACATGGCAGAGTGTGGCGATGGAGACAGCAGCAATGGGAGGCCGTACAGGGACCATGACAGACTCTGGACTTGGCAGCAGCATGAGGAGGCGGTATATAGGGGCCCATGGCAGATTAGGGGCCTGGCAGCAGCTATGTGAGGCCCGTAATCTGCCTGCACCCTATGTCAAAAAATTTAACACACCAGCAGTGTGAAGAGACCTGAAAGTGGCACATGGCAGCAGAGTGTGGCGATGGAGACAGCAGCAATGGGAGGCCGTACAGGGACCATGACAGACTCTGGACTTGGCAGCAGCATGAGGAGGCGGTATATAGGGGCCCATGGCAGATTAGGGGCCTGGCAGCAGCTATGGGAGGCCCGTAATCTGCCAGCACCCTATGTCAAAAAATTTAACACACCAGCAGTGTGAAGAGACCTGAAAGTGGCACATGGCATGAGAGACTCTGGACCTGGCAGCAGCAGGAGGAGGCGGTATAGGGGCCCATGGCTGATTAGGGGCCTGGCAGCAGCTATGTGAGGCCCGTTATCTTGCAGCACCCTATGTCAAAAAATTTAACACACCAGCAGTGTGAAGAGACCTGAAAGTGGCACATGGCAGCAGAGTGTGGCGATGGAGAAAGCAGCAATGGGAGGCCGTACAGGGACCATGACAGACTCTGGACTTGGCAGCAGCATGAGGAGGCGGTATATAGGGGCCCATGGCAGATTAGGGGCCTGGCAGCAGCTATGTGAGGCCCGTAATCTGCCTGCACCCTATGTCAAAAAATTTAACACACCAGCAGTGTGAAGAGACCTGAAAGTGGCACATGGCAGCAGAGTGTGGCGATGGAGACAGCAGCAATGGGAGGCCGTACAGGGACCATGACAGACTCTGGACTTGGCAGCAGCATGAGGAGGCGGTATATAGGGGCCCATGGCAGATTAGGGGCCTGGCAGCAGCTATGTGAGGCCCGTAATCTGCCTGCACCCTATGTCCAAAAATTAAACACACCAGCAGTGTGAAGAGACCTGAAAGTGGCACATGGCAGCAGAGTGTGGCGATGGAGACAGCAGCAATGGGAGGCCGTACAGGGACCATGACAGACTCTGGACTTGGCAGCAGCATGAGGAGGCGGTATATAGGGGCCCATGGCAGATTAGGGGCCTGGCAGCAGCTATGTGAGGCCCGTAATCTGCCTGCACCCTATGTCAAAAAATTAAACACACCAGCAGTGTGAAGAGACCTGAAAGTGGCACATGGCAGAGTGTGGCGATGGAGACAGCAGCAATGGGAGGCCGTACAGGGACCATGACAGACTCTGGACTTGGCAGCAGCATGAGGAGGCGGTATATAGGGGCCCATGGCAGATTAGGGGCCTGGCAGCAGCTATGTGAGGCCCGTAATCTGCCTGCACCCTATGTCAAAAAATTTAACACACCAGCAGTGTGAAGAGACCTGAAAGTGGCACATGGCAGCAGAGTGTGGCGATGGAGACAGCAGCAATGGGAGGCCGTACAGGGACCATGACAGACTCTGGACTTGGCAGCAGCATGAGGAGGCGGTATATAGGGGCCCATGGCAGATTAGGGGCCTGGCAGCAGCTATGGGAGGCCCGTAATCTGCCAGCACCCTATGTCAAAAAATTTAACACACCAGCAGTGTGAAGAGACCTGAAAGTGGCACATGGCATGAGAGACTCTGGACCTGGCAGCAGCAGGAGGAGGCGGTATAGGGGCCCATGGCTGATTAGGGGCCTGGCAGCAGCTATGTGAGGCCCGTTATCTTGCAGCACCCTATGTCAAAAAATTTAACACACCAGCAGTGTGAAGAGACCTGAAAGTGGCACATGGCAGCAGAGTGTGGCGATGGAGACAGCAGCAATGGGAGGCCGTACAGGGACCCATGAGAGACTCTGGACCTGGCAGCAGCAGGAGGAGGTGGTATATAGGGGCCCATGGCAGATTAGGGGCCTGGCAGCAGCTATGTGAGGCCCGTAATCTGCCTGCACCCTATGTCAAAAAATTTAACACACCAGCAGTGTGAAGAGACCTGAAAGTGGCACATGGCAGCAGAGTGTGGCGATGGAGACAGCAGCAATGGGAGGCCGTACAGGGACCCATGAGAGACTCTGGACCTGGCAGCAGCAGGAGGAGGTGGTATATAGGGGCCTATGGCAGATTAGGGGCCTGGCAGCAGCTATAGGAGGCCCGTAATCTGCCAGCACCCTATGTCAAAAAATTCAACACACCAGCAGTGTGAGGAGACCTGAAAGTGGCACATGTTTGAGGCATGATTCATGGCGGATTTAGTCAGTTGTGTCAGGAACTGGTGGTTTGAAATCCAGACTAATCCACGCCTGATTCATTTTCACAAACGTGAGTCTCTCCACACTTTGGGTGGACAGTCGTGTCCTCCGCGGAGTTACAATACCTCCTGCCGCACTAAACACGCGCTCCGATGCCACGCTACTGGCCGGGCATGACAGCCTTTCAAGGGCAAATTCAGCTAGTTGGGGCCAAAGGTCAAGTTTCGTTGCCCAGTAGTCAAGGGGATTGTCTACCTCGGTTGGCAGGGTGCTGTCCAAGTAGGCCCAAGCCTGTTGTTTGAGCTCCTGCTCCAGGTCCACCTGATGCTGCTGCTGCTGCTGCGGCTGGTTAGTAGTTTCCTCACTGCGCTGGTGAAGAAAGCTACTCATCATCGACTGCAGACTGAGGCAGCCGCTGCTGGTGGAGCTGCCACTGCTCCTACCACCCCACCCCTCCCCTGCTGCCATGCCAGCGGAACGCGAGCGCACAGGGCCCACAGTGTCTGAGGATGGACGATGGCGCACAAAGGCAGAGACCAACTGACTACATAGGTGGTTTTTATAGTACGTAATTTTGGCCTCCCTCTCAGCAGGTGTGAAAAAGGCCACCATTTTGGACCGGTAGCGAGGGTCCAACAAGGTGGACAGCCAAAAGTCATCCCTCTGTCTGATGGTTATTATTCGGCTGTCGCTACGCAAGCAACCGAGCATGCTATGGGCCATTTGTGCCAAGGAATGCGAGGGACTCCCTGCCTCCATCTCCACAGCATACTGCCACGGTGCGTCTGGGTCCTCTGTCTCCTCCTCCTCCTCCTCTACCAGATGCTCCTGCTCCTCCACTCCTGTCCGCTGAGTGGAAAAACCACCCATTTCACTCAATAATTCCTGAGCACAAATGTCCTCCTCTACCTCCTCCTCTTCTTCCTGTCCTGCCCCCACAGGGGTCATGTGGCGTTGAGATCTGTGCGCCACGTCTACCGCACCCTGACCAGCCATTGTTAACAGCATTTGTTCCAGGACGTGCAACAGAGGAATGACGTCGTTCATCCCATAGTCCTGCCGACTCACGAATAGCGTGGCCTCCTCAAAGGGCCTGAGCAAGCGGCAGGTGTCACGCATGAGCTGCCAATGGCTGACATCTAAGTTACACAGGGGAGTACCTTTATCCGCTTGTAACATCAGGAAATCGGTGATGGCCTTTCGCTGCTCGTAAAGGCGGTCTAACATGTGTAGGGTTGAATTCCACCTTGTTGCAACGTCGCAGATCAGGCGATGCTGTGGAATTCCGTTCTGCCGCTGCAGCTCAATGAGGGTGTTCTTTGCGGTGTAGGAATGGCTGAAATGCATGCACAGTTTACGTGACATTTTAAGGATGTCTTGCAGTGGGATGGTGGATTTTAGGAACCGCTTGACAACCAGATTGAACACGTGAGCCATGCATGGCGCATGGCACAACCTTCCTTGACGCAGAGCAGACACCATGTTCTTTCCGTTGTCAGTCAACATGGTTCCGATTTTTAGTTTGCGCGGAGACAGCCATCTGTCGATTTCTCTGTTCATTACACTCAGCAGTTCCTCCCCTGTGTGACTACGTTCGCCAAGGCATACCAGGTGCAGCACAGCGTGACACCGTTGCGCCCTGCACATGTGATATGCCGGTCGGGTAATGGGACTTGGCACGGGGGTGGCGGCTGAGGACACGGCGGAAAAAGAGGTGGTAGAGGCGGACATGCTTGCTGGACCAAGGACGTGCAAACGTGGAGGCAAAAGCGTCGTGACCTGTCCAAGTTGCTGGTGCGGCTGTGCCGGCACCACGTTCACCCAGTGGGCCGTAAATGACATGTACTGTCCCTGACCGTAGTTACAGCTCCACACGTCGGCGCTGCCGTGCACTTTGGCAGAGACCGACATGCTCAAAGACTGGCCCACCATCTCTTCTACATGTGAATGCAGGGCTGGCACTGCCTTTTGGGCAAAGAAATGACGGCTTGGCACTCTCCACCGCGGCGCGGCACAAGCCATCATTTCTCGGAAAGGTGCTGAGTCCACCAGTTGGAAAGGGAGGGACTGCAGCACCAGCAACTTGGACAGGAGGACGTTCAGCTTTTGCACCGTCGGGTGCGTGCTCGCAAACTGTTGTCTCTTGGATACGGATTCCAAGAAAGACTGTTGACGGAATCCGAGAAGAGGAGTAGCAGGAGAAGGAGCATCTGAACGAGCGGAAGATGCCAATGAGCGACAACTCCCCTCAGCAGAGGTGTTGGAGCCTTGACTGGCTGATAGAGGGCGATTGACGACGTCGGGTGACGGAGCAAGTAACGGAGCGGGTGATGGAGCGGGGGCTGGGGCAGGCAGAACCGCCGTATGTTTATCACGGTTTTCCCAGGCCACCGAATGGTGACGCTGCATATGCTGACGCAACGCTGTAGTCCCAACATGGGCCCCCTGGCCACGCTTGCATTTCTGGCCACATAGTCGACATACGGCTACGTTTACTTCCTCGGGCGGCTTGAGGAAAAATTGCCACACCACCGAGTAGGAAACTTTGCCCCCGCTACTCTTCACTGGCTGACTGCTACTTCCTCCGTGCGCACCGGCACCACTACTGGCCGTGGTGGTAGGCTGCAGTGGAGCTGGTGCTCTACTCCGTGGACGTTTGGCTCCACTGACACTGATGCGACCCTGCTGCTGTCTCCTGGGCAACCCACCGACTGTTTTGCTCGCTGCCAAGCTGCCACCCTCTTCTCCTGATGATGCGGAAGAAATTGCCTGATGACGACGAGGCTGCCAAGTGCGATCAACCTCCTCATCATCAAGTAGGGTCTCCGCCTCACTACTAGCCCCCTCGGCTGCGTCTGGGTCAGGAGACAGACCTGTCTCTAGACCGGCTACCGAGCCACTCTCCTCGCCAGTACTTGTTCGCTTGGCTGCTGAAAAGGCCGATGTCTCCCCCCGTTCCTGACCGCCCTCTGTTAGCTCTTCCTCACTGTACAGTGGGGCTGAGCCCACAGCATGCGATACTTCGCTTGGTGAGGGAACAGCAAAGGACAGGGGCAGGTAGAGGACACGTGATTTCAGTGGGCTTGGTCCCGGGCCATGCCAACTAACGGTTGTGTCTGACGTACCCACCGACCGTTGGCTGTAGGTGTCAGAGGTGACCTGGGAAGAGGAAGACGACCGAGCCAACCAATCAATGACGGCAGGGTTGTCGGTGGAGACACGACCGCTGGATGACACCGGGAGCACTGGCCTCTGGCTGCGAATACTGCTGCCTCGACCCCTTCCTCTGCTGCCACGTCTGCTCGCTCCTAAAACATTGCCTCCTCTGCCACTCCTCTGCATGTTGTCTGACATACTATTTAATTCAACGATTAGGTGTCCCTGAGTAACAATTCTCTGGCACTCAGTAACAATTCTGTCTGTCCCTGAGTAACAATTCTCTGGCACTCAGTAACAATTCTGTCTGTCCCTGAGTAACAATTCTCTGGCACTCAGTAACAATTCTGTCTGTCCCTGAGTATGAATTCTGTGGCCCTGAGTAACAATTCTGTGTCTGCGCGAGTAACAATTCTGTGTCTGTGCAAGTAACAATTTTGTGTCTGTGCGAGTAACAATTCTCTGGCACTCAGTAACAATTCTGTCTGTCCCTGAGTATGAATTCTGTGGCCCTGAGTAACAATTCTGTGTCTGTGCGAGTAACAATTCTGTGTCTGTGCGAGTAACAATTCTGTGTCTGTGCAAGTAACAATTTTGTGTCTGTGCGAGTAACAATTCTCTGGCACTCAGTAACAATTCTGTCTGTCCCTGAGTAACAATTCTCTGGCACTCAGTAACAATTCTGTCTGTCCCTGAGTAACAATTCTCTGGCACTCAGTAACAATTCTGTCTGTCCCTGAGTAACAATTCTCTGGCACTCAGTAACAATTCTGTCTGTCCCTGAGTAACAATTCTCTGGCACTCAGTAACAATTCTGTCTGTCCCTGAGTATGAATTCTGTGGCCCTGAGTAACAATTCTGTGTCTGTGCGAGTAACAATTCTGTGTCTGTGCAAGTAACAATTTTGTGTCTGTGCGAGTAACAATTCTCTGGCACTCAGTAACAATTCTGTCTGTCCCTGAGTAACAATTCTCTGGCACTCAGTAACAATTCTGTCTGTCCCTGAGTAACAATTCTCTGGCACTCAGTAACAATTCTGTCTGTCCCTGAGTATGAATTCTGTGGCCCTGAGTAACAATTCTGTCTCTGTGCGAGTAACAATTCTGTGTCTGTGCAAGTAACAATTTTGTGTCTGTGAGAGTAAGAATTCTCTGGCACTCAGTAACAATTCTGTCTGTCCCTGAGTAAGAATTCTCTGGCACTCAGTAACAATTCTGTCTGTCCCTGAGTAACAATTCTCTGGCACTCAGTAACAATTCTGTCTGTCCCTGAGTAACAATTCTGTCTGTCCCTGAGTATGAATTCTGTGGCCCTGAGTAAGAATTCTCTGGCACTCAGTAACAATTCTGTCTGTCCCTGAGTATGAATTCTGTGGCCCTGAGTAACAATTGTGTGTCTGTGCAAGTAACAATTCTGTGTCTGTGCAAGTAACAATTTTGTGTCTGTGAGAGTAACAATTCTCTGGCACTCAGTAACAATTCTGTCTGTCCCTGAGTAACAATTCTCTGGCACTCAGTAACAATTCTGTCTGTCCCTGAGTATGAATTCTGTGGCCCTGAGTAACAATTCTGTCTCTGTGCGAGTAACAATTCTGTGTCTGTGCAAGTAACAATTTTGTGTCTGTGAGAGTAACAATTCTCTGGCACTCAGTAACAATTCTGTCTGTCCCTGAGTAAGAATTCTCTGGCACTCAGTAACAATTCTGTCTGTCCCTGAGTAACAATTCTCTGGCACTCAGTAACAATTCTGTCTGTCCCTGAGTATGAATTCTGTGGCCCTGAGTAACAATTCTGTGTCTGTGCGAGTAACAATTCTGTGTCTGTGCAAGTAACAATTTTGTGTCTGTGAGAGTAACAATTCTCTGGCACTCAGTAACAATTCTGTCTGTCCCTGAGTAAGAATTCTCTGGCACTCAGTAACAATTCTGTCTGTCCCTGAGTAACAATTCTCTGGCACTCAGTAACAATTCTGTCTGTCCCTGAGTAACAATTCTGTCTGTCCCTGAGTATGAATTCTGTGGCCCTGAGTAAGAATTCTCTGGCACTCAGTAACAATTCTGTCTGTCCCTGAGTATGAATTCTGTGGCCCTGAGTAACAATTGTGTGTCTGTGCAAGTAACAATTCTGTGTCTGTGCAAGTAACAATTTTGTGTCTGTGAGAGTAACAATTCTCTGGCACTCAGTAACAATTCTGTCTGTCCCTGAGTAACAATTCTCTGGCACTCAGTAACAATTCTGTCTGTCCCTGAGTATGAATTCTGTGGCCCTGAGTAACAATTCTGTCTCTGTGCGAGTAACAATTCTGTGTCTGTGCAAGTAACAATTTTGTGTCTGTGAGAGTAACAATTCTCTGGCACTCAGTAACAATTCTGTCTGTCCCTGAGTAAGAATTCTCTGGCACTCAGTAACAATTCTGTCTGTCCCTGAGTAACAATTCTCTGGCACTCAGTAACAATTCTGTCTGTCCCTGAGTATGAATTCTGTGGCCCTGAGTAACAATTCTGTGTCTGTGCGAGTAACAATTCTGTGTCTGTGCAAGTAACAATTTTGTGTCTGTGCGAGTAACAATTCTCTGGCACTCAGTAACAATTCTGTCTGTCCCTGAGTAACAATTCTCTGGCACTCAGTAACAATTCTGTCTGTCCCTGAGTATGAATTCTGTGGCCCCGAGTAACAATTCTGTGTCTGTGCGAGTAACAATTCTGTGTCTGTGCAAGTAACAATTTTGTGTCTGTGCGAGTAACAATTCTCTGGCACTCAGTAACAATTCTGTCTGTCCCTGAGTAACAATTCTCTGGCACTCAGTAACAATTCTGTCTGTCCCTGAGTAACAATTCTCTGGCACTCAGTAACAATTCTGTCTGTCCCTGAGTAACAATTCTCTGGCACTCAGTAACAATTCTGTCTGTCCCTGAGTAACAATTCTCTGGCGCTCAGTAACAATTCTGTCTGTCCCTGAGTATGAATTCTGTGGCCCTGAGTAACAATTCTGTGTCTGTGCGAGTAACAATTCTGTGTCTGTGCAAGTAACAATTTTGTGTCTGTGCGAGTAACAATTCTCTGGCACTCAGTAACAATTCTGTCTGTCCCTGAGTAACAATTCTCTGGCACTCAGTAACAATTCTGTCTGTCCCTGAGTAACAATTCTCTGGCACTCAGTAACAATTCTGTCTGTCCCTGAGTATGAATTCTGTGGCCCTGAGTAACAATTCTGTGTCTGCGCGAGTAACAATTCTGTGTCTGTGCAAGTAACAATTTTGTGTCTGTGCGAGTAACAATTCTCTGGCACTCAGTAACAATTCTGTCTGTCCCTGAGTAACAATTCTCTGGCACTCAGTAACAATTCTGTCTGTCCCTGAGTAACAATTCTCTGGCACTCAGTAACAATTCTGTCTGTCCCTGAGTAACAATTCTCTGGCACTCAGTAACAATTCTGTCTGTCCCTGAGTAACAATTCTCTGGCACTCAGTAACAATTCTGTCTGTCCCTGAGTAACAATTCTCTGGCACTCAGTAACAATTCTGTCTGTCCCTGAGTAACAATTCTCTGGCACTCAGTAACAATTCTGTCTGTCCCTGAGTAACAATTCTGTCTGTCCCTGAGAATGAATTCTGTGGCCCTGAGTAAGAATTCTCTGGCACTCAGTAACAA
Organism: Staurois parvus; assembly: GCF_062004578.1. Classification (NCBI taxonomy): domain Eukaryota; kingdom Metazoa; phylum Chordata; class Amphibia; order Anura; family Ranidae; genus Staurois; species Staurois parvus. The sequence goes on along the minus strand of NW_028318400.1, from coordinate 6,735,712 downwards.
TTCTGTCTGTCCCTGAGTAACAATTCTCTGGCACTCAGTAACAATTCTGTCTGTCCCTGAGTAAAAATTCTGTGGCCCTAATAACGTTTCTGTGGCCCTAAGTAACAATTCTCTGGCACTGAGTAACAATTCTGTCTGTCCCTGAGTATGAATTCTGTGGCCCTAACTAGCGTTTCTTTGTCCCTAAATAACGATTCTGTGGCCCTCATTAACAAGTCTGTGTCCCTGAGTAATGGTTCTCTGTCCCTAAGTAACTTCTCTCTGTCCCCAATTCTCGTTTCTGTGGCCCTAACTCTGTCCCTGTCCCTAGTACAGAGCGGTCTGCCTCTGTTCAATGACTGCAGGCAAATGAAGATTTCCAAAATGGCCGCTATATATACCTCGACCATTACACAGTGCTGGCTGGCTGGCTGCTGATTGGCTGATGCGATCACATGTCGTTGAGGAATGCATTATGGGGCAGCGCGCCTTGTCTGCGCGCCTTCCCCGACATCCCCGCTCCGTCGCCGCACATGTCAGCCGCCATTTTCGGAAAAATTTCGATTCGCGCGTCCGAATTAGGCTGTTTTTCGGATTCGGCACGAATCGAAATTTTTCCGATATTCGACTCGAATTCCACTTCGGATACTTCGATTCGCTCATCTCTAGTACACACATTAGCATTACACCTTTTTTTTGTATATATATATATATATTATATGTTTTTGTGGATGAAGTGGGTTTGTCATTCTGTGCCAGCTACTTGTGGATTTTATTTTTGCGCTCACTACATATTTTTCATATTTTAATTTCATTTAATAGACGCAGCACAGCAACTATTTATCTCTGACTTTGTATCTTAGTGTAATGATGGGAAACATTTCAAAATACATGTACGTATGTATGTAATACATGGGTCAGAAATTCACCTTCTGAAACACACACTCTGGTGGGCTAGTAAAGAATACACACGCACACAGACCAATGTGTTACTAATGAATAGGATTGAGGCTTATGAGTGAAAAGATAAGAATTAAATAAATGTATGGGAGGAGAGCAGGATAATTCTTGGAAAAAATCCCAGACTTTGTTGCTTTAATTGTTCACAAGCATCCTCATAAACAAAACGTTAATCATAATGTTTAAAACAAAAAACATCAAATATAGCTCAGATGGAGATAGGTTTGGTTCTTGCTCTCCAAAACCAACAGATATAAAAATTATTTTCTTAGAAAAAAAATCTGACAGGGGATTAAGTCTTCCCCTAGTTTATCAGCCTCTGTTCCTCTGCTGCTGTTTTTTCTGTTGTTGTTGTTGTTGTGTTGCCAACAGAACAGGAGGTAAAGATAATTTTTTTCTAATGGAGCCCCAAATTGCAGTAATAACTCGACAGGGGTTCTAATCATTCCCAACTCTATTCAAAACTATAAAAAAGTATTTAAATTGATATACAGTTTTGCTTTCTTCATTGACTTTTATGCATTGTGCTAAAATGACAAAGATTTGCTTACTCTAAATTTTCAACAACATTTCTTCAATTTGTTCTAATATTTCATTTGTTTAAACAAATAGGGTTCATAGAATGTACAAGTGCTACATGAATTTTTAACATCCTCCACACAGAGAGAAATAACTAGTAGTAATGTCTAACTCAAATTTAACAAAAATAAACAATTCCTCTTAGAGAAAACAGTATAAGCTGTTAAGGGAAAGGGATGGGGAAGGTTTGGATCCCAGGGTTATTAGGACAGGCTGAGATGAGAAGGTGTCTTGGAGGGTTCTAAAAGAGATGTGTTGAAGGCCAAAGGTAGAAACTTTCAACCCATAGTTTCCACATTTTTCTGTAGGGACGGATCTTGTCTTGTAGGGTGGCTTCGATTTTGGCATATATTATTGCTTGGGTGTACCTACACTTAGTAGCCAAGGTACAACGTGTAGATGTTTTCTAAGACCTGGCTGTAGATTGCTTTTCTGCTGCTGTAACTTCTAGTAGGAGCTTGAATTGGCTTCTGGTCAGTCCCTGGGTGTTACTATTTAAAAGTGCAATCTGAGGCTCCAGTTGGAGGGAGATCACAAACAGGTGAGTAAGGATTTGAATGTTCCCAAGCCAGAAAGACTGCAATAAGGGGCAAGTCCACTAAACATCTTATTGCAGTAAGTTCTTCATAGCCTCGAAAGCAAAAGAATTGGTAGCCTGGAACGTACTTGGTTATTCTTGATGGAAGAAGGTACCACCTGGATAGTACCTTGTAGGTTGTTTCTTATACTGAAATATTCTGTGACTATTTGTGGATGGTCAATCATATTTGTGACAAATTTTTTGTCTCCAAGGAAAGGTTCAACTCTGTCATCCCCCAAGAGGGGGAGAGGGCAGTCATTGATAACAATAACTAGATAACATATTCCCATAAAGTTGTGAGATCACCCCTTCCCTTGCAGGTATGTGGAGAATAATTTTTCAAAAATGGTCAATTTTTCTAAGTTTGTTGAAGTTGGAATTTGAGCCAGGTAAATGTGTCTAAACTGTAGGTAGAAAAATAGTTCAGTGCTCGGGAACTGATTTTACTCCTGTAATAGTGTGAAGTCCTTGAAGCATCTGGTAGTGGCAAGGTGGTAAAACCTCATTAAATTTATTGGGGAAAAGTTTGGAATGTGGCTGGTGAAACAAATGCTGGATAGAAGGCAGGTTGCAAAGAAATTACAGCATCAGGTTATGGGAAGAGAGCAGGCCCACCAAATGTTTTACCCTGTTCCATACAGTTAAGGAATGCTGAGTTTTGGGATTCAAAGGTATCCCCTGATTGTATGGAGAAAGCCAAAGGATATTACCATTTGGTAAGGGGTCCAAGTCCATGGCTTCCAAACTGCCCCAAAGTAGCACCTCCCAAACTGCAGGGCAGAATACCTAACTAGTAGCATTGATCTAGGTAGGGTGAATCATGCCCCATATAAATTGAGATACTCTACAATTCAACAGCCATAAATAATAGGAGGGAAAAGGTATGGGCAAGACCCTGAATATGTATAGCATTTTCAGTATTAATGACATTTTAACTGCAGATATCTTGCCCAAGCAGGAAATTTGCAAAAAGGACCATTTGGACATTAGGTTTGTTAAATAAGCTAGGGTGGGGAGTTTTTTGCACAATAAAGGGTATTGGGTGGTTAGTAAGGTTTACACCTAGGTAATTCAGACTATGGTCTGCCCAAGTAAAAGGGAATGATACATGCAAGGTTTGGTAGCCCGACTCTGGCAGAGTGATATTCATGGCTTTTGATTTGATGTGGTTAACCGCCAGCCTGAAGATATGAGCAAATTTGTCTAAGAGGGATAGTAAATGTGGGGTAGATACCTGTGGGACAGATAGAAAAAGTAAAACATTGTCTGTGAAAAGACAGATTATATACCAAGTCCCTGAAGCCTCTAACCTTTTACATCTGGGTTGTCGCATATAAGTTGTGTGAGGCGCTCAACCACTAATGCGATTAGCAAGGGGGAGAGAGGGAAACCCTATCTCTTTACTCTTTCTATGGGGGATTTATCCTACTTATAACCTGCCTAATGTGTATAGGATCTGGGACTGTCACAGGTTGTGAATATCCATTGCTGCTAATTTTGTCTAATACCCCAACGTGCCATGAAATAGGGGCAAGGGACCAAATCAAAAGCTTTATGAATGTCAAGAGAGAGAAGGTATGTTGGTATTCGATTGGGGTAAATACAACAATATCCTATGTATATTATCTTGAGTCTGTCTATGCGGTACAAAGCCGACTTGATTAACCATGACATGAAATTATTGCCAAAGATACTGTCCTCCCGGCTGAACCCAAGTATAGGCTCCCTGATACATAATAACAGGGAGCCTATAATTGGGTTCAGCCGGGAAGGCAGGATCTTTGTCAATAATTTCATGTCATGGTTAATCAGTGAAATTGGGTTGTAATTTGACCACTTCGAATAATCAGTATCTGGTGTCAGTATCATAGCGATGGTCACTGTGAGTGGTTCTGAAGTAGGGAGTTAAAGGACTTGGCAAGAAGTGGGCCAAGGACTCTGTGAACCTCTTATAGCAAGCCTCCAGGAACAGTTAGTTTGTTCATGCTCATGGCCTTGTTAGTGCATAGAACTTTGTGGGTCATGATGGGCCTATCTAATTGTGTATTTTGTGTCAATAAATTGTGGGGAGGTGTACTCCTACCAAGGACACTGTTGGGGAGTATAGTGCTGAGAGGTGTTGTTGGAATTTCTTCAATATTTAAGGGGATTGCTGGAGTAAATGTCTTGTGGTATCCTGAGCCTGATTGGCTTGTATACAGTATGTGGTCCAGGTTTCTGAATGTTGGTGCTAATAACATATTGGGTTTGTTTGCTTTGGTATAGTGGTGAATTACTTTTTCCACCAATTCTGCTGACAGTAGGTCGAGATTATTTCTAGTTTTCTCCATCAGTAGCCTATTAGCAGTCTTCAGTTTCTTCTGGAAGACTGTGAGTTGGGACTGAAAGCCCCACTCAGGTTATTTATTCTGCTTTAGTTGAGTATCTATACTTATACATTTCCCTGTACTTATACATTTTCCCTGTACCACTGGCTTGTGGGTCTCCCACAATATGGGAAGGGGAAATATCTGGGTTGTTGTTAAACTGGAGGTACCCTTTAAGAGCTATAGCAATATCCATACAAGAAAGAGAGATTTGATAAATGGAAAGCAATCATCAACCATCCAGGGTCTATCATTTCGGGGATAAAAACTGAAATAATGGTAACCATGGCACTGCAGTGAGTCCATGGGATTGGTAAGATCACTAAATGCAGCCTAGTGGACACTATCGACAAAGAGATGTGATCGATCTGAGAAAACGCTTGATGTGGATATGAATAAAGAAAAAATATTTATAATGGGCTGGGTTACAGTCTGTTCTTACAGTCTGATAGAAGGCAATTACAACTCCCCTTTTCTTTACCTGTTGGTATTGACAACCAAACATTTAGGAGTAAATGAGGTTGAAAAATTAGTCTCCTAGAGACACTCAATCCCTGCTTGTAGTTTAGAAAGGCTTTGAACTTTTTGACCCTTTTGTTAGGGGAGTTCCGGCCTTGAACATTAAGAGTAAAAATGTTCAAAGGGGTCATTTTTGAAAAGGGGGCTTAAAGAGCTAGAGAACACCTGGAACCGTGCCATGACAGGTAACCCAGGGGACCCAAAGGGGAGAGGTATGGTAATGGACAAGGGGAAGATCATGAAGAAAAATATACATGTAATAGAAAAACATAATAAGAAAGCTATACTAGTAAGAATATTGTGTTGGGCCCATGTAAGTGAGTGTGACCAGATCTGCTTCAATCCCTAGATGCCACTGTATGGGAGAGAAGCCTGTGAGGGGAATAGTGACTGCTCTGTGGGAGAGGAACTAGGGCTAAAGTTACTGATTTAGTTTCAAAACAGAATAGTGCAGCACCTAGTGGGCTTCCAGGGTGGGATGGTGGTAGTAGGATCACCATATTGACTGGTATGAATTATAAGGAGGAAACCTATGCACAAACTTAGAAAAAAAGAGTTAGGTCCCCCACAAATCCACATCAGAGCCTTATCTAAGCATGCAAACTGGCAAGCCAGGAAAGGGGTGAAAATGCATGCACCCCCAAACCCTTCCAGGCAACATGCCCTCAACAGGGCGTATTTCTGTGCAAACTACCTTTTCCCATTGTTGATAAGGATAAGGATCCTTATAAATGCAGTGATAAAACAGGGTAGTATACACTCCATGTGTGTCAGCAATGATAAAGAGTAATACTAACCCCTTACTAAAGATGGCCGCCGGGCCTCCTCGTGGCTCCAGGCAGCAGTGATGTCACGCTCTGTTGGCTCCTCCTAAGGCCTTTCGTGCAATGCACATCATCAGAGGGGAGACCAACGATTATTGGAATTTGGATGCCCCCTCAACAATACGTTGCCCCCAGATATTAGGTCTCCCAAGTGAATGAGTAAGGGGTACATAGTACTCATACTCATTGAAAAGAAAAGGTGAAAAAAATAGGCACACAAACACAGTTTCTGACAAGTCCTTTATTAAAAAAAAAAAGTCCCACTACGTAGATCCATGCCAATCACAATGTGCTACTCCTGCTCCTTAGTGGTTGCTAAGGACACGGTGTGTGCAGACACCCACTGCTTCCTTAGCAACCATTGTATCAATCAAAACTAACGTGATGCACTATAGTCACCATGTATCTAACCCACCTCTAATATGAGGCTTTGTCACAGATGAATGTGCTACAAAATATTGAACAAACTTCAAAAATGTCACATGGGAAATGGCCCTTTCAATGAGTTGTGGGAAAATTGAATAAGAACACTATTAGTATGTATTTTACCAATGAGATGCAGATGGACCCAATTATTTTCTGGCAGGTGGGGTAACATCTATACAACAATTTATCATAAACCAACATTTATGAATAGTCTTCTACATTGGGGAGTCACCAACCAAAATCCTTAACTACCTCACGGCCACCTGACCCTGCAGTGCCACCGTCCGGCCGTTTATATACAGCGGCCGGACGGTGGCACTGCAAGGTCAGGTGGCCATTTATAAATGGCCTCCCCGCACCCTGCTTGTGTGCGCTCCCTTGGAGCGCGACGCACCACAATCCGGTGCCCACTGTGTCCTCTGGACACAGTGAAACACCGATCGTCGGATGGGTCCTCTATACGAGGTCCCGATCATGTGATCACTGATTGGCCAATCAGTGATCACATGCAAAGTAGTAAGCAAGATGTCACTTGTGACATCATTGCTTGCTACGTATGAAATCTGTGAATGATCACAGAGGTCACATGGTCAAGGCTATTCACAACAGCCTTGTACCATGTGACAAGCTGTGAACAATCACAGCTCAATCAGTAGTTCTCAATGGCTGCAAGAATGCAGACAGAGAGAAAGAGAAATGATTTCTTTTACATCCTATATGTGTGTAAAAGCAATCAGTGTGAAAAAAAATAAATAAATCTTCATCACCCCCCACAAGTAGTACAGTGTCACCATGGTGACACTGTACTGCTAGGGTGACAGTATGTAAAAAAAAAAAAAAACATAAATAATAATATAAAAAAAATAAAAAAATGTTTAAAAATTATAATTTTTGGTTATAAACTAATTTGGCTTTTTTTTTTTTTACTAAAAAAATAAAGGAATAAATTTTGGCCAATATTTATGATGAAATATTATTTATTTGCAAAATGTTATAAGAAAAACACTTTTTTTCAAAATTTTGGGACTTTTTTATTTACATAGCAAAAAAAATAAAAATCTCAGCGGTGAATAAATACCACCAAAATAAAGCTTTATCTATATCAAAAAATGGTAAAAAATTTATATGGGTACAGTGTTGCATGACCGCGCAATTGTCATTCAAAGTGTGATAGTGCTGAAAGCTGAAAATTGCCCTGGACAGGAAGGGGGTAAAAGTGTCCGGACAGGAAGTGGTTAAAGAGGAGCATTCTCACTGGGCAATTCATGAGAGAAAAAGGCAATTGCTCAACACAAAAAGAATTTAAATGGGAGAGTAGATGTCTCAATAGATTTGCACAAAGGGAATACCCCATATGGGATTTTATTTCAATACGTTTATATTGAATTTCAAAAGCAATTACAGGACACCAGCATGGTTGATACATAGAGAAAAGGTGCAAAATTACCATGGGTTGGAAAATCAACATAAAGTGTAAAATTAACATAGATCAGCTGAGAAGGCACCATGGGTTTAAATAGCAACACTAGTATGGATACTATCCATGTAGGAGTACAACCTCAGGGTACATATAAAATAAAGTCATCATCTGTTAATCCAAATGGACCAAGAGTTCCATGGTGGTTACATTTCCATTTCACAAGGCTAGCATCCTTTCAAATAGGTAATGCTCACCAAAGCAATCATTTCTGATATGTTGGATGCTGGGTGTTGCTTTTATTGTCTATTTATGGTAATTCTTGCTGTTAGGAAGAGCTGCGTGATAATTGTATAGAAGTCTATTGGAACAGTATCAATCTCCACATTTAGAATAGATTTGGGAGGTATTAAAACACTGGTCACCTTGGAAATAATTTAAAGATTTTCCACCAGAAACTAGTTATGCTTTTTAACTTTCTATTATGACCACATTCTCACCAATATAGAGGAGAGAAAGAAGATGAGAATTGTGCCACATGACAGGGGGTGAGATACCACCTCAATGTAATCTATTGTGCCAACCTTCAATGGTTTACACAATGCCTTACATCATATATAGATTTAATGGCTGTACACCACTGTGAAGTACGAAGCCATGGTTTCCAGCCCACCCTCATGAGAAAGAGAAAGAGCTTGTGGAAAAACCATAACTGGGCATCAATTTTTTTCCATGATACCATATCACCTGTGTGTTCATATGTTGTAATATTGATCTTTATACTATGCTTCAATAAATCCACATGTTTTAGCAGAGTGTGCAGCCAACTTTTTCTGATTTCCTGGTGCGAGTTAGGGGTGAATAGGTATCGTATAAAGTTTTGCATTACTTTCACAAATTAGAATTATGAATCTGGCATCTGGATCTAGGTGAGAACCTTGTAATGTAAAAGATAAGGAATTCTTGATATCAATCAACACCCCTCTTTTTTGGATTGAGCAGAAGTCATGCATATATGCAGGAAATCTGTGTGACTACATTTAGTGTTGCCGTGGAATGGAAGTGGGTCTCTTTGATGCACAGGATTTTGGGTGGAATTTGGATTCCTAAGGTGCCGAACTTAGAGAATAAAAAAAGGGGAACAACCTACATTAAAAAAAGGTTATGTAAGGGAAGCAAGCACAGCATTACCTGCTTCAAGGGTGCTGCGGGAAAAGAAGAAGGTAACTGCTCTGGTAACTGGGACATGTTAGTCGATCAGATATGGAACAATATCATCGTAGTTGATCATAGTCTGGAGCCTCCTTAGGCGTGTTGCTTAGGATGGCATTTATGAGTGACCATTTACCAGTCTGAGGAGATTGTAGGTGGGGATGTGAACGCTGGGCATGAGGATGTTGTTTCTGGGAAAATCTAAAATTTTCTGAGAAGCTAAAGGCCTTCTTCCACAGTGTAAATTGAAGAGATGACCTCACTGTGAGTGAGGGTGAGCCTAGGCAGGTGGTTCCAACTATATGTTTTTTTATGATTCCATAGTGCTTTGGTGGTAGTGTTGAGATTAGTTGCTGAAATGTGTACTGTGAGAAAACAGGGAAAGCTTGTAGTTTCAAATACTGTTCTGGCAGCTGATAAGGTTTTCTGAATGCCTTGAGTACTTCTTCTTTCACATAAAAGGGTATGCGGAGAAGTACATTATGTGGGGCATTAATGGCTTTGGGGATACAATGTACTCTATTTTCAACTCAAATGCTATGAGAAATGGTATGACTCAATGGAAAATGTCTCGCACATATTTTTATCACATTTTTGGCACAACCTCTTTTATTATATTATGCCGAAAATTGGGTAATTTATTGCATTTGTGTGCCTAAAATTAACTCTAGGATGTTTTTTTCAAACAATATACAATGTTTAGGGGTTTTATGTAATCTTCAGGGCTAAAAAGATTTTTTAAACATATGTGCAAAAAACTGACAGAGAGAAAGAGGTGGAAAAGCATGCTAAATAAAGTAAAAGCAGCCAGAAAACAGGCTGCTTCTCATAATGGTGGCTCTACCTTGGGCAATATTACTATTGCTTTTTACTTCTGGCTGTCCAGTTATACATTTGTTAGCTTTCATTCAGTTTATAATTCCCATCTGCTCTAAAAACATTGTGCAGATTGGCAAGCACATTTTTCTTCTTGTTCAGACTCACCCTCAACACCAGCATTTTACTACATACTGTATATGCAAACAACATCATAATCAACCTTTTTTGCTGCTGCAGATGGTGGTTATGATCTGGACGTAGTCGGCATCATCTGACTATGAAGTAGCAAGGATGGATCCCAGAAAGGTAATGCATAAACAAAATATTGGAACCATTACTAATGGAGTGTCTTGACAGATGGAACATATTTTCACACAGCCATTCACTTGGCTCAAAATGTTGTTATACTATACCTTTAATAAAATGTTTGAGCTGCCACTACTACACCAAAGCTGTCCCTCCACTGAACACCTATAATGCCAACTAGTTTACACTCTCCCTGAGCATAGCCAAATACACATTACTGCCAGCATCATCAATTACTTTTTATTTTTTTTAGGATTACTTTATTTCATAGGGTTTAAAACTTTAATTTTTTTTAACGAAAGATGTTTGAAACAATTTTTAAGCACCGAGATGTTCCAAGATGGCAGCTACAAAATTACTGGTACTAGCACAAGTAGTCACTTGTTCCCAATTACAAAAGGACAGAGCCCTGGTCTTTATTTGTTATAAATCATGTGTAAATTGGATTGATAATTTCCTATCACAATCTGTAAGTTGGATAAAAGGTCAATGACAATACTCTAACATTATTGCTACCCTAAAGGCAACCCCACACAAATTACTTGTTTTCTTATGTGGTAAATAACATGTTGCAAATATGCCAGAAGATGTATTTAGGCCTACAGAATGTTATTGTTGTGTCTAAAAACCTATATCCATTTTCAAAATTTCTATGTCGCAACCAGCTTGCTAAAAGAAATATATCCTACCCTCCAACAAATTAATATGCAACCCTCCCACCTGATAGAGTTCCCACCTATATTGTAATAACATGTACTGCAAACCAGGGCCACTCAGAATGGGAAATTATTAAAACTATCAGTACCAGCAGCAGCAGTCAGTACAACTTGGTCAGTAAATAATTTTTGACAGCACCAGACTGGATTGAATCCAAAGAGAGAAACTGGAAAGGATGGCAATTCTTATCTGGACTGCCCTAAGACCTCAACAGCTACACAATTTACTGGATCTGAAAACTGGTTCAGTATGGCAAATTGGTCAGGGTAGCAATCCAAGTGACTCAGTAGTCACTTTCCTCTTCGCTTTAGAGAGTATTCATGGTGAATGGCTTGTTCACTAGGAAGTCCATAGGCTACAAAAAACATTGTGAGACTGGTCTATAAAAAGAGCCAGAGCTAGATAAACTGCCCACTAATCTATATATTGTCCACTGTCACTTTTTCCAGCAATACTAAATCACCACTGACAATGACTTTTATGGTACCCAAGCCAAGATCACACTGCTGTAAGCAATATATGTATAATGTTGTACCAAAATAACATTAGTGGGTGGATTAAAGAAGAGTAGACAGGATACCCAGGTATAAGTGCAATATTTTAAAATTGTACATACAGGCAGTAAAAGAAGGATACTTGTGATGACATTTATGTAAATAGGGGTGGGAGGAAAATATTAAAATGAATAGGGAAAATGATAGGGGAGTGATGTGGTAATGCTAATAACAGTCCGTGTTTTAACATTCTTAATGTATTCTTAATGTATGTTTCTAGTATATATTAAATCCTAGGAGCAAAGTGTTATCCACCTGACATACATGTCAAAAAAAGTGTCTGCATAATTTTTTTTACAGGACAAACATTTAACCACTACAGGACACTTATACCCCCTTCCTGCCCAGGCCAATTTCCAGCTTTCAGCGCTGTCACACTTTGAATGACAATTGCGCGGTCATGCAACACTGTACCCATATAAAATTTTTATCAGTTTTTTTTAGTGGTATTTAATCACCTCCGGGATTTTTATTTTTTCTTAAACAAAACCAAAAACCACTGAAAATTTTGAAAAAAAAATTTTTTTTCTTAGTTTTTGTTATATAATTTTGTAAATAAGTGATTTTTCTCCTTCGCTGATGTGCACTAATGAGGCTGCAGTGATGGGCACTGATAGGTTGCACTGATGGACACTGATGAGGAGGCACTGGTAGGTTGCACTGATGGGCATTGACAGGCATCACTGAAGGCCACTGAAAGGCAGCACTGATACATGGCACTGATAGGCGGCACTGACTGGCACTGATAGGTGGTACTGACTGGCACTGATAGGTGGCACTGACTGGCACTGATAGGCGGCACTGACTGGCACTGATGCACACTGATAGGCGACACTGACTGGCACTGATAGGTGGCACTGACTGGCACTGATGGGTGACATTGAAAGGCAGCTCAAATGGGCACTGATATGTGGCATTGATGTGCACTGGTATGCACTGATATGTGGCATTGATGTGGTACTGATGGGCACTGGCACGTGGCACTGACAGGTGGCACTTCTGGGGCCACACTGATCATCAGGGCACACTGATCATCAGTGCCCTGATGATCAGTGTACATGTCCCCTCCGGAAAGCTGATTACCGGCTCTCCTCTCCTCTCGAGCTGTCAGCGCGTGTTCCCATAGAAAGCTACTTGCTATGAAGGCGCACAGTGTCTGTGCTCTCCCAAGCTGTGTGTCTATGGAGCCGTGCTCCATAGACTTACACAGCAGGACACAGCAGCACCACTCCCCACTTCCTCCTCACTGCATTTGTTTGACAGCAGTAGAAACCAATGGCTGCTTCTGCTGCTGCTCAAGTGCTGTGTGAAGAGGAAGAGAACAGAGAATAGCTGCAGCCATGCACAGCACTGGATAAGAATACAACCCCATTTATGTCTATTTGGTGTTACTGAATATGTTCAGCCAGCACCAGAAAAAATATCAGACCCAACTAGGCACCAATGTTAGACAATTATAGATTAGACTAGATTAGATTAGATTTGACTAGAGGCTAAGGAGGTGCTTGAAGTATCATTCAGAGCCTTGGAACTGGCCTGCTAGTTTGGATACTGCTGCTTTCATTAGAGTTCTATCACATACTGTAGGAGCTTTGTCCATTTAAGATGCTTGTATTTGGGGGATCTGATCTTCATGATGATATTTTTGCAATATCAATCAGCAGTATAAAAATTGATAAAAAATAGTAATAAATATTATAAAGTGCTTTGATAAAAACATATATTTTAAATCCATATCAGTGAATAAGTGCAATTGAGTGTAACTATCTGTTTAGAGAAAAAAAGTTTTTATTCCAAAAAAAAACAGTTGTGTTACGCTGATTTCCAATGGTTTTAATTACAAGCTAATTAAATTTTTTAATTTGACATTTTCATTTATTCCCCATGCATATTAGGAAAACATTCCCATTATTTTAGTTAATATCTTTAATCCACTACAGTCTGTGCCAAAGAAAAATACTTTCCAGCTGAAATACAATCACTATGTTCACACAGACCCCATTTAAATAATCGTTAACATGCTCTCCAGCCATAGGACCTTATAGAGATTACTTACATTTTCTAATGACAGAGGGATGAGAATTATAAATGTGTTAAACATAAAACATAAGATAACAGTTATTTGGTTTAATACTGCAATTTATAGTATGGTTTTTCATCAATTGTACTTTAGTGGTTTTAAAGTTTATTGTTTTTTAAACAGTGTTATTTTCTATACTATACATATTTTTATTTCAACATTTAATACACGATAAACAGCAATGCAAAACATTTCTGCTTTTAATTTTTTCTGACCGAAAACTCAGACTGAGACATCTAAGAGTTGATGACTAAATTCTCAGATGACTCATGCTCTTGTCTGTGGAAATTTCAGCTTAAGCAACCTTTTTCTTTTTTTTTTCTTTTTTTTAACAAAAGGCTTCTTTCATCAAAGAAACAAATGAAAAACATGAAAACATGAATAGGAGCCTAAAGCTCCATCTAATGGCTCAAATGAAGAATGCAATACACTGAAGCTGAACTCCAGGCAAAGAGGTTTTTGAGACTTGAGGTATGTAAAATAGGATTACTTCTAATAATGTTTATCCCACATCTGGATTTCTGCGCAGTAGTGTAAGAATTTTATTTTCATTCATGCTGCTATTACTGTACTTCCATCAAGCTGTGACTTATGCTTGTGTTGTTTATACACCCCTCTCCCCCATCTATCTTGCATTTTTCTGAATGCAAAAATCCACTCTGTTCTCTGAATATAAAGGGGGAGATAGAGTGTGTGTAAATACCACTAGCAAGACTCACAGCTCTCAAGGTGTTGGGATAAAAGAGAATGTAGCATGCACAGCTACAGTAAGGAAAGATAATAAGTAGGGATGAGTGTCAGGACCTGGTTCACTGGTTGGTGGCGCTGTGGTTCTCTGGGTTGAAAGCTGTAGATTTAAGAGTCTACCAGAGGGTGTCTCCCAGCAGCCAGCACTTTCCTGTAATCCCTGGTGCCAGCTGCTGGGAGGACACTTAAGTCTCTCCTATGCTAGTTCACCTTGTGTCACTTTTGATTGCCTGATAGACTGAGTTTGCTGCTGTTGCCAGACACCCTGATTTTCATCCTGCCTTGTTCCCTGCTCTCTTCTGTTCCTTTTCCCAGTTTTGTCCCCCCTTCCCATCTGCTCCGTTCTCCTCCAGTTTTCCTCTGCATTGTGTTTATCTCATTTGTATATATTGTATATAGTTATTTGTTGGATACGTTTTCTGTTTGTTAGGTTTATTAGTCCAGGTATTTTGTCAGTAGGGTTTTGTTCATGTTATTTTATGTTTACTGCTTGTCGGTATGTGATTGTATTTTGTTCTCTGTAAGTACATATAACTTTAGACATATATAGTCTGGTCCCAGTTTTCCTTATGTAGCACACAGATTTTGTCATCTCAGCTGCTGACTTCTGAAAATGAGGTTTGGGCTGAATATGAGTTTGCCTCAAACCTGGCCTTTTTGCAGTATGGTGAACCACTGAACCACCAGCTCACTGGCACAAATCCTCAGCTGCTGTTTTTAAAGAACTACTGGCTCTATATGACAAATCCCTGGCCAGATTTTGTTTGTAAACCAATGGTACATATTTGGCCAATTACATAACCCAGCATCCCCAACTATTTCACAAGTAGAAGCCTTCTGGGGATTTGTCATTTTACAGCGGTAGTGCAGAGGAGCAACATTTTTGTGTGGCCGCTTTGTATGACTGCTGGGCAACATTGTCAAGTTGGGGATTGGTGCTGGATCTGAAAAGCTGAACAATGTGATTGACTATGATTTACATGGTGGGAAATAATTTACCTTTTTATAAATGAAAACTTTATTAAATTTATTTTTAATGATATGGACGTCTTTTTTTTTTTTTTTTTTTGTAGATACTCTTTTTTTGCAAATAATCATAAAAAAGAAGGTATAAATTATGAAACAGGCATACAATAGTGCAAGTGAGTCATAAATACAGCCCATACTTAGTAGGATCTAGAAGTCATATAATAAATTATATCTAGCTCTAGGGTGTATTTGGTTGGCAGCCAGTATCTATATGAGACTGGCCTTGTATGATCTGGTCCCTGGAGAACTATCTTTCTTGCTTCCAACGAGCTAATATGGGCTGTAGATGTGCAGGTTCAGGAATGTTCTAGCTGTATATATACACTGTCTGTATTACTTGTACCACAGGACATAGTTTTTTTTTATTATTTCCAGTCAGTCAATTAATGGCATTACTGATTGAAATAAATTATACCATTCTCACTGTGTGGGGCAATTTATACTGTGGGGAGTGAGGGGTGCAAAATATCAGATTTGTGGTAAATACTACAAATTCGATAAATATTTGGGATAAATATTGCAAAAAATTTAGATCAATTGTTAAAGTCAGTTCTGTTAAAAAACACAAACATGTGTTATGTATCTCAAGGTATAGACAGTCGCTTTTTTTAGGAATGTGAAAAATAACAATGAAGGGGACTCTGCAATGGCCATTAGGTGAAAATAAAACAAAGAATCAGTGAGGTAATGTTGTGCCTTTAGCAGGAATATAAATAATTATACATTGGGTGTATCGGACAACCTCAGCACCACATCCTGATAGATGTACATATGAATCAAATGAAATGGAATACAGGACTTTAAAAGAGCTTGAAAACCAAGCTCAGAAATAAAATCCCACAATTTCATAGTTAAAATTAATAAAAAATAATATTTTTACCATTTAAATTTTTACAAGAATATAAATAATTTGTATCTTTGCACTAGAGGGAAATCATTCTTGTGAATGAAGACACACTAAGAATGTTTTCATAGCTTCACAATTTTTCTGTATCTTCATTTATAAAAAAAATCTCCCTTTGATGCTGTATTACACTGTAAAATAAAGATTTATGATAAAATAATGTAAAAAAAATCACTACATTTAAGTTCTAAATATCACAGAACATAAATACAGTATTTAATGCATTTGATTTAAAAAAAAAAACAAGATTTTGTGAATTGACTACTTTTGAGATCATTACTGCATGAGTTATTTTAAGAAAAAGATTGAGATCCAGCGATGTGCATGACAGCCTCGACTGTCCCGGGTATCTGCCTCCTCATTGGCTAAGACATCAAGTGGGAGCCAATGGCTCCCACTGCTGTCACTCACAGCCAGTCAGTCAATGAGGAGAGGGGGGCGTGGCCAAGCCATGGCTCCGTGTGGAAATGGACATATGGAGCAGCGGGTGCCTCCATAGCAAACAGCTTGCTATGGGGGCACCCGACAGAAAGGAGGAGCCAGGAAAGCCTGCGGGGGACCTGAGAAGAGGAAGATCTAGACTGCTCTGTGCAATATCACTTCAGAAAGCAGGTAAGTATAACATGTTTGGTATTTTACAAAGAAAAGAAATTAACCTTTAGTATTGCTTTAAGTGCTATTTAGTTCCTGGGACATATACCTTTAAATATATTTAATATATTTGTAGATCATGTTTATTTGTATTCTTGTGTAACCAGAACTCAAGGGATATATTAGAATGGCCTCTATTAAAACAGCGCAGAAAGAATCTGCTAGAAAGTTTGTATGGTTGGCTAAGCTTCTAAAATACCGGTACCTATTTTTTTTTTTTTAAAAAGATAACCTCTATAATGGCTTTGTGCTTAGTATTGAGTACTAAGTTCAGCTCCAATGTGAATAACAACCTGCATAAAATGTAGAAATGTTTCTTCTGGGTTGGAACTAGGTTAACTAGGTTTTTCTTCTAGGTTAAACCAAACTCATAGGTTAACTGTCTTCTCTACAAAATACCATCATGCTCTGATATGTACAGTATATGTAGGGAGTGAAAATACAATTAGACTGTGAACTTCATTGGGGCAGATTCTAATTTTAATTTGTCTTGTTCTTTTTATGCTTTGTAAAACTATCACTAATGATGATCATCATAATGATAATAACAATACCTAGAAAAGCTACAATTCCTGGGGAAATTGTGTTAAGTGTTCTTGCCTCCACCAGTAGTCTACAACTGGAGTGGTTGGTGTAACTGGGTGGAGTGGCTTGCCACTCTGCTGCCTGCTCACACACCTGGGTTCTTATGGCAACTCACTCTACAGCAAGGGCAGAGAAGAGCGGTTAAAAACAAACTGCTCTAACTTGCTCACTTCACTGGCGGTTGCCATTTTCAAACGGTTGTAGTTTTCAAATTTTAAATCCTACACTGAAGAGCTTTATATTGTGAGAATCACAAGACCCAGACCTACATTTTGATGCATAGTATGTCTCCGAAATAATAAAAGTGAAGGCACAGTCGCAGTTTAGAAATTGCCCTTCAAATTTGAGGTGGCTAGAGTGGAGTTTCAATGAATGTCAATGGGCGGCGTGAGTTGCAAACAAATGGTTATATTGTGAAAACTATCAGGACTATGGTTTAGCCGTGGACATTTTTAGTGGCAGCAGGGATAGCTGAACGTTCTGATATAAGATTTGTGTAGGTGGGCTTGAAAATGAGGGAGTGATGGCAGTTTAGAAATCATGTCCTGATTTTTCAGCTCACACTCTAGCTTTTGTCAGCTCCCACTCTAGTTTGGAACATTCCACCATTCATTCCTATGGGACCAATTTCACCACAAAAACGCTGATATTTTGTGAACCATTCGCGAAACGTTTCACAAATCGGGAACAATCCGCACGTTTCGGTTTACTACTGTCTATGTAAAAACTGTAGGAGGAGTTAGGGTGGTAAATTTGGCTATAATAATAAGAATATATATGTGAGATAACAGTAAGTGGTCTTGCCATGCAAGAACACTTAATTATTATTATTATTGTTATTATATAGCTCTAGTTACTACTGCTTTCACAGCTACTGCCACTACTACTACTACTACTACTACTACTACTATTACTACATTATCAAATCACATGCAATTTATTTCATATTCACTGTACATTTTATTCATCAGTGCGTTACAGTTTTACACTATCTCTTACCTGGCCACTTAAAATTGTCATTATTAGTCTTTTCCACAAATAATGTTACAAAACACAGTTTGAACTGTTCCCAGACAAGTTTATAAATAACTTCTAGCTGTTTATTATTTGTCATAACCACTACTGATCATTAATCTGGGTTAGTGTCAGACACAAAAAAAAATACTCTGGAGGCAGACATGTTTGGCCAATTTATTTAAATACATTTTATATTTTCATTTACTGCTACTTCAAACTTTTTCAGAGCTTTTGAGCTCTATTCTTGTCATGTCCTTTTTTTTATGCCAATCAAGTTGTTTCAACTTCACAAATGGGAAAAGTAACCTAATGTTTAGTTTGCTCGTAATTGCATGCTTAGACACTTATTCTGCTGTGAATATTTTTGTGGTTACACATACAGTATTTTCCTATGCACTTCAAATAATAATACATTATAATAGTTTTCTAGCCTTTTAAAGTTTTATAATTTATGGGTAAAAAGAAGGATATGCAATTAATGTTTCCACTTAAACACATCAAATGGGACACAATTATGGAAAATGTATTAAAGCAAGTTCATCACAAAGGAGCAGAGCTTGCCTATAATAACCAACCACATTTCCTATTGAAAAAAAAAAAATAAATCCAGACTGGCAACTATGAGCAAGTTCTCCACATTTGTAGTTGACTTTTGTTTCATTCTATATTTATTAGTCTAGTTTGCCCTTAAATTCTATATACTGAAGTTACAAATTATACATTTGATACATTCTACTGTATATGTTGAAGTGACATTGAAGTGCAAAAAAAGAAAAAAACACATATGAGGTACATCTCTTCATTACTTGCCCATCTCCCTGTGTTTTATTCCTTTTAAGACCTTGCGTGTACTGAAAAATACCTATTGATCCATCAGAAATGCACTCAGCTGTGTTGTGGGCTGACAACACACAGCATTTTTGTGTCCTTAGGTAGACCATACATGATTCATTTTCTTTCATTCAACCAGTGAGTTCAAAGAAAGAAAATACATTGATTTCCCCATCTGAGAGATGGATGGGGGAATCCTTCCCATGGAGCTATTGTATTCTGACAGCGGGAAGACTTCATGACTGTCAGAATGCACTCAACAACACCACAGGATATAACCGGCAGCACTGATAAAGTGAACATTTTCCAACAGGCTGGTTGTATAGATGTTGATCGAGAGGTTGACTTCTGCACAACCAGCTTACCCATAGATGGATCGAAATTTGGCCGGTCCCTGCTGGGCTGGCCGAATGTCTACCCATTTATGGCTGCCTTTATATCAAATCTATACAACACAAAGGCTAATTATTATGTAATGTAATACAATTCCAAGTTGAGAACTAGGAGGGTTTTTTGAGATAACACTGGAAGTGCAGAGAGAAAACAAAACCGCTCTGAATTTCTAACAAGATCAACAGTTTTTTTCCCTTAACAAACAAATATAACCAAATGATTTTATTTGTATCATAGCCCCTTATTTGCAACTGCCAGCAGCCCTTTATGTGGGCTCTAATGCTGGGAGGTGGAACAGCTTTCCAATAATGTGACTATTATGATTGGCTCCCATTCAAAACCATAATGGAGAGCCATAAGAGACAGCGTACTCTCAGCACACAATCTCAAACCAGCAAAGATGCATATGTTAGGCAGCTGGCCATTAATGTCCATTTTTCCTGACATCATATATCTGTGCTACATAATCAAAAAGAGGTCAAACAGACCAAACAGGAGCACATAAGAGAATTTTGTTGTTAGGGCTCAAATACACTTAAAAAAAGAAAAGACTTCTTTGTTTTTTTGCATTGGGAATATCTGTTGATGTTGAATACGTCTGCTTCCACCATTCAACATTGTAGCTATCCAAGTTAGCTGATTCACACTTGCTTTTCTACATTGAAGTATGTACTAAATATTGTGTCCTGTATTTTTCTAGGCAGAATAGTTTTAGAATGTTTTATTAGCAAGTTCAAGCATACATAATACACATGCAGGCTTCTGAGTATATTATAACAGGAACTGTAAAAAACTTTTACTGTGCATAGAAATATTATATTTGTAACAACAGTAAATAGTGACACCTACAAGCCAAAGGTACAAACACCACATCAAAGATACTGTGTTCATTCAATTATAAATGCTTTGTGTGGTTTAATGAATTTTTAATGCTTTAGGATAATCAATTATTATATAAATTACAATTTAAAATTTCACTCCCTGAATGAAAAAGTGTGTTGAATTGAATGAAAAATAAATTCCCCTTCTATGCACAAAAATGCATGTAGTTCTTTAACTCAACGTTGTTTTCTCAAAGAGAACGTAAATGAGTAAATGTTTCTGGTGACATGTTTGCTAATTAAAAGGAAATTAAGATCTAAAATTTGTCTATTCGGAAAAACATCTTCTTGCTTGGCAGATTATAGAGTTTTCACTGGATAAGTAATGTGTTCTTTTGGAGAACAGCCACATATGTAAGTAAAGATGAATGAGCTTTTCAAAATTCACCAACATTTGCAAAATTCCTAATCTATACTTTCACCTATAAAACCCTAACCTGAAAACCATTAGATATTTAAAGTTTTTACAGCTTAAGTGCTTTTTTTGTGGGAGGTCAGAAGTTCATGTGTGATTTTCCAACATGTACTTTTGTACTCAGAATTGTATTTAAGAAAATGGGGAAAATGCAAATAATGAAAACTGGGGAAATGTCTTTTGTTAATTCTGAAGCTACAGGTGAAGGCACTGGTAGCAGTATGATAATGATGATAGTGGGGAGGACATATATATATATATATATATATATATATATATATATATATATACAGTGGGGATCGAAAGTTTGGGCACCCCAGCTAAAAATTTGTATTAATGTGCATAGCTCAGGGTTAGCTCAGGTGGGGGGGATCACATTCCCTGGGAAAACAGGTAGAACGCACAGCAGGCTTTCTTAAAACTCTGACTGGTTGTCAGTTTTTATTCACGGGTTTGCAAAAAATATCAGAAACAAACAAGACAGCAAAATAAACCCTTGCCATCCAGGCACTAACTAAACATAGAGCTTTCCTTCTCTTACTGGTGAAGGGCTTCTCCCTGTCACCAACAAAACAAAACCATAAGCAAACCTGGTCTCTTGTGGTATAACAATCTCTTCCAAGCACAGCTCTCTCAGAATAGTTCTCTGAGTCCCGGGCCACACGAGCGACTTCCTTGCTCCAGCCCTGCTTTATTTATACCACCTGTTGGTGGTCACCAGTGGAGCACAAACTCCAGTCCGGAACCACCTCTGCCATTGTGACCCCGAAAACCCAGAGTGGACCACCTAAACTTCAAAGTATGACCTCATGCGAGGTGACACATAGGGGTTTATTTACTAAAGCTGGAGAGTCCAAAATCAGACTCCCTTCTGCATAGAAACCAATCGGCCTCTAACCTCAGCTTGTTCAATGAAGCTTTGGCAATGAAACCTGGAAGCTGATTGGTTTCTATGCAGAAGGGAGTCTGATTTTGGACTCTCCAGCTTTAGTAAATAAACCCCATAGCGTCCATCTATCACCTTGTCGTTCATACTGTCACAATACACATACATACACAGTGCTCAGCATAAATGAGTACATCCCTTTTGAAAAGTAAGATTATTCAATATTTCAATGAACACAAGAATAATTTCCAAAATGTTTACAAAACTGAGTTTTAAAGAACATTTTTTTAGCTCATGAAAATAAGGTTAATAATATAACTTAGATGACAAAATCTTCAGTTTTACTTCAATTAGTTGATACAAAAATGAATACACTCCACAACAAAAACTACTACATCTAGTATTCTGTATGACCTCCATGATTTGTGAGGACAGCACCAAGTCTTCTAGGCATGGAATGAACAAGCTGGTGACAAATTGCAACATCTATCTTTTTCCATTCTTCAAGAATGACCTCTTTTAGAGCCTGGATGCTGGATGGAGAGTGATGCTCAAATTTTCTCTTCAGATTTCCCTACAGGTGTTTGATTGGGTTCAGATCAGGAGAAATACTTGAAAGAGAAGATGCTACCATCACTCCATGCTCTTGGTCGTCGTGCACTTTTCCAAAATGACAATGATCAAAAACACACATCTAAGGCTACTGTTGCATTTCTGAAGAAGAACAAGGTGAAATTGATTCAGTTTCCAATATAAAGCAGTACATCTGTGAATTCATGATGCTGTCAATGAAATTATTATTATTATTACAGGTACAATTTAAGCAACACTTTACAAATAGATATTGTACATTCACAATAGTCCCTAACCCTCAAGGAGTGTACAATCTAAGGTCCCTAACTCACATTCATACATACATATACTAGGACCAATTTAAACAGGAGCCAATTAACCTACCAGCATGTCTTTGGAGTGTGGGAGGAAACCTGAGTACCCAGAGGAAATCCACACAGGCACAGGAATGCAGCTCCCCGACACCAGCAGCACTCATGCAGCTCCACAGAAGGACACTGCCACCACCATCTTTTACTGTAGGCACCATGTATTTTTCTTTGTACTCCTCACCTTTGCAACCCCATACAGTTTTGAAGGCATCAGTTCCTAAAACATTTCCCTTGGTCTCATCACTCCAAAGTACAGAGTTCCAATAGTCTTCTTCTTTTTCAGCATGGGCCCTGGCAAATTCTAGGTGGGCTTTTTGTGCATGGGCTTTAGGAAAGGCTTCCTTTTGTGGAGGACACACATGCATGCCATTCCTCTGCAGTGTACACCGTATTGTGCCACAGGAAATAATCACCCCAGTTTGGCTTTATACAGTCAGGTCCATAAATATTGGGACATCAACAAAATTCTAACATTTTTGGCTCTATACACCACCACAATGGATTTGAAATGAAATGAACAAGATGTGCGTTAACTGCAGACTGTCAGCTTTAATTTGAGGGTATTTACATCCAAATCAGGTGAACGGTGTAGGAATTACAACCGTTTGCATATGTGCCTCCCACTTGTTAAGGGACCAAAAGTAATGGGACAGAATAATAATCATAAATCAAACTTTCACTTTTTAATACTTGTTTGCAAACCCTTTGCAGTCAATTACAGCCTGAAGTGTGGAACGCATAGACATCACCAGACGCTGGGTTTCATCCCTGGTGATGCTCTGCCAGGCCTCTACTGCAACTGTCTTCAGTTCCTGCTTGTTCTTGGGGCATTTTCCCTTCAGTTTTGTCTTCAGCAAGTGAAATGCATGCTCAATCGGATTCAGGTCAGGTGATTGACTTGGCCATTGCATAACATTCCATTTCTTTCCCTTAAAAAACTCTTTGGTTGCTTTTGCAGTCTGCTTTGGGTCATTGTCCATCTGCACTGTGAAGCGGCGTCCAATGAGTTGTGAAGCATTTGGCTGAATATGAGCAGATAATATTGCCCGAAACACTTCAGAATTCCTCCGGCTGCTTTTGTCAGCAGTCACATCATCAATATATACAAGAGAACCAGTTCCATTGGCAGCCATACATGCCCACGCCATGACACTACCACCACCATGCTTCACTGATGAGGTGGTATGCTTAGGATCATGAGCAGTTCCTTTCCTTCTCCATACTCTTCTCTTCCCATCACTCTGGTACAAGTTGATCTTGGTCTCATCTGTCCATAGGATGTTGTTCCAGAACTGTGAAGGCTTTTTTACATGTCGTTTGGCAAACTCTAATCTGGCCTTCCTGTTTTTGAGGCTCATCAATGGTTTCCATCTTGTGGTGAACCCTCTGTATTCACTCTGGTGAAGTCTTCTCTTGATTGTTGACTTTGACACACATACACCTACCTCCTGGAGAGTGTTCTTGATCTGGCCAACTGTTGTGAAGGGTGTTTTCTTCACCAGGGAAAGAATTCTTCAGTCATCCACCACAGTTGTTTTCCGTGGTCTTCCGGGTCTTTTGGTGTTGCTGAGCTCCCCGGTGAGTTCCTTCTTTTTAAGAATGTTCCAAACAGTTGTTTTGGCCACGCCTAATGTTTTTGCTATCTCTCTGATGGGTTTGTTTTGTTTTTTCAGCCTTATGATGGCTTGCTTCACTGAGAGTGACAGCTCTTTGGATCTCATCTTGAGAGTTGACAGCAACAGATTCCAAATGCAAATAGCACACTTGAAATGAACTCTGGACCTTTTATCTGCTCATTGTAATTGGGATAATGAGGGAATAACACACACCTGGCCATGGAACAGCTGAGAAGCCAATTGTCCCATTACTTTTGGTCCCTTCAACAAGTGGGAGGCACATATGCAAACGGTTGTAATTCCTACACCGTTCACCTGATTTGGATGTAAATACCCTCAAATTAAAGCTGACAGTCTGCAGTTAAAGCACATCTTGTTCATTTTATTTCAAATCCATTGTGGTGGTGTATAGAGCCAAAAATGTTAGAAATGTGTCGATGTCCCAATATTTATGGACCTGACTGTACTTCTTCAGATAACTGCAGTGAGCTTGCATTACGATTTTTTTCAAACCTTCTCATCAGAAGAAGCTCCTGTTGAGGCGTTAACTTCCATGGAAGGCCTGGATGTCTCTGTGAGATGTTTGCATTTCCATCTTTGTTACATTTTTGTATGACTTTTGCTACAGTATTCTGACCGATAAGTAAAGCTTTGCTGATCTTCTTGTAGCCTTCTCCTTTCTTGTGTAAAAAAATGATTTTCTTTCTCAGGCCTTGTGACATTTCTCCTCCATGTGATGCCAATGCTAACAGCATGAAATGGGAAGGGGTTTTCTTTAAGTAATGCCATTTTATAATCAACTGTCTGCTGGATGCCTGTTTAATGAATAATTAGACTCACCCGTAGCTGAATTCTTGTTAATTAGGATTTTGTTGTTTAAAATTTAGCTTTGCTCCTAAGACTTTCATTGGAGTGTATTAATGTTTTATTAATTTTTTTATTTATGTAGTCTTGAAATTATTTGTTGAAAAATACTTTTTTGTATGTGCAAATTAACAAATGGTATTTACAATCAATGGCCCGCATTTCTGGAAGTATTTTGTGGTATCCAATACAAAATGTTGATTCTGAAAGGAAAGTAAAGGTTTTCTGACAAATCTGTTGGGGTGTACTCATTTATGCTGAGCACTGTATGTATACAAGGTTAGACAAAATTATGGAAACACAAGGTAAAACAACAAAATTGTTACTAATATGCTGTTGGATCACCTTTGGCACCCAAGACAGCCTGAATTCTCCTGGGAATTAACAAATATAAGTCTTGATATAGTGGATCTGATACCGCTCTTCATGAAAAAACCTTTCCAGTTCTTGCAAAAATGCCGAAGGCAGAAAGTGTGCCCTAAGCTTCTCTAAAATACTAAATTGACCATTGTGGCTCTATGATAGTGAGGCAACTGTGATGCCCAAGGAAGGTATGAGTCTTTATCTGCATGCTCATCAAACCATGATTTGACAACACCAGCTGTGTGAATCAGAGCATTATCATCTTGGAAAATGCCACTGTCTTGGGGAAACAATGTCTGCACCATGGGGAGCACATGGTTGGCCAAAATATGTACATATTCCCTGGAAGTGACTCCCTTTCACCTTTCAAGGTGATGATGGGACCTGCAGAATACCAAGATATGGCTGCCCAGACCATAACTGCACCATGCTTTACAGTTGGCACAAGACAGTTCTGGTTGTAATCTTGGGACAGTGTTCACCACATATAAACACATGGTTGAGAACAGTGTGGAGCTCGATTCATTGGACCATACTACAGACCTCTATTGATTGAAAGTAAACGATTTATGAGTGTTGCACCACTGTCTCCCCATTATTATCGGTCACTTGTGGTTTGGCAGCTCGCCCATTAATGTTTTGCTTATGGAGTTCCCTCTGCACATTTTTTTGAGGACACTGGTATTGCAAGACTGAGATTGAGCTATGCAGTTACTTTTCCAACAGCTGTTTTCTTATTCCGGTTTGCAGTCCTACGCAATGTCCTTTTTTCTCATTCAGTTAGTTGACCATGTTGACCGTACTTCTGCTTATCAGATAACATTTTTCCAAAACTGTATATGCCATCATAACTTTTACTATTGTACCTCATGACATGGCAAATAAATTGGCAACTTCAGTCACAGAGGCACTAGCTAAGCGGGCACCAACAATTTGCCCTCTTTGAAGCTCAGTAAGCTCTGACATGACTCTGTATGTTTGTGTGTGCATGTGTATATATATATATATATATATATATATATATATATATATAATTAATTTTTTTCCCACAACATTCTCACACATCTGGTCCTGCTAGAATCACTTTCAAATTACCTCAGCATTTCATATTCTCATGGGTGTTCTCCCATAGTCGACTACCTGATGGAGAGCTCAGGATGAGGGCAATGCCTGCATACCCACCCACTATCTTGTCACACCCCTTGTCCAACTACCCCTACTTGCTGGTAGACGAGAGGGGGCAATTCAAATAAGGGGCAGCCATGGTCTACAGTACCCATTTTCCCCCTATTTCCATCCACTACATTTTTTTATTTAATTATTCATAGTTGCTTCATGGCCTAGAATACACTCCACCACCTCCACCCCCCCCTTCCTATTGCCTTCTCCTTCCCCCCCCTTCCATTCACCCCTCCTCCCTTCCCTTCACCCCTCCTCCCTCCATTTTATATCCCTCTCCCCTCCTCTTTTACTCCCCTTTTTTTTCTTTTCTCTTCTCTTTCATCTTCCCTCATACCACCCTCTCTCTCCTCCATAGATTCCCCCTGTTCTCCTTTCATACTTTATTTTCTGTGCTTGTTCCCTTGCCGACTTCTAGGATACTCCCCTCTCTTCTTCGACTTCTTCACTGAAACTATTCCTCTTGCAACATAGATGCCCCTACCTCAACATGCAATTGCTCAATACCACTTGAAGCCCTCATTCGTTACAACTGTTACCATAATAATTAGTTTTTATTCTCTCTTGACCTCCCTAGCGGTATGATTATGTTCATATTTCTGTGCTGAAAGCGGTACATTTTTTGCATGGAAATATGTTTTTTCTTTATTGTAGGCTTGTATTTTTTAGGAATAACTGTCAGGAATGGACTGGCCAGCAATAGTGGGACTCATCTGCCTTATGAGCTGCAGTACCAGGGCTGGCTAGCGGGTGCTCCCAGCAATTAGAGACTCAACCTTGCAGCCAGTCAAACACCTGGAACTAATTATACTGGTGTATTTAAGGGACATTCAGACCTGCAGACTCTGCCTTGGTGTTGTGTTTCTCCTGGGCCCTGTTTCCTGTTCCTGTTCCTGTCTGATTCTCTGCTGACCCTGCTCTGATCCCTGGCTTGTCTGACCATTCTCCTGCTCCTGATCCCTGGCTTGTCTGACCATTCTCCTCTGCCTGACCCTCTGTACCACGCTGCCCGCTACCTGCTGAACCTGGCTTGTGACCCCGACCATTCTCCGCTTGCTCCCCTTGTACCTACCTGCCCGATTGATATTGACCCGGCCTGCCTGACGACGCTTGCATTGTATGTACTGTTATCTGTGGGTGGTTTGGTTTGGTTCGTTTGCACTGTGTTATGTTTTAGTATTGCACTGCGTTTATGTTTGTATTGTTAGTGTTAATAAATTACATTGTTTATAACATATCTGAAGTCTGCGTTTCCCTGCGTCAGTCACACACCTCTGGTCACACCCGGGAGCCCTGACAATAACTCACTGAAATCTGTCCGAATAAGAGTCTAGTAAACATCCCGTGTAAGATAAAACGTAAAACGCAAAATCATAAATTATAATATAATAAATAGTCATAAAAAATAATAATATATTTAATTCAATAATATAATCAAGCCAAAAACACTGAAATTTGAAATCTAGCAAAAAGTTCGTACATCGCTGAGCTCAGTCGCAGAATCGTTTTCTGATGACGAATTTCCCCACGAATCATCACTCAATTCTGCAAGTGGTTCTGATTTACTATCGCTGTCTTCTAGCTGGTCTAAAACTGCTTTTGACCTAAAGGGGCGCTTTTTGGACGCCATGGACTTTTCTAAGTTTCCAGGCAGAAAGAACAGTACAAATGCAGACAGGGCACAGGACAAAGCACTAGGGACAAAATGTATGTGAAATGGTTTGAAACAGTAATGTTTTACTATGTGATTTTAGTATATTCATGAATGTCAGTTTTTAAAATTTTAAAATTTCCCGCCGGTTCCGGCCCCCGTACGTCCCGACGCTAGCAGGGACCGGAACATGGAAGACGGATGCCGGCATCAGCTGGAGGAGATGGCCAGGGACGCTGCAGGGGACACATCGTGGGAGCGCTGGACAAGGTAAGTGAAGAAGAGATCCTGGAGCAACGCTGCATGGTTTTTCCGAGTGTAGCTTGGGGTTACCGCTTCTGGTACTGAAACGTTACCCCGAGCTACACTCGGGAATACCGCCAGGGAGGTTAATGTACCCCTGCGAGATTTTCTACTCATGTAGTGCCATATTCTCCACCACCTAGATCCCTTCTACACTTAGTTTATGACCCACTGCATGACATCAATTCTTCCCCCTTTCTTCCTTGTTGCTCCCTCCCAAGGGGACTTTAGTATTATTTAGATGGTTATTGACCAGAGCCTCGTCTACACTATTCTGTACATACTGTATTATTTCCTTCCTAAACTATATCTGTTTTGGAGTGGCTGTACTGTTCATCTCTTTTGGAAGTAATTTCTTTTTTTTGCCAGTGTACAGTGTATGTTTCATGATTGTATACAATGTTTAGGCCCTTGGGACCGTTTTATTTCTTTGCATCCATTGTACTAATTCATTGTACTTGTTCTTTCTCTTCAATAAAAATTCTACGTTTATGAAATATATTTATTTATTTATTTATTTATTTTTATTTATTTTTTTTTTGATAGATGTCATTTCTCAATACTCCCTGTGGGGAGAGTAGCATCTGCAAATGGGGCTTATTTAGTCCAACTGTCCGGTTTCTAGATCCATTAATTTATGGGATCATCAGTCAGGCTTATAATTAAGTTCATGAACAGCAGTCAAGAGAAACTGTAATCACCCTGTATGCATTCTCTAAGAAACTGATAGTTTTTCAGAACCATATAAAGTCAATCATACCAAGATAGAATAGCAGATAAAGATTCTAGTGAAAAAAATAAATAATAGTGACCTGCTCAAAGGTGCATTATGGCAACTTAGCACCTGCAACAAAGTTACCTAACATCCCCTTGCAACAGGCATAAAACTGCCTTAAACAGTTAAAAAAAATCTATTACAAACTGCATATCCAACACTTATATCATTAATGTGAGAGATGTAGTTTGTACTTTTTTCAATGCATTGCTTTGCTGAATTATTATAAAACAGCAAACCATTCTTGTTTAAAATGTGCAGTATATAGATTATGGCAACACTTCAATGGTCATCAACTGTAAAACCTAGATGTGTTGCATTCCTACAATCGATATTCAGTACTCCTTCAAGCAAGTCTAGTAATACAGCCTCTACCTTGAAAATCAGTAAATTTTGCATTTTTTCTGAACACAAAAGTGGTGACTAACAAACAAAACCTGACTCCAGCTAACACTTTGTAAACAATTATAGAAACTTTTTTTTTTCAGGATAAATGTTTTAACTAAACAAATACAAACTGATCATTGTCAGGCTTACTCTCAGCTTAAATGGTTTGTCTCAACCCTCTAACTGCCACGTTTGCTGCACAGCTTGGTCTGTTAAAGAAAGCTGAAAAATAACTGACCTACTGGCAAGATTAACAGGTAATATAACTACTCTGTTAATACTAGTGACAGACTGCATCATATGGACATCATATTATTTTATCCATAGTTATCCATAGTGACAGACTGCATCATATGGACATCATATTATTTTATCCATAGTTCCATTTTAAGAGCCAATACAGGGTTAATGAAAAGGGGGAGGTGAAAAGGAGATATGAAGAGAGAGAAAGATTGAATCAAGTGTATGTAGGCTGCTTTGAGTTTAGTGTGGCCAGGAGGAGATCCATATTCCCTTGGTATCCCTACCTTTCAACGATTAGAAATGGATTTAGAAGGTCCCCTGGAAAAGTTTGCTCGAAAGCACAGACATATTTTGCTCATCCTCAACTATGTCACTTTGAGGAATACCTCGTGAAAAGCCATAGCCAGTGACCAGGCACTCTGTTTATGTGAAGGGTCATGGCAGATATATGCAAGCTGCTTCATAGCATAGTCGAATGATTAACCTTGAAATCCATATTGAGACTGATGGTCCAAGGAGACAATAAAAGAGTAGGACTGCCTTTTACCATTTTTTTTTGCTATGCAGGCGATTCCTCAAGCAATGACAGAGTTTACCCTTTTGAATATGGGTGGAGATCACGGACAAAAACCTGGTAAAAGAGATCTGGGAGGATAAGTATACCCCACAAAAGTGTTTTGAAATATGTGTCTCAGATGCAAGAAAGGATTGGAAACATGATACCATTGGTTAAAGGACATCTTGCACAATGGGCTTGAGTAGCAGTACTAATCGCCACTGGAGAGAATTATTTCCTGGATCAATGGCAAGGTTTTATAGAGGTCATAGAAAAAGTAGGAGAGGTGAACTAAAAAAAGTATTGAACCAGGTAAAAGAAAACCTTAGCAGCAATTTTATCAGGGCTTAGCTGGTCTCACTGATGCCATAGAGCATAATATTATCGGGGTGGCAGGATTTGTGTTAGGTCTTATAGCATCCCTGAAACCTGAAGGAATGTGGTCTCAGATGCAGTAAAAAAAAATGTTATGTAAATATATGTGCTGCACTAAAAAATAAATTAACTAATAAAGGTGTCAGATTTCAAGTTTAAACTGGCCAAAAATGTAGACAATGTGTAAAAATTGCAGTCAATGCAAATGCAAAGTACAGCTGAAAAAATAAATTGACGTAAAGCAGTCCAATTAATATGTACAACCAATCTATAAAAAGGCAATAAACATTAATATATGAAGAACATATAAATTCATATTCACTCATGATTCATGTACACTTATCTGTGAATGATCAAAAAAAAAACTGTGATCATGTACACAACCAATCACTAAAAAAGATAAACATCAGTGAATAAAAAAGTTCATATACGTTTGTCTTCCATCGTGTTCCATGAAAACTTGTCCATGACCAGTGCTAAATTTAAAATTTAAGAGAAATATTAATACAGAAAAGCACACAGGACCACCACCAGGAATCCCCCCATAGGTGTATGCTCACCTCAAAACTAGGCCCTTATTACGAGGACCAATAAAGCCTCAAAACAATCTGGGATCTGAGATGGCTGCTACAGGAGTGCATCCAATGGATATGCAGGTATTCACAGCATGTGACAGAACGTTCCACTTCTCAATTCAAAAAAGAAGAAAGTCTCATAATTTAACTCATATAACAAATATTATTACTGAAAGCATAAATTGCACTTTTATCAAGTAGCCATAGTAACTGCACAAAGTACCAAACTGCCACCTCCACTCACATTTCAAATCAGAGTAGACAGTCATACTGTGGGAAAAGACAGCAGAAGCTGACAGCTCACTTGTGGACACTCTATCTCTCCTAGATCAGTGAAGCTTAATCCTACATGGTTCATCATCGTGACATCATTTGACAGTTAAATCACAGCCTTACAGTTTAAAGAATGTTGCTGTATATGTCTGCATTTTTTCAGAAAGGAAGTTGAGTTAAATCCTCCCAATAGGTGACAATGTGAGAAATAAATCTGATAGAGATCCTAAATGTAACCAACTTTATCCAAAAACACAATCGCCAAGAACTGTTGAGCATGGGCTGGTAGATATATCCTTTATGGATGCATCACTAGCCTGTATTTTAAATTTCCATTGACCCACCATGGCAGTGCTCAGCTACTCATGTCCTTAAAAAAAAAGGAAAGAAAAGCTTTAAATTATTCCTGAAAAAGTCCAGAATAAAATACAAGATTTGGCTACCTTATACTTCTATAGGGTTCAGCACTATGTTCAGGGTTTGCAAACTTCCTCCAATTTGGATGTACATACCCTCAAATTAAACCTGAGAGTGTGCGCTTTTAGCCCATATTCATTATATAACTATAGCTTGAATATGTTTTGGTAAATACCTAGTGATGTGATAATTTCTTTGCCCATTTTCCAGTGTATACGTCTATTATGCAGTGTTTGTTTTGCCCTTTTCCAATATGGCTGCTATGCTCTCTGGGCACTGAGGATGAGGTCATCAGGGAGAGACTTGTGGAAAAGAGGGAAGTGTGTTTGTTTCCTGCAGAGAGAGAGCTCAGACTCAGGGGCGGACTGACCATTTGGAAACTCGGGCACTGCCTGAGTGTCACGAAATAAGGTCAGGTTCAGAGACCAGTTGCTACAGCAGTTGCAAGGCTTACCTGAAACCAGCAGGATTGGTACACTAGCGGCCCACCCTGGGAATGACGCAGGCTCACCTGAGGTGCGGGGTCTAAGCATCCACCGGTCTTCCCCAGAGCTCCTAATTGTGGAGATGGATTTGGCTGAGTGTGAATGCCAGGTCGCAGATCTCAGGATCACCCCACCAGGGAATGAGTAGGCTGGAAACCAAAAGCGGATCAAACAGTTCAGGGATCAAACAGAAGCGGAGTCAGTCACAAGCCAAGGATCGGTCACCAATGGTAGTAGTTAGGATGAGGCAGAATCGTAGTCAGTAGCAAGCCAAAGGTCGGTAACGTAGATGAAGACAGCAGCAGGAACAGTAAGCGGGATATTGGCTGGTAAGGCACAATAATCTGGCAAGGAGGAAGTGCATGGACATGGCTTTTATAAGGACGTTCATGGGAGGAGCAAGGAGCTCAAGGTTCAAGAGAAATCAAGGCACAAGGCAGGATTATCCAAGAATTGTCAAGGGAGCTGTCCAACATTCCAGATAGCTCAGTGAGAAGAGACATTGCCTCCCACTGCAGAAGGACCAGGTTTGATCCCAGGCTCTGACACTGAGGGCCCGGGGTCAGTAGGGGGCCCCATGAGATGCCCCTGGTACCTTTTTTATAGGCTTTTTTGAGTTTGGGCAAGGACACAGGGGCCCCATGATCCCCTATTGCCCGGGGGCCCCATGAGTTATCAGTCCGCCCCTGCTCAGACTGTAAGTGTTGCATGTCTCCCCTCACTGAGACATGCAAAAAAAAGACTGTTAATGCTTTAATGTTCCTGTTTGGAAGATACTTTATGTTGGATGGTTCACTGAATGTGATTTCTTCAATTCATGGACTTTCATATATAATGCTGTGTGGATTACTGTCTATGTGGACGATACATTTCTCAGTTGGGATTTCACTTGTTATCAACAAGCCCCAATTGAGTGGAGGCACTAGCGCTTGTTAGAGATCTTGCCCTGATCACACTAATTATAAGGACTCTGCTCCTAATTACTATACAGGTGAAGCTATCATACCCCAGTAGCCGCAAAGAGTGTACAAATAGCGCTACACCTGAAAGAAAACTAAAATTGTGTCCAAATATATATGGGCCTAACTGTGTATGTGTGTGTATATACACTGTTGCAAGAAAATTTATGTGAACCCCTTGGGATTACGTGGAGTTTTGCATGAATTGGGCATAAAATGTGCTCTGAACGTCATCTAAGTCACAACAATAGAAGAACACAGTCTGCTGAACATAATACTACACAAACATTAGATGTTGCCATGGTTTAATTGCACATAACATGTAAACATTCACAGTGCAGGGAGGAAAAAGTATGTGAACCTTTGGACTTAATAACTGGTTGACCCTCCTTTGGCAGCAATAACCTCAACCAAACGTTTCCTGTAGTTGCAGATCAGACCTGCACAATGATCTGGAGTAATTTTGGACCACTCCTCTTCACAAAACTGTTTCAGTGTAGCAATATTCTTGGGATGTCTGGTGTGAATCGCTCTCTTAAGGTTATGCCACAGAATTTCAATCGGGTTGAGGTCAGGACTCTGACTGGGCCACTCTAGAAGGCGTATTCTGTGCTGTTGCAGCCATTGTTTTGTTGAATTACTTGTATGCTTTGGGTCATTGTCCTGTTGCATCACCCATCCTCTGCGGAGCTTCAGTTGGCAGACAGATGGTCGTACGTTTTCCTGCAAAATGTCTTGATAAACTCTGGAATTCATTTTCCCATCAATGACAACAATCCGTCCAGGCCCTGAGGCAGCAAAGCAGCCCCAAACCATGATGCTCCCTACGCCATGTTTTACAGTGGGGATGAGGTTTTGATGTTGGTGTGCTGTGCCTTTTTTTCTCCACACATAGTATTGTGTGTTCTTCCCAAACAACTCAATCTTGGTTTCATCTGTCCACAGTATATTTTGCTAGTAGTGCTGTGGAACATCCAGGTGCTCTTTTGTAAACTTCAAACGTGCTGCAATATTCTTTTTGGACAGCAATGGCTTCCTCTGTGGTGTCCTCCCATGTACTCCATTCTTGTTTAATGTTTTCCCTATTGTAGATGTGTCAACAAAAATGTTAGCATGTGCCAGAGATTTCTGTAGGTCTTTAGCTGACACTCTGGGATTCTTCTTTACCTCATGCAGCATTCTGCGCTGTGCTCTTGCAGTCATTTTTACAGGACGACCACGCCTAGGGAGAGTAGCAACAGTGCTAAACTTTCTCCATTTGTAGACAGTCTGTCTTACCGTGGACACATGAACATCAAGGCTTTTGGAGATACTTTTGTAACCCTTTCCAGCTTCATGCAAGTCAACAATTCTTGATGGTAGGTCTTCTGAGAGCTCTTTTTTCTGCGAAGCATGGTTCACATCAGACAGTGCTTCTTGAAACCAGTAAACCCAAAACAGGTGTGTGTTTTTTAAGGGCAGGACAGCTGTCAGCAACACATCCAATATCATCACACTGATTGGAGTCAAGGTTGGCTCACTCCTGGCTCCAATTAGCTCTGGGAGAAGTCATTAAGCTAGGGCCTCACATACTTTTTCCTCCCTGCACTGTGAATGTTTACATGTTATGTGCAATCAAACCATGGCAACATCTAATGTTTGTGTAGTATTATGTTCAGCAGACTGTGTTCTTCTATTGTTGTGACTTAGATGACGTTCAGAGCACATTTTATGCCCAATTCATGCAAAAATCCATGTAATGCCAAGGGGTTCACATACTTTTTCTTGCAACTGTATATTGCATACATCAGGAACAAGTTACCTTATTAAACTAAATTGAACATACATAATTACCACAAGTTTCTTCCATCAAACATCTCAGAAAAATTAGCATTGCTCCTTGCCCACCATCAAACTAAGGGGGCATCCTGTTGATAACCTTTTATAAAATACATCAAACCATTAGAACATTTTAGAAATTGAGCAGAATAAAAATTCTACTCCTATATTCCATTATTCATCCACATTCTGAAGATAATGAAAACATACGAGCCCTAAGAAAAACACAAAAAAAAAAGATACTAAGGAAAGCGTTAAAACAATGAAAAGAAATGAAAAAAAAAATAAGAGTAAAGAAAAGAGCAAATAAACAAAATTCCTTTATAAGAAAAGATGTAGCTCTTAATCAGAGTTTAATCCCCTAAAGTGCAATGGGGATGATTTACTAAAACTGTTTCTCTCAGAATCTGGTGCTGCTGTGGATGGTAGCGAATTAGCTTCTAGCCTCACCTTGTTCAGTAAAGCTTTGGCAATCAAACCTGGAAACTGATTGATGTAGTAATGCACCTGATTTTGCACTCTCCTGCTTTAGTAAATAAATCCCAGTGTGCCCAATCGATGGATCCACTGTACATCTAATCTCTATCTTTAACTCATGATCACCACCCCACCTATTCTGCTCAACTCCATCTGTAATGATGAATTTCAATTGTGAGACCATGTGTCCTTTTTCTATAACATGACTTGCAAGTTGTACCAGCACCAATTTATCCCTAATTGAGAATTTATACCAGGCTTTGTGATCCTTAGTCTTTTTTTGGTCTCACCCGCATAGAGGTAACCACAGGGACATTTAATAATACTGTATATACTGCAAATGATGTACATGTGTAATGTCCTGGAATTTTAATGTTGGTACATCTATGTGGGTCAGAGAAACTCTGTCCTTTTATCATGCAGCTACACTGAAAACAATTTAAGCAAGGATAAGAACCAGTGCTTCCTGGCCTCAAAAATATAGTGATTTGTTTTGGAGGATGATATTGGTCAGATCTGATCAATTTGTCTCACAAAGTCTTACCCTGTAGATAAGGTGGTAAAGGAGAGGCACAAAATTCAAGAATGGATGTGTAGTTGTTCCATATGATAGACCAATGTTTTTTATAATGCTATAAACCCATGAGAAAAAGGATGATATTAAGAAACAAAAGGCAACCCCCTATTATTAACCCTATACCAGGACGGGATAAATTAACTTTTTCTTTTTTAATCTGTTGCACAGGATAACCTCTTTGGACTAATTTTAGTCCCCATTTCATCTAACCTTGTCTCACAATCCTCCAGGTTCCTAACAATGCTCACAGTACAGGATATCTGACTTTATTATCTAGATTGGAATATGTAGGGAATCTTGTACCAATTTCAGATTGTGTGCTCTATATCAGGGGCAGTTTAACTATTTAATGTCAAGAATGATATTTGCACATTCTAGTGTTTTTTTCTTTTGACTGATCAACATGGTCATTAGAGAAAACATTTATTTATAAGTCCAGACAGAATGAGACATTTGCTTATGAGGCACTTGTTAGGACAGATAGTTTAGTTTGATTAGAATGATCTGAAATCATTTATGGCTGTTGAGCTTGGCACTCCAACACCCTTCATACTACTAATGTGCTGGCCCTCCATTAGTAATAGGCAAGATCTATGGAGCGAAACATGTCTAGTTTAGTCCTTACCTATATTTTTTTCCAAAATAAGCAATAACTACTGTTACAAAATAAGCAAAGTATCTACCTCCCCTTCTTGCGTTCTTCTTAGCATTTAGCTGAATATTGAATTTAGTGCTTTTGAACAGATTGTGACATATGTCATTGATGGCCATGTTAATAGCATAATAAATACCCATGGGTCTGCTCCTCCCCCCATTATTTTAGCTGCTGTTCCATACTCAAGCCTCTGTGTTTCGGCTTGAGCCAAAAGAAAACATCTTCAGTAAGCTTTGATTTGATCTTAGCACTATGCCCTTGACTTCAGACTTTGTAAGAACTCTCCCTCAGCTTCCATGTGCCGAACCCATATACCTGGCAATTGACCACTTCAGCAATCAGTTTGAACTGACACCTATACTAACCATCATAGTACATTTTTTAACAAGGAAAAGGGTATCTCTCACCCATTCCCATTTATTGTAGCATGTGCAAGAATATAAATATATTAACCTAACATTAACATAAAAATTGAGAAACACAAGATATGTTAACAAGAATCTTGGGTTCATAAGAAATATTATAATAAAAACGTGAAATTCCACACTAAGTTGTGGATAGCATGATATAGGCGTACAGTAGCTATACAGCCCAATTGTGCATACACCTCCACTTCCAGTATAATGTATGACTGTAAACATTCAAATCAACCTTTCCCTCTCAGATCTTATATCTCTGAGGCCTGATAAGGTCTTGGGCTGCCCTGACATGCAGACTGCCATCCAATCTTCTAACAATTAGCAGAAATGAGTGACAATCATGTTATT
Organism: Staurois parvus; assembly: GCF_062004578.1. NCBI lineage: Eukaryota > Metazoa > Chordata > Amphibia > Anura > Ranidae > Staurois > Staurois parvus. The sequence goes on along the minus strand of NW_028318400.1, from coordinate 6,697,776 downwards.
GGTCACTTTAGATTCACGATTATTTTCATGCTTGGCTGATGTGAACAATTTCTTATGGCATTATAAGGACATACGTTTTAATCTGGCAGAATTAGGCCCAGCTCTAGAATGTACAATGCCTTTTTTAATTTATACTGTGACTTCTGACATCTGAGGCTTGTCTAAATTGGAGGAAAGCAAAAGATGGAGTTATTACCTATAATAGCCAATCAGGTCTATATCTAAGAGGTTTTTTTACCCATTTTTTTAAATGACAAGTGCTGTAATCACCTTTAATAGCACAAAATACATTTCCTTCTTTTAGTTTTTCATACAATGCTCACTATTTTCATGGTTTGAATTAAATAAAAGGTACCTCATGTATTTCTGTCATAAAAATACAATAATAAATGGGGTGCCAGCAGCATAATCAATTTCAGAAGGTACTGGAAATTATTTTAATAAAGCATTTTCTCACAAATATGCACAGAAGAATCATATGAAATGTGAAATGAAATCTTATTTGAATAAGGAGAAGAAACAATCATTGGGAGCAATCATGCAGAACATGCAAGACTGTTTCCAAATTATTATGCCATTCTAAATATACTTTTGAACCCAGCTGTCTGTGGACTTTTTTATTCTTCTCAACTCTTGATAGAACTGTTCAATTTCTATTGATTCATTTTTTGCAATCAAAGATGGGCAGTTTAGTGAGTTAGCTGAATATTAAAATTGTGTGCTTTTCAAAATGTAGATTAGATATGAACAAAGTTGCGTATATGTAACCGATTAAGTATTGTGCACTTCAGAGTTGAATCAATTGCAGTGCATTAAAACCTAAAAGAGACAGTCATCAAGAGCTAACAAATGTCATGTTTTTATGTTTGATCTAATTGTTTCTGAATTGCATTCTTTGTGGACCAACCAACTGCTTTCTGGTTACTCTGTGATCTGCATTTGGCACACAGCTGTGTGTTTTTTTTCTTTGTCACACATGCACAATGGATTTAGAGAAGAAAGATTTGGACATTCTAGCAGACAGCCTTGACAGCTGATGATCAGAAAAGGAGAATATATGATTCGCTTATTTAGTTGGAATATTTTCAGCAGAAATGTCTTGTTACCAAATATTCATGCAATTCAGGATACTAGATACTTGAGAGCTTTGAATTGTATGTCATCTTCTGCTGCCTGGACAAACCTTAATAGATAAAAGTAGATAGAAACCCAATCCTGAAAATATTTGATAAGCTGTAACATTTTAATGTAATATCCAAAATTTATTTTCAAAATTTTAAATCTAACATTCCATTAAAGTAATACATGATGATCCTTCCATGAAGGTCCTTGTTCATGCACTTCCTCTGACTGGGTGACATGCTCTGTCTCTGTGGGGTTTATTTACTAAAGCTGGTTCACTCAGAATCTCGTGCCTTCTGCATTGAAGCCAATCTTCTTACATGTTTTTTTTGCTAAAGCTTAATTGAACAAGCTGAGGTTAGAAGCTGATTGGCTATACCATGCACAGCTGCACCAGATTTTGAGTGAACCACCTTTAGTAAATAAACCCCTGTCTTTCAACTGTGCTCCTGCATTGTCTCCTAGTGAGGAATTCAAGCAGCTGGGCTAACATACATCAGACAGGCATGGTCCACTTTTCTCCTCTTCAGGAACCTGCCAAAGCAATGATGGGCAGCTGCTGTAGACAGAAAGTAGCTGAAAGATGTTGGAGATCAATAGTAATGAACAAAAAATATTAAAAAACATTATATGACTGAAAACATGGTGATTGTTTATGATGCACAGTGCACATAGCAAATTAAATTACATCTACTGTACTTTAATTTCTATATTCAGGCAAAATAGAAGCCCAACACATTGATTTGTCTGGTTTGTTTATTAACTTGCTTATTGCTACTTAGAAGAGCTAAGTGAGAGGAAAAAGTAATTGGCCTGGAAACCTACTGTTAGTACATTTTACATTTTAAGGACATGCCCCTTTCCTACACCAGTGATCTCATTCCCCACCTACAAAACAATCACAGCTCATTCTGTCGGAATTCTGGATATGAATCTGTCAGGACAGGGTACTACTATAAAAATTTATCATACTAGGGAAATTAGGGTAGAGAGACTTCCGAGGCAGAGGTAAGTATTTAAGTGACCAATAAAAATAGCAATTCTAAAACCTGGTACACACAATGAGAAAACTGGATTTAAAAAAATGCTTTTGCAGCGATTATAAAATAATTTGATCATCAGCACACATCTTTTGAGAACCAATCGTGGCAGTTTATGCAAAAAAATCCAAAAGGACAAGCATGACATTGTTTCCTGTAATTAGTATAGTATTTGCATGGAAAAACTGAGTGACCAAGACCATGCATGCTCAGAAATGAAAGAATACATTACTATACAATAAAATACATTACATCAGATCCAAAGTTGTAGTCTGTCTTAGGAGAATTTTTGTAACTTTAGTAACCTCTTCAGAGCAAAGTTAGAACTTCTGATCTGCATACTAGCTCCAATTTTATGCCTCAAAAAGTATTAGGTTGCCTTTACACCAATACATTGTGGTAACATACGACTATGCAGTACATGCATTTTATACTGCTTTACTGAAACATATAATACCCTAGAGTACATTAGAATGGCAGCCAAATGCATATTACAGTAGGTGCCACTGGACCTACACTGCAGCACACCAAAACACATTGCAGATAGTTTACTGAAACTGAAGAGTGCTAACTCTGATGCAAGTCTGCATTGAAATCAATCAGCTGCCAGATTTTATTGCCAAAGCTTAACTAAACAAGATGAAGTTATAACCTAATTGGCTACCATGCTCAGCTGAACTGAATTCAGAGTGCTCCAGTTTTAGTAAATCTGCCCCATTGCATGTGCATTAGGAAAAAAATGTGCATGTCCCGTTTAGATTCCATTGCCTTGTGTTGAAACCCTATTCTAAAAGAAAAGCTTGGCTTAGCACAAGACATGTTAACCATACTGTAACATGTTTCATAAAACACACCACAGCAAAATGGCAACATGTGGAAAAAGGTCACAGTCACTTCTTTTGTATTGTATTGTATTTAATATAATTTATATTCACTGTCATTAAAACTCTGTGTCAGACAAACAACATAGATGGAAACTGCTCTTTGCTTTATTTATTTATTTTGACTTATTTACAAAGTGTGATAAAAGTGATGTGACCCCTGCCAGCCATGCAACTCATTACAGTACAGATTGACAACTGATAAAAATAGCACCTTACCTTTATTAATTACATCAGTAGCACCTGTGATATGGGACTTGCTTAGTTCAGGGGTATTGCATTTTTAATTTTTTAAGTTCACATCGGTCCAACTGTGGTTAAAAGCTTGGTGGCCCATTTTTAGTTAAAACGGAGACTAAAAGTTCACAAGACTCTTGTTGTCCACACAGCAAATTTTCAACAATAAAACAGTCAACAGAAAATGCTGCACCACCTAGCTCTCTCCTCAGCAGCACCACTGCTGTTGGCACTGGCCCCTCAGACCAAGATTTCTGAGCTCTCCAAGCCCATTCCTGACCTCTCAATAGGGGTTCTCTCTCATTCCCCTGATATTTACGAATTCCCATAGTCCCATGGACTCGTCTAGTTGTCCTGGCTTTCCCAGTCCCTTATGCATTTTTTCAGACTCCCAGATTCATGTAGCTGCCTCAATTTTCTCAGCCCAATGGACAACGAATCCTTCCAACATGGAATGCCATCTCGCAGGAAAGTCACCTCCCTCGGGAACAGCTCTTTCCTGATGGGGCACACAGCTATCTCCATACAAGGGCCCTGAGTTACAGCCAGATCCTGGCTTATAACAAGCATGCACATCTGGACACACACAGTCTACAGGTCTCCAGTAAGACTCGGGTACAGGATTGAAAGCTTTGTCCCACCTAAGACACTTTAAAGACTTCAAGTTCCAAACCCTGATCTGGGATAACAAAACCCGTAGAACACAGAAAAGCCAGTCTTCTCTACTCACAAAATATTCTGGATCTTTGTCCTTTGCCTTAATGTGAATCCTGTGTGTTTTCTCCCTATCCTCACACGGTGGTAGGGCCTAGCATGGTAGCATACCTAAATCATTATTTGGTAGATATTATGACACAGTTGTCTTCAGTTACCACAGTTAGGGTAGTTTTATCAGTTGTAGTACTGTTTTCATATACTAGTAGTTGCAATGATATAATTTTTGGAATCTAGAGCAGGGGTTTCTAAACTATGGCCCTCTAACTGTTGAAGAACTACAAGTTCCATTTTGTTTATGGGAGTCTTGCCTGTGGCTGTCAGAGTCTTTTAAGGCCTCACGGGACTTGCAGTTCCTCAACACCTGGAGGGCCATAGTTTGGAGATTCCTATTCTACAGGATACAGCACTGTTCTTGGTTGTTAGGCATTACAAAGATGTAATTGCTGGTTGCTGTGGGTTATGGTGCTCTTGACAGGTGTTATAGTGCTGTAGTAATTGGTTGTTAGAGCTTATAGAACTGTTATGTTCCTGGCACATACACACTTTTAGTATTGACTGCTATGAATTATGGAACTGTTGTCATTACCTCTTAGGAGTTATGATGCTATTATCAGTGCTTGCTATAAATTATAGCACTCTCACTGGGTGAAAGCTGATCATTCTAGCATGCAGTTTTCACTGAAACTTTTGCCTTTACATTAGTATGAAATGATGGATTTTTAGATACTGTATACATATGAAAGTGATTGCCTTGCTTAATGTATCTGCTCAATATATGTTAACTAGAGGTTAATCAATTTTCCTGCAAGCACATTTAAAGTAAACCACATCAATCTGCAGCATCTGGATGTTTACCATGGATCATTAAGCTGGTGCTCCAAGAAAATCAATCTATAGACTAGTAAGGAGTCCAGGGGACCCCTTACTAGTTCACTTCTTGTTGATTGCCTTTACTTGGTTATGCTCCCTTCCAAATAAAAGCATTTATGTTATGATGCACAAGTGCATGGCCTTACATTCTATCATAACACAAGATCACCAAATGATCATGCAAGAGAACTGGCAAAATGTTTAGCTGACCCCCATAAATGTTTAAAAATGGAAAAATAATGAAAAATCTGCTCCACTGGTAATTCAACAGAGTGGAGTCCAATATTTGCTCTGCTGACCAAATATCTAAGTGCCTATAATATAAATTACCTTGTTTCCAAAGTAAAGTATGTTGCAGGACCTCTCAAAGTAGTAAGCCTGTGCTACAGGGAAGCAATTTCCATGCTCCCTGGGTGACACAGTGAAAGTCTATGAAGGTCCTGCTTTTAACACCACAGTGGGTTATGGAGCAATAGCATTACTGCTGGGAAGCTTTGATATGAAATAACCACATAATGGAACAAGAGACTGCAGAAAATTGAAAGGACAATAATGCCCACTTCCCATGCTTAAGTAGAAATCTAATCCCCACTCCTTTTAAACAGAGATTGCCAATATCATCCCTCCCATATAGGCTTCTCAGTCCTGGGTGAAAATATTCCTATCAGAGTAAAGACTAATGAGTGACTTGAACTTTAGTTGCCACCTTTTCAGTGTGCTTACTGTTACTCAGTTGCCCCCAGGTCTTTACTATGACTGCAGAATTTCACAAGTCAGCCCTTAAGTAGGAATAAATATACCACATTTTGATCCAGGAAAGGGAACAAGATCTCCAGCAGGAAGTGGACGAGAGGCAAACAGAGTGTAATTAATGCACATAACAAGAGATCAGGACCTGCATCAGACAAGAGAATCCATTAAATGTAGCTAGAGGTTGGAAACAGACACAGCAGTAATATGGTGCAGAATTAGGGATTAAGATGAATCCTATAGACAGAAAACGGCAGTCTACCCAAACTGCACCTCTTCAACAAGAGTCCTGCTACTTTTAACCAGTGATCCTGTGACCTGGCAGTCACCCAACCCCAGAGGCATTGGGATGTGCATCTGATTTCTGGATCAGTGACCTGCTGAGCTTCATCCTGGGATTCTTCCTCAGCCCCGTGTTGGAAATCCTCACAAGTGGGAAATTATACATTTTGACCACTCTGCTTCTAGCTCTGATAACCTTTTCCCAGAATACCAGTAGCAGTTCTGTGTCTGTCCAATATTTGTGCCTGCCTAATATTTATCCAATAGTTGACAAGCTGAATCGCTGGAAGGCTTTAAAGAATCAGCAGTTCCTTTTTCTGTGCTGAGGTTAGAGCTGGAAAACCCACCAGCATCAGCCTGTGGAATTGATTGTGGGCCTGAAGTTGAAGGAAGATTGTAGGCATCTTCTAAGCCTGGCTTGTCCACCTAAACAATTTGCTCTGCATAGAAGTTCCTGCAGAAGGCCCTCTATTCTATCCTGTAGGCTTGTAAGAGATGAGCGGAGATGAGATGAAAGCTTGATTGAAGATTCAGACTGTTGTACCATATTGCAGATGTTGTCACCTTTAAAGAAAACACTTTATCCCCATTGGTTGCTTGATTTACTTTCAAATGCTTCTACTAAGCATTTTTTACTGCCCAGGATCAAAGCAGTGATGATCTGTTGGCAATAGCTGTTTTCTTTGCCTTTTTATCAGTGACAAGAATGTGAGGTGGAGAGGGGGGGTGACTGCTTTTGTTAAAAAATACTCATTGTATATGCCATTGAAAAGTGGTATAGATTCTTTTTAAAGAAGTTGTTTACATTACTTTAAACAAAGAACACCACTCACTACTGTAGTTCCATTGTTGTGCACAGCCACAGAATGTTCTGGCTGGTATAACATTTTATATTGCTTAGGTATAAGTTGAAAGTGTTAAAGCAGCTTAAGGAGACTTACTCTAGTCACCATTATTCTTAGACTCTTCAGGCTTTCTAGCTAAGGTCAGATCATCAGTCCTGGTCTAATGAGCCTCTTGATTGGTACAATCATTCAAAAGGTACAACAATATGTTTGTGTTTCTGTAATGACATCATTACTCAGCAGTTGGTGGATCTTCCCCCTCTCCTGTAGCAAGGCACATTGATGTTCATCTACTTTTCTGCTTTTAACAGACACTTCAAATGTTAGGGCCAGCTGCTTTGCTTTTATTATCCTATTCATTTCAAGGAACTTACAATGTAAGGACTATGGAGACCTCTTAATAAATTGATCTTTTGCCAACAATCCACAGGCACTAATATTCTCTTACTAAATGCTAAGAATATTTTGTGCTAACACACATATTTACTGCATGCCATTTGACTAAAAAAGTGGGCAGCATTAAAATATTCATTGCTCTAATTAAAATGCACTAAGCCTCATGTGTGCTAAAAAATGTCATTGTGTGCCTCTTTGGAATATGACAGTTATTTAATTTCCACAACACCAGCACTCATTGAAGTGTTGATTATATCATCAGCTACCTCTAGGATACATCTCTAGAAGCTTTACCTTGTTTCTATAACCAAGATCAAGCAGCCAGAGAAATGATTGTATCCATTATGTATCTCACCGTTTAAAAATGTGACTCAAGGTCTAATTTCTGTAAGGTGGCATGCTGTGACATTCAGCTAATGTGAGACACTGAAAGGATGTTAATTTATTGAGTAGGGTTTTATATGATGTACTTTTAAATTACAGAGTGTTTTGCCTTTTTTAATTCTCCTATTTGGTTGAAAGTTTCACTAAAGGTAATTGTTGAATGTGGAGCAAAGTGGAAATGTTATATATCCTTTATTTTAATACTGTTTCTAAATAAATATATATATACATACACACACACACTGTATCTTTCGCTCCATAAGATGCACCTGACCATAAAATGCACCTAGATTTTAGAGGCGGAAAACAAGAAAAAAAAATTCTGAACCAATGGACTGCAGACATAGTACATGACATGACCAGAGACAGCGGACAAAGTACAGGAGATGACCAGAGACTGCGGACATAGTACAGGAGATGACCAGAGACTGCGGACACAGTACAGGAGATGACCAGAGACTGCAAACATAGTACAGGAGATGACCAGAGACTGCGGACATAGTACAGGAGATGACCAGAGACTGCGGACATAGTACAGGAGATGACCAGAGACTGCAGACACAGCACAGGAGATGACCAGAGAGTTCAGACCTTTGGGGAGGGGGGTCAGGTACCCGAATTTGACAGGTACGCGCTCCTACTTCCACGTAGTTGTCCTCCCCCCTCCCTCCCCGTAGTCTTGTGAGACACATGACAGGTCCCACAAGACTACGGGGCCATTCACAAAGTGCAGCGCTTCTCGCACATGTGCAGTGGGCACACGGCTGTGAAGCTGCAAGCTGTCCCACACTGAAGATGCCGGCGCTAGGGGGAGGATGGCCAATGAAAGCAGGACAATGCTGGACCGAGGAACAGGTATGACGGAGAAGTGGGTTATTCTACACAGTAGAGCCGAGCGGCCGACCCGGTATGCTAACACGGCAGTGGCGGCGGCGGGAATACTGGGCCAGCCACCCCATATTCGCTCCATAAGATGCACAGACATTTTCCCCCATTTTTGGGGTGCTAAAAACTGTGTCTTATGGAGCAAAAAATATGATATATATATATATATATATATATATATTGATATTTATATATATATATAGTATATTTACAGTGTTTATGTGATACACCTAATTGTTGCCAGCTAAAGGTACATGTTATCAATAAAGACATTAATGAGGAATCTGATGGATCACTTCTATCCACATTCTGAGGTCATGAATTTCCATCACATGTTTAAAATGTATTTTACATTACAGTAAACCAAACAAATGAAAGGATATATTTAATAGAAGCAACACAGGAACCAAGCAGATGAAACTCAGCAAAGGGCTAACATGTTTCATGCTTTACCAGAGCTTAGTCATAGCCTGGAACGCTATGGCCATACACTGTTAAAGTGTGAAACATGTGAGCCTTCTGCCAAGCTCCCTCTACTTGGTTCCTGTGTTGTTGTTTTATCATATTTAATCTCTTCCTACTGCCACCTCCCAGCCCTTTAAGAGCTTCTAAATTCTGGGAGGTGGAGGCAGGCATTCAGGTCATGTGATCGCTTTGATTGGCTGTCACAGTGGTCACATGATTGGAAAGCTCCAGATCCATCCAGAGCTTTCTGGTACCCACCGGTAACTGCTGGGAGCGTACAGAAAAATGTTGCATATATGCGACCTCTCTGCATTAAAGCCCACCTGCCGAGAGGCCGCATATATGCATACCTTTGGTAGGAAGAGGTTAAGAATAAGGCTTTATTCACACAGTGAAAAAAATTTTCTGATATTACACGTGTTTAAATGCGTGAAGCAGAATAAAGATGTGTATGCTTATATAACTTGTTTTTATGATAATTTATTTTTTCTCTTTGTTTAGACTTAATTTACACATGTACAAATGTGTATACATGCATTTATATGTGTAAGCATGTAAATCACAGTTTCTTAGATGCATATTTTTGGATTCTTATGTTTACTTTTAGAGTAGGTGAGGTTGTTTTAACTCTCTGACCCCTCTATTTTAAATATTTCTTTTAGGTCCATTCAACATCTCTAAAATCAGTATTGTCTCCAAATGTATCTATCTCTGTTCAGACATAGGCATGAAAACTGCAATAGACTGAAGGCTGAGTTACCGTTATTGTATTATAGAATAATGTATGACCAGTGTAAAGTTACAGGCAAGTTAATGCCCTCTGCTTGCTATAAGACAAGGAGGGACAGCAGCTGTGGTATAGGAAAATGAGTGACCACTGCTGTTACAGGAAAATGAATGACAACTGCTGCATTACCAGAGAATTAATGAACAATGATACATTACAGGAGAATGAATGCAACAGAAAAAAACCTGATCTTGGTGTCACCCCCATAGCCTCCCTAGCGGTCTTATTATGTCCATATTTCTGTGCTCAAAGCGGTACTTTTTTTGCATGGAAATTTGTATTTTTTTATTGTAGGCCTGTAATTTTTAGGAATAACTCACTGAAATCTGTCCAAACAAGGGTCTAGTAAACATCCCGGGTATGTTAAAATTTGAAACACGAAATCATAAATTATAATTTAATAAATAATCATAAAAAATAATATAATAATAATACATTTAATTAAATAATATAATCAAACCAAAAACACTGAAATTTGAAATATAGCGCCAAGTTCGCACATCATTGAGCAAAGTTGCAAAATCATTTTCAGTGTCTAATGAAGAATTTCCCCACGAATCATTATCACTCAATTCTGCAAATGATTCTAATTTACTATCGCTGTTCTCTAGCTGGCCTAAAACCGCTTTTGACCTAAAGGGACGGTTTTTGGACGCCATGGACATTTCTCAGTTTCCAGGCAGAAAGAACAGTAAAAATGTAGGCAGGGCACAGGACAAAGCACTCGGGACAAAATGTATGTGAAATACTTTGATACAGTAATGTTTTACTATGTGATTTTAGTGAATTTAGTGAATGTAACTTTTACAACTTTCAAATTTCCCGCCAGTTCCGTCCCTTTTACATCCTAACGTCGCAGGGAACAGAACCCAAAAGACAGATGCCGGCATCGGCCGGAGGACATTGCAGGGGACACTGCAAGAGGGACATCGCAGGAGCGCAGGATAAGGTAAGTGAAGAAGAGATCCCGAAGCAGCGCTGCAGTGTATTCCCGAGTGTAGCTTGGGGTTACCGTTTGTGGTGCTGAAACTTTACCCTGAGCTACATTCGGGAATACTGCCAGGGAGGTTAAAGTGATACTCTTAAAGTGATATTAAAGGCTTGGGTGTAAAAAAAATAACAAATGAGCATTACTTGCCTGCTCTGTGCAATGGTTTTGGGCTGGAAAATGTTAGGACTGCTTCAGGAGGCCATGTTCTGGCATCAGCACCCTTCCAGGTCAGAGAAGTGATTGGGGCCACCAGAGTGGAATAACCAGGAATGAACTGGTGATAGAAATTGGTTAACTCCAAAAAGCTCTGTTTTGATTTCAGACCAGAGTGCTGGGGCCAGTTGGCAATGGCCTAAAGTTTGACCGGGTCCATAAGCAGCATTCAGGCAGTGGTCCCAAGGATGCTGATGGACCATACATACATGCTGATGATGAGTGTTCAAATCTGGTGAGAAAATAAGTAAGTTGTCCAGGTTCACAATAACACAAACATAAATGATCAGAGAAAATCTCATTAACAAAGTTCTGAAAAATGGCTGGGGCATTACACAATCCAAAAGGCATCACAGGATACTCATAATGATCATCTCTTGTGTTGAAAGCTGTCTGCCACGCATCACCCTCTCGTATCCTAATCAAATTGTATGCTACAATTGTATGCTTAACTATGTTAAGATTTGAGCATCGGAATGCCTATCAAAAAGTTCCCAAATCAAGGGATATTAATTCTTAATAGTAATGGCATGGAGACCTCTATAGTCTGTGCAGAAAAGGAATGGTACACTTCTTGCACTAAGAAGCTGGCCCCAGCTGGAGAACAGATGAATCCTTTTTGTAGTTTTTCCTGAGCATACTCAGACATGACTAGAGTCTCAGGAATGGAGAGAGGGTAAATTCGACCCCGAGTCAGAGTAGTCTCAGGCTGAAGATCATTGGGACAATCATAGGGATGATGAGGAGGCCGACGGTCATCAGCCTTTTTAAAAAACATCATGGAAGGCCTGATAATGTCACTGGAGTATCGATGGGGTGGTGACCTCAGCCACGGGTACAGAAAGAGGCTGAAGCACCTTGTGATAAATGACCTACAGGGGGGTGACATGGACCAGTCCTCTCTAGATCTTTCTCCTGGAAGCGGACATCGATTTGGATGCTAAGGGCAATCAAATCATCCAGGATGAAGGGTATGGTTCTGCAAGCTAGTTCATCCTTAATATGATCCACTAAGCCCTGCCAAAAAGTAGCAATAATGGCCTTATTATTCCATGGCCATGGTGCAAAACTGAACCACGTATTGAACAACAGTGCTTATTTGTCAGAGAAGAAGAATTGCTTCAGCAGCAAATGAGGCCCTATCAGGCACATTAAAAATCTTATGGAAAGCTTTGATCTTGATGATTCCACAGTGGCGAGGCCCAGGCCAGAACATCACTGGCAAGGAGTGAGATGATATATGCCACCTTGGTGCTGTTTGTGTGGAAATGGCAGGCTGGCAGTTCAAAATGAATTGAACACTGATTTATGAAGCCCCAGCAAGCTTTTAAATCACCAGAAAATCAAGGTGGTGGAAGCAACTGGAGTTCTGAGGGACTGTCTGACACAGGAAGAACAATAATATCCAGAATAGAAGGAAGTGGGAACAGAGGGAATAGGAGTGGTTGCAACTTTCAGCTGGTCCAAATGGGAGGAAATTCCTGTAAACATTGCATGATCCTTTCTTCATAGGCCTGATGGATGTCAATTCTCTGTGCCAAACCCTGAAGTTGTTCATATAGAGGCTGCGGGGTCTCCAATGAGAGACTGTTAGGTTTATGTGGTAGTGGGCCCCTGTAGAGCACCAAACTGAGTTTCCCCAGGGCATGGTCTAAGCCCCACCCTGATTTTTTCACCAGGGCCCCTGATAGTGGGGATGGACTTGCAGCAAGCTGGAACCAGGCTGCAGCCCCCAGAGATGCCTAGCTGTCGATAAGGAGACCACTCGGCTATGCAGAGAACAGATGGCAGGATACAGAAAAGGGTCTGGCAAATGAGCTGAGTTCAGGGAAAGTGGCAGGCAAGCACAAATCTGGAGTAGGTTTATGGAAAGTCAGACACAGTACTGCAAGGAGAACCAGGAAGTCAGAGAAACTGGGAAGTTGCTCATGCAACATGGGTTGCACTGAACATATCTTCAATAGGGAAACACACTTGGAGGTGGGCCAGGAAGTAATAGAAGGGAAAGGAATATAAATCCACAGTATAGAAGACAACAACATAGCTGAACAGAGAAGCCAAAGAACACATGTGAATAGAATCACAGACCCAGCACAAACACTGCAGCAAGGAGGTAAGAATTTCACAGGCAGGAAACTGCAGGCTAAACCATGAAAGTATCCCCTGGCTTAAAATCTTTTTTTAAAAATATCAACTTGTATATCTAAATTCTCCTTCCTGGAACAATCGTGCTTAATCCTGAGAAATTGATCTTTAGGTACTGTATGTCCCGCAACCACTCGCGGTGGTGACAATTTTGTACAAGAATATATCAGTTTTTTTAAAATGTCCTATTAAGAAGATGGTCCTTTTTAAAAAAAAATGGTAAGATCAAGAAAATTGACTTTACTATTGCTCACTTCATATGTCCACTGGCTGTCCCATGTGTTATCATTTAAATAAACCATAAAGTCCTGTAGGGATTGAATTTCACCTCTCCATATGAGGGCATCATCCATAAACCTTCTTTACAGCACTACTTCTAGTCTTGGCTTGTCAAAAATGGTACTCTCCTCACAGTGAGCCATAAATAAATTGGACACACTTGGGCTTAACTTGCCACCCATGGTAACCCCCACCTATGATAAGTATGTGATAAAATATTATTAAACCCATTCTTATACTTCTGATTTATTCAGTAGAAAAATTCCACCACCTGTGTCTTTCAGTTGTATGATCAATTTCTTTAATCTGCAAATGATTTAATGTTATCCTGAATATACTTATTTGATTTATTTTGAATTTCCAATTCTTCTAAATATTTGCAACCCAAATGCTTAAAAAACTGCTAGACTAGCAAGTAAAGAGCCTGGAGGTTTAAAAAGTGAGGCATTGGAAAAATTAGCGTTTGTTACTCCTGGGAGGGGTCCACCACTATTCCATATAACTGGATCACTCAGAAAATGCCTTTTAATACTTAATTTGGGGACAAAGTCTTGAACATCTATGAAGGTTTCAAATGTGTTTAATTTCCTTGGGGAGCACATTTTAATCATTTATTTAATAAATTTAATTTAGAGTGGGTTAAGCTAGTTCCATGTCCAATAGAAAAAGTAAGACCATAAGACGATCTAGAGGAGGAAGAAGAAGAAAATGTAAAAAAGAGGAAATTTAAAAAAACAATGGTATTTCTTAACGTAAGTGACACTGTGTGGACAAAATAAGTAGGGCGGAGCTACAGCAGTAACTTTATCACACCCACAAGCTTGTCAGAGTGCTGAGGCATTTACATGCTTGATTTTACCTACATTTTGTGAGTGCCACTCTCTCTCACACTATGAATTTCCCGTCTTTTTTCTTCATGTGTGCATTTATGGTATTTCATTAACTGGAACATTTGTTCGTACCTATGTTATTACTACATTTGAAATATCTAACTTAGAAGAGCTTTGTCCACTTCTGCGTGCCTGTTGTTATGGACAGAATAAAGTGAAAACTGACCTCCATTAACTTGGGGTCCAATCCTCTAGTTGGAGGTTTATTTATATGAGGTGGTGGAGCACAGCAGACTGGAAGAAGTGCTGTTGAAGTTTCTTTGTTGGGACATTTTTAAACAGACTTTTTATCAATTTCTCCACTGATCCAATACATGTTGGATGTTTATATAGTTTTCTCTGCACATTTCACTTATTTTATTTTTTGCACTAGTTCACTGATAAAGTTGGTAGTATAAATCTGAATTACGATATACTGATATATTGAAGTACACTGTCTTTAACATAACATAACAAAGAAATTACCATGCTGGAGTATGTCAAGAAAATAGTAGACCCACAATGCAGGTGGTACATATCAATGGTCATATTATATAAAACAAACAGACAAAAGATATAAACCAAAAACATTACAATCAAATGCAAAAGTCAGAAAATTATGACTGAGCAAGGGATAAAGCCATAGAAGCATACAACAAACCCATGGTAAGGGTCCATAAAGAAAATCTACTCTTGGCATCTCCACATCCCACCAGCCAGCCAACGCAGGAATCAGGAACACAGAGAGAACAGTATACCAGCAATAACAAAATACTAAGGTAATTTCAAGAAAGAGAAAAAAGAAAGAAAAGGAAACCGAGAGACAGAAAAATAGATTTAGAGTCTGCGCAAAGACCTGTTCCACCCGCCACTATTCCTCATTCAGTAGGGAGCTGGAGATATCAGATCCAGGGATCTCAAACCCGTTCAAACCTTGAGGACTTATCATTCAAGATACTGGCCAGCTTTTCATTAAGCATGATCCATGTCAACCTTCATTTCATCACTGCCAGGTCTACCACTGGTTTCTTCCAGGCAGTCGCTATAGCAATTTATGCCACAAGAAACATGAAAAATATCAAGGTCTGAATATGCTTAGGAACACCATCAATAGGCTCTGTAAGAAGAGAAACTGGAGTTTTTCACTATGTTCACCATTGTCATTGAATAAATTAAGTTATGTAGTCTTATACAAATTCACTGGAGTTTGACTCAAGTCCACCAACTGCGGTATATTGTACTGATCTGTCCACAACCCCTAAAGCACAAAGAAGTGGACTTTTTGTACATTTTGGAGAGTCAGTCCAGGACAAGATACCATCTAGAAAGCACTTTAAATCCCGCCTCTACAAAGACAACATTCAAAATACCCCTATGTGACGATCCCACGATCGCTGCCACCAATATGTGACGGGCGCGGTGTCAGACCCCATCCCTTCTCACCAAACTCGTGACCAAAGGACTAGCCAATCTAAAACTGTGCTGTCACGTGCGTAACAATGCCAAGCCCAGCTGCACCCTGCACAAAGATTTTCCAGCAAATGAACTACAATCTATGTACCTGCAGCCTGGACGCTATTGTTACTGGGTCGGGTTAATTACGCAATTAACCCTTCACACTGCCACCACCTCCTTTTTGTATAGAGAAAGAGGAAACTCAGCAATACACTAGGATGATTGTTTAACCATCAGTATTCCGCTATCTCTACAGACCGGTTATACAGAGGGTTAAATACTCATAGTAGCGCTCTTTTTAGAGGCAGGGATTCGTAAATTGCAATTAAGAGCTATAGAAACAATTCAACACTTTCATAAAGTAAGATTTATTACTAAAAGGTCGAAAGGGTGCAGTAAAATATTTACAGAAGGAAGATGTAACCAATATATATATGTAAATATACAGAGTACAACAGCACAGCAAACAGATAACAGAAAGACGTTTAGGTGAACAGTACTTGCCAAATAAATGTCTGGGGTTAAGCAGTTCCAAGTCTGATGAGCAAAAAGAAAAAGTATTTCTGGTCTCGCATTGGGTTTCGTTGTTGCCGCGAGATTCTCCTTTGCGTTCTGTCCGATAGATTTTATATCGAACGGTCCTAACTTGTCTGACTCCTCACTTGTCTGACTGCTCCTTTTTCTACACAAAATCAACTAGTATCTTCCTACCACGACAAGCCAATACCTTATTTGGCAAGAGGATTGTTAGTCAGAGCTCAGCATCGTACGCTGCTTGCATTCCTGAGGGAGGGGGGAAATTGGAGGAGGGAGACTGATTTGGGAGTTTAAGAGAAATACCAAAATGTAGTTGTTTGGAGCAGAATGGATGACTGCGCCCATCTCTGTGTGCATGATTGTGACACCCTATACTTAACCAAATCCTCCAGTCAATGTCCTCCCCTAAATCCCATTCCCAAGCTAGCATATAAAGTAATTTCATAGTAAAAAAATTGTTTATACAGCATCTAAATGTTTCCCATCTGAGCCTCTCCATGAAAATATCTTGATTCATAGGCTGTTTGTGTAGTTATATCATCAGTGGATCTCTGCAACTGACATAAAAAATGCATAATTTGCTGCAAGCAGGAGTGCTCCAATGGAGGCATCTCCAACTGCTTTGTAAAGTAGGAAGCTTCCCCTGTGAGCAAGAAAATTATCTATTTTTACCCACCATTGAAAATCATGTGGACAGAAGCCAGGGGGAATGCAGAGTTTAGAAATAAAGGTGCCACAGGGGTATGTGAGAACTGGAGCAGTACTGATTTACAAAAAGAGTCCCATACTTGCATAGAGTGAGAGATGGGGGGGACACAAGATCGATTTATGCTGTTTAAGCAGGATCCACATCAAGAGATCAATGGGGAGGGGGCACAAGTCTGTGCTTCCAGAGTAATCCACTCTGGTTTGTACAATGTAGAATAATTTTGAAACAATTGTTCTACCTGCGCTGCCTTATAATACTGTTTGAGGGCCTAAACCCCCAACCCTCCAAATTCTCTCAAAGTATATAAAGTGTGTCAAACTAACTATGTCCCTTGGGACCCCAAATAAACTTCAACAGCTGAGCCTGGAATTTCTGAAGTTCCTTAATCGGAACTGTCACTGGCAGGGTGCAAAAATAATATAAGACTCTGGGGAGCACCGTTTTAAGAATGGACCATGTAACATGCTCCCATAGCTACAGCAGTGCCTGCTGCCCCCCTCCCCCTCTATCAAATAATATGGAGAGAAGTTTCCCTGTACTATCTGTCAGATTTGAAAACAGCGTGGCCATGTGGGGCTCCGTGGACTTTCATGAATGAATGAACTGCAAATCCTGAGAGCTTTAGAGGCTGTGGGCTTGTAGTTTTCAATGAACTACCACGGCACTGTGGAGCGCCATGTGGTAGTTCATTGAAGCTTCCTGCTAGTATATCTGCTTGCTCGTACATCCCGTATGACAAGCAGATATTCTGACAGGTCTGCAGGAGACCTGCATGACATCAGTGATCTACAGATCGCTGGTGTAATGCTTTCCAGGCTCCTTTGGACAAAAATAATAAATACACATTTTTTTACCTGCAAAAAAATGTGCATTTATTATTTTTGACCAAAAGGTGAACTTATCCATTAATTCTGAGACAAAGTAGAGAATTAATAATTTGGTAATTTGCCATATGTACTATTTAATATTACATATATAATATGGCCATATGTAATATGGCGTATAATGCCCATTTAGGCTCTGTAGGACATCCTCATTCAGGTTAATATTCAGAGCTTCAGTTTTCTCACAATTAAACACTTGTCAGATATACTGCAAAAATGTTTGAAAGGGTCCAGAACTGATGAGAGAGGGGTATGATAAGAAGTAAGAAAGAGCAATAAATCATCCGTAAACAACACACATTTTTAATGCCTTCCGCCACTGACTATTCCTAAAATATTCAAGTGGCACAGGCCAAGGTTTCAATGTGGATGATAAATAAAATGGTTGAGAGGGGGCAGCCTTTTCTAGTGCCTGTCATTAAGGAAATAGGATCAGAAAGATAGCCCTTTAAAAGTATGCAAGCAGCAGGATTACTGTACAGGGCCTGGAGAAAAGATAGAAACTAGGGGGCAAAATTCCATTTATACAAAATTCTAAAGAGATAAGTCCAAGAAATGCTGTCAAAAAATGTTTGTATACCAAGTGATAGCAACATGCCATTTCTCATGCCAACCTGATCCCAGGAGGTATGAAGCACTGAAATCAAGTCACTGGCCTGTCTAATTTGATCCGAAGCCTGGCGATCAGGTACAAATCCAACGTGATCAATGTGAATATAGTTGATTAGAAAAGTGTTCAATCTGGAAGCGTACATCTTCAACAATAGTACAATATTTTATTTTCATGTACAGGAGAATGAATGACTACTGAAGTAACTGCTGCTGTTACAGGAAAATGACTAGCCACTGCTACATTATAGGAGAATGAATGAATGACCACTGCTACATTACTGGAGAAAGAGTGACTACTGCTAAACTATAGAAAAATGAATGCCTACTGCTGCATCACAGTAGAAGGATTGACCAATCTTCATGTTATTTCAAAATATATAATTTAGGTACTGCTGCTGTGCTTCCAGTCTACAATGCAATGTCAATCACCACCAGGCAATACTGATTCAACCTAAAGTCCAGGACAATGAGACTGAGGAATTGCCACTTACTATTTGGAAAGTAGCACCTGCATGATTGTAGCTGAATGTCTGAGGGTGCTACATTATCAGAACCCTCAGATCCAGAACCCTGGAACTTAGAATCAAATCTGAGAATGTTCCTACACAATGAGATGGTTATACATGTCATAGACCAAAAAATCAAAGACATCTATGATCTAGCAGGCAATGCGTACGTTTAGCTGCAGGTAACTCAAAAGTAGTATAGAAATGATCATTTATGGCTCCTGACCCTGGCAATAGGGATGCTAATTTAAAAAGATATGTGAAGCAGATACGTTTGGTGTTCTTATTCCTTTTCTGCAGTTACATTGCTTGCTGCAGACAGACTGAATGTAAACAGGGCAATATTTATACTGGTTTGGGCCAGTTCTTAATGCAAAAGCAAAGAAGATGGTAAGAGGCTATATTTTTAAAATTTCTTAGTATCCCTGTTTATAAATATAAGAGACAGTGTTTAAAATGTGCAGTGTTTATTTAAAGATATAAACTTGTGGTTTAAACGTTAAGACGTCAGAATATATCTTGTCTGCTTTAAATGAGAATTATTTAGTTTTTTTGCTAAACTGAAAAGAGATTCCTCAGAATTGTTCAGCTGAAAATAGTGGAAATTTACTTCTACCCAAAAGCTATTGCAAAGATTGCTGAACATGAAATAACAAAGCAATTGCTTTTATTCGTAGTATAAATGCTTGAACATTTCTTTTGTCATGCTTTCATGGTATACCTTTAAAAAGCTGTACATAATATTTTACTGCCTGAACAAACCACATTTTTACCCATACCTGAGCCATGACTTTTATTAGTGTAGATTTATAAAATGTGTTTTAAAAAAGCTTTAGGCAGAAATATTTGTCTACAAATATATATGATTTGTCCTACTTTTACGGAAAATTTTAAGGCTGTGGTAGAAATTTCTAATACAGATCTCCAGGAAAGCTCCTCTGTCTTACGCTATATTTAGAAAACATTCCAGATTTTTTTTGTATCCACTGCTGAAACTCTTTTCTTAGCTATATCTCTTTTTGACCCTGTAGACAAAAGCAAGCATTGCAGGGATTCAGATCCTGCATTAGATTGCTTGTTTCTCTGGGATTCATGGAAGTAGAAGGCAGCTCTGGGCTAAGAATCAGTTGTTTTTTTTTCAGTGGTTTTTAATTAAACCTCCTTCTAAAGGAATGCAAAGAGTAGCAACTCATGGCATCCATTTTCATCTGTTATTTTTTTGGCAAATGATCGTATTAAAATTTTATTAAACGCTATTCTTTACTTTATACGTTTTTAAATATTGCCAAAAGCAATTACAAACATGAAAAATTTATTTTTTAGCCATATACTCTATCTTTTTTTAATTTGTAATAAAAATAGTATTCCATTACATTTTAGGTATACAGCACAAATTCAAGCTTGTATGTGTAAATGTTCTGCTTTCTGTTGGATCTGGATTCAGATAGTAGCCAGTATAATGACTGTGAGCTCCTCCTCTTCCTCTTTTGTTGAACTTATTCTCAAATAATCTGAAGTCAAAATCCTTGATAGGATAGTGGACAATAACTGCAGTGCA
Organism: Staurois parvus; assembly: GCF_062004578.1. Lineage (NCBI taxonomy): Eukaryota > Metazoa > Chordata > Amphibia > Anura > Ranidae > Staurois > Staurois parvus. The sequence goes on along the minus strand of NW_028318400.1, from coordinate 6,677,357 downwards.
GTAAGTAAACTCTTTCCAATCTTCTGACTATGACCTGACTATGGAATGATACATTGTTTTGAGTAACTGCATTTGCACATGATTCTTTTCATTACCCTGTTAAATAAATTGGATATATTATGTATGTTTTTATCTGCACTGGAGGTTTACTTTAAAGGGTTAGTTCACCATTTGCTTATATTTGCCAAAAACCTTCACTATGCATTACAGTGTCCTTAATACATTAACATGCTGTGCTTCATTTTGTAAAAGATTCCTTACTTTTCCAGTTGCTACTGTTCTCCCCATAAACAGATGGAACGAAATACAGTGCCAAGTGTTGGATGCAGAGGTACAGGTGTGGATTTTACTCTGGTATACTGTAACAGATAGTATTCACTGGTACTGATATGGATTTTACACTAGTACTATGTAACAGAGACTGAGCACTGGTAAACTGACAGATGTGGATTTGACCCTGGTAGGCCGTGAGAGATATTTATCACTGGTACAGAAGTGGATGAGCACTGGTACACTGTAACAGATGTGGATTTGACCCTGGTAGGCCATGAGAGATGTTTATCACTGGTACAGAAGTGGATGAGCACTGGTACACTGTAACAGATGTGGATTTGACCCTGGTAGGCCATGAGAGATGTTTATCACTGGTACAGAAGTGGATGAGCACTGGTACACTGTAACAGATGTGGATTTGACACTAGTAGGCTGTGACAGATGTTGATCACTGGTACAGAAGTGGATGACCACTGGTACACAGTGACATAAGTGGATCACTGGTGCAGATGTAGATCACTGGTACACTGTGACAGATGTGGATCACTGGCACAGTTGTGGAATTGTATACTGGTACACCATGACAGATGTGGATCTTACACTGGTACACTGTGACAGATGTGGATCACTGGTACAGATGTTGAATTTTACACTGGTAAGCCGTGACAGATATGGATCACTGGTATAGATGTGGCTTTTACACTGGTATGCTGTGAAAGATGTGGATCACGGGTACAGATGTGGATGACCACCAATCAGGGGCAGACTGACCATTTGGAAACACAGGCACTGCCCGAGGGGCCTGGGGTCAGTAGGGGGCCCCATGAGATGCCCTCGGTACCTTTTTCATAGGCTTTTTTGAGTTTGGGCAAGGACACAGAGGCCCCATGATCCCCTATTGCCCGGTGGCCCCATGAGTTGTCAGTCCGCCCCTGCCACTGATACACCGTGACGGATGTGGATCACTGATACTGTGTTACATATGTGGATCACTGGCACTATGACAGATGTGGATCACTGGTACTGTGACAGATGTGGATCACTGGTACTGTGACAGATGTGGATCACTGGTACTGTGACAGATGTGGATCACTGGTACTGTGACAGATCTGGATCACTCTCACTGTGACAGATGTGGATCACTGGTACTGTGACAGATGTGAATCACTGGTACTGTGACAGATGTGGATCACTGTTACTGTGACAGATGTGGATCACTGTTACTGTGACAGATGTGGATCAATGTTACTGTGAAAGATGTAGATCAATGTTACTGTGACAGATGTGGATAACTGGCACTGTGACACATGTTGATGACAGATGTGGATCACTGGCACTGTGACAGATGTGTGGAACCCAGATGTGAATCACTGATACTGTGACAGATGTGGATCACTGGTACTGTGACAGTGTAATGTGTGGGTGGAGTGTGTTTGTCTAACTCACAGATCGTCTCTGCTTCTCCTCACTAGCGGGCTCTGTTCAATTGAATGGCGGCTTTGTTTACATCACTTGACAGCTGTGATTGGACACAGCCATCATGTGATCAGAAGGGCCAATTATAGAGCCCTTCTGCCAAGCGGCATTGCTCTGTGTCCAGTGGACACAGGCACACAGAGAGCTTGCAGCTGCGTGGACATGTTCTGAAGGACATTCAGGAACATTCACTCAGAACAGTGAAGCTCCCACCTGGCAGTTTCTGTGCTGTGGCCAGGTGGGAAGCGGTTAATTTAACAAGTTGAAGTTAGGAGCTGATTGGCTACCATGCACAGCAGCACCAGATTCTGAGTGTTCCAGTTTTAGCAAATCTCCTCCTCAGAGTTATTCCATTTTGAAGAGGATCACAGATTCAGTGAGTGGGTAACTATAGCTGCTGGAGTTGCTATTTTATTTTGAAGAGCTGCTGAGGATTGCATTTTGTGTTTTTTTTAGATAACATTAATGGAAAATGTTATTTATGAAGAAGCAAATATTTTCTATTCATTTTAATGAGCAATAATATCACACCATTTCCTACATCGTGTAGTTAACATATGGTATGTGTTGCTAATGCTTAACATATGAAGGTCATAGTGTTCATGAAATACGTGTTCAGATGATTTTTGAGAAAATGTAAATGATAAGCTACAGTATAGGATAAAGAAATACTTGTCAACATCCAGTCAAATTACTATCTATCTTGATCACTGACAAATCTCCTCCCACTCCATGAGGAACATACAAGTAAACTTTTCAATAAACAGGGAAATAGATGGAGGGTCAGAATACACTTGTGCAACATAGAAATGATTATAAGGCATCATGCACACAGTAATGCTCCAAATATGCAGGATTTTTTTCTGCCAGAAATTGCATGAAAAAAATGCTATCTGTATGCACATGTACGAGCAAATGTATGCAGGGTTACATGTGTATTGTGCTCAGCGTAAATGCATTCTACTGGCTGGAATACTAATTTATTATGGCCATTGTAATCATTTACATGCATACACGTGTCCTTATGCGCATTTCAATGCATCTATGTGCATATAAGTGTAAAAAAAATGCTGTTAACCTGTGCTCCAAACCCAAGATTGGCACATTTTTTATGCACCTGAATGCTGCACACAAATACATGCATAAACATCCCCATGTGCGTGGCAACATTGAATAACATGCAGCTGTGTTCATAAAAAAATGCTACCCCCTTTTCTTAGTTATATAGGAGATGGCAATTGTTTCACCTATTCAGTTGTCTTTCATTTGAATGGCCAGTTTTCCAGTGAGTCACACTTGGAAAAACTGTCTGATTTTAAATATTTAGACTAATAGCAAACTTTTTGTCTCCTCATTGGAACGCCTGCTACATTTAAAGAGATTTGAGGCTTTGGTTTTGTGGAGATGGTATAGCAGTGTTAGATGTTCCAGTAGCCACTAGAACACTGGAGTAAGGAGAACAAGAAAACAGTATCTGTTAGGCTGTCCCAGCCAATAGCACAATGAGTACAAGCTGAAACAGACATTCTTGTAAATTGACTGACCACCCCTTACTGGATTCCTCTTTAATGGAGGAATAAAAAAAGGTTCAATCCAGAAGCCATTTTTTCATTTTTTGTTTGTGTTTCAAAATAATTTTAGGCCTGAAATCAGATACCCTGAAGAATAAAATATTGTACTTCCAATTTGTTATGTCACACAATAGTAGCACAACAGTTTATACACTAAAATGGATTATAGGACACATAAACACAATATATTACCCATTTTTTTGGGTAAAATATAAAATTTTAGGTTGTGCCAAGTAAATAGAAGCCTAGCATTTCAAGCCTTAAAATTGCATGCATCCATGAAACGGCAAAAATTAGGAACCATATTTTTTCCATAGGTAATGTTTAAAAAGACCCTACAGATCATTAGTTTAAAGTTAACCATAAGTAATGTACCTAGATTTATTGCACAGCTATATGTGTATTTCAATTAACATGTTCACATATAGGCTACCGCGATGCATGGTTTAGATATGTTTTTTATGAGGGGAAGGATTTTAAATTATTGGGTGTATCTTTAATGTTCTCTACTTTTGTTTGCTTTTTTTTTTTACTAATTTTTTTTTTAATCACATGGGGCAAAAATGTCCCTGCTGTTTGATCTGCCCTCCAAAAAAAACTAATAGAGTGCATCTCACACTTCATTGCCTTCTTCCTCAGCAATACTGGCTAGGGAAGGTGACACCATGACCCAGAACTTCTGTTTTATGACCCAGAACATCTCTTTTACATGTTGCTTCTGAGTCATTAATTGGAAGGAGAAATCAGCAAATGGACATTTGCTGATCATCTTCCTCTCTATTCAGCAGCACCCACCATGCCAGCCCTGGGTCTGTTGATGGGTGCTTGGAGACTGGTAAACATTGGTGAGTGGCATGTTGCTGCAGTTGTGGAAGTGATCATTTACACCTGAAATCTGACAGTTAGCTTTACAAACTTACACACAGTATGACAACCAGAAGTGTGTTTAAAAATCCCTGATTCCAGCATTTTTAAAATGGTCCCGGGGTGCAAGTGTTTAAACATAGAATAATAACAGGAAACAGCATACACATTACAATGTAAGTGACAAAAGCATACTCTGTTTTGCCTTTTAAACTATTGTCTGCTGCTCAATTAAATGAGAAGTATAAACTTAAACAGGAAACAAATGGTTACTTAAATAAGGTACTAACCAGGATACATTTCCAGAAAGTGTAGCTGACACAGGTGAGACTGCATCTCTTGAAGAAATAAAATTATGATGTGTAAGAACAAATAGTTTTTTTTAGCTGAAAATTCTGAGGTATGCCATCAAGGCAATGTTAGGGACCTGTGAAACATTCATGTGACAGTTGATGGGAAATACAATTGTAATTATTGACTGGTTGTCTGTGGATATTCAAAGAGTCTCCCCAATGCTGAGCACACACAGCTTTATAGAGTATGGAGGAATCCAATGTTACTGAAAGATTTCTACAAATAGGCACAGATCCTATAGGATCAATATTCGGTAGCCACTAATTTCTTTTTGCTCTCTGTATGCATTAAAATGCTTCCTGCATAGTGAAAGTATTTGGCTATACCAGGTGTAGACTTGTTGTTGAATCCTTGCTTCTTTGGACCTAGAAAGAACGATCTCCTTATGTTGCAGTTTGGGCACATTTCAAGATATTGGGAAGTCATAAGGTTGACCCTAAGATAACGCAGTAAATTCATATCTTTGTATTTCTCAGATATGCCAATAAATCAAAGGTTGGATCTTATTTTTTTCTAAGTTCTCTATATTTCTCTTCCATAGAGGAAATAAGAAGTGATTGGATTTCTGTTTTGTTTTTAGAAGTTGATCTTCTAGGCAGTCAGGTGATGGTTTCCAGAGCAGTTTCCATAGTTTTTGTTTTATTGATGCAAACTTTTTCAAAACATTTTAGACATTGATTTAACATTAGCAGGTGAGGGAAGAGTTACACTGATCTGGGAAGAATCATCAAGATGTTCTGGGTGACTCGATGGAGGCAAGTGTGAGGATGAGAGTGACTCTTTTCTGAATTTTGTTCTTTTTTTCCAATTTGGTTAGGTTTACTGCTGCTTGTTTGTGTTTATCCAGCTATTTTTTTCCATGTTGAAATTGGGTAGAGTTGCTAGAGAATACATGTCCTTTGCAGGCAAAATTGATATCTAAATCTAAATGGGTAATAATTATAAATTGATCAATGGTACAGCAAAGCACCATCACATGCTGGACACAGGCATCTGAGTAGAGTCACTCATTATTGCACTTTAAATTCTGTAAGGAAGGTCTTTTCAATAGTAGTAATATGTAGTAAGCAGTTTCAAAATAGATGAGGGGTGATATGTTATATGAGAAGAAAATGCAACAAAATGTTAATGTAGAATGTCTCGGAAAAAGAAAGTGCTCATATACAGGGGTTAGACAAATAAATGGAAACACTACATGATTTGCAGGTGTGAAAGTGAAGACATGTTTTGTTGACTGAGATTGATCTCTGCAGTCACGTTTTGAAGCAGTTGTTTTTTTATTCTGGGTCACAATCCTTCGCAATATCCTTTTGTCTCTTTTGATCAATTGACCATGTCGACTGTGCTTATGCTTATCAGACGATGTTTTCCTAGAAACTGTATAACCTTTAATACTGTACCTTGTGACATGGTAAATAAAAAATAGTCAAGGTCAAAAATATCGTCACTTTCACACCCACAACTCATATAGTGTTTCCATTTTTTTGTCTAACCCCTGTAGTCACACCATCATGCCACCATTAGAAATATTAGATTTAGGTATTCTGCTATAGTTAAGAGAGTTTACTGCTGCGTTAGTAGTAATATGTAGGCCAGTGAGGAGGATCATCTTCGGTCAATCTAGTGTAAGGGGCACCGGTTAGTGTGCCTTCAAGCCTGAAGCCTGCACCAGACACCACCCAGTGGAAGCTAGCAGGGGAGTGAAACACAGTGGAGTAGAGTGAGTCATGGCCTCAATATCTGTGGACAGTTGGACAGCTGGGTTGCAGATAGGCAAAATTTGTGTTATTCGGAGATTCAGATGACATAACACATGATCCAAATTGATTCTGATCAATTTGTTTTTATTCTAGTGAATGCAGCGTGAATCTTCTCATAAGGTTATTATTGTATTGGGGTTGAGAGATCATTCATTTAATTTGTATGTGCAAGCCCAACAAATAAAGTTGGTTGGGAATGGGTAAATTAATTACACTTCAACCACTTTCATCATTTCGGGTGGACGTCACATGATATCCTCCTGAAACGAGCCTCGCACATGCCCTCACTGTGGGTGCAATATGTCATATGTACCTACAGTATGTTCATATGACATATTGAACATATGTACATATGTTGCTGCAACCAATCACAGGCGATCAAATGACAATTGTAAACAATAAATGGCTTCAATTCATGCCATTAATTATGTACAATTGTATTGCTAGATGTGATTGGTCACAGTGATCACATGGTACATACACTGCCAATCAGAGCCCATCTGTACCATGTAATTAGCTGTGTCCAATCACAGCTAATCACAACAAAACACACTGAATAGATTTCATTCAGTAAAATGTTTGCTTATAACAGTGAAATTCACTGCTATAGGCAATCATAACATGTAAAAAAAATTCTGATTACTTCCCCAGAGTCATACAATGTTACTATGGTAAAAATATATTGCTCTGGTAACAGTATATTGCTCTGATCACAGTGTGTTAAAACAAATCATTAAAAAAAAGAAAAAACATAATGAAAAAAAATAAATTTTTAAAAATTATTATTTTTTCATACTGTTACAAGTCAGTGTCCCTGATCACCACCACACCAGTTATGTGATGACACTGTACTGCACTGGTGACACTATGTTAAAAAAAAATTGAGATTTTTTTTATTTCTTCATTTACCTAAAAAAATGACTCTCCATGTCTCTTACTAAATACCTTGGATTGTCTACTTTTTAAAAAGGGGTCATTTGGGGGATATATGTACTGTCCTGACATTTCATCAAGAAAAGAGATAGGCCGTCAGTACATCAGGACTGATCATTTTTCAGATATAAACCCTAATTTGCGGACTCTCCGACAGACTAAATAACACTAATTTGGGTTATTTTCACCAAAGAAATGTAGCAGAATATATTTGGCCTAAATGTATTTAAGAACAATTATTTATTTGCAAAATTTTATAACAGAAATGAAGAATTTTTTTTTAATTGTTGATATTATTTCATTTATTTAGCAAAAAATGAAAAACCTAGTGGTGATTAAATACCATTTCATGAGCTGTGAACTATGGTAAGGTGGCATTGTATGGCTGAGGGTTTACAAATGTGCCAACACCCTCCAGCTCTTCCATCAGCTTTTGACAGTTAGTGGTGGAATTGGAGTAGACAGGGATAGCAGACAGTCAGAACAATTTAAGGGAGAGATGGTTACTGCTAAACATTGTTGCATACAGAATATACAGTGCTATACATTATACAAAGTTATATAGCACTGCTGCCACCTTAGATTGAATTGCAGTATGGTGGGCTAAAAAGAAGTAGTGTACCCCCTGTATTCAATGTCATGTACAGTACTCCATTTCTGTGAATTTCAGTTTGGTGGGTTACATATTATTGTTTACCACCTTTTGTATTCACAGCAAATAAACTCAATAGGTTTTTTTTTTTTATGGAATCATTTTTGTGTCAGCAAAACCTTGTTATTCTTCCACGTTCCTTTTTTATGGGATGTTTTATTTATTTAGAGTTTGCTTTTTTCTTTTTTTCCTGCTAGAAAAAAAATAATAATAAAGGTTTGGGTTTTTAGGCTGGTGATTTCGGTTCAGTGTTTTAGTTATACTTTTTTTTTGAGGGTATACTTTATTTCTATATGATGTTTATAGTGTCTACTTTTTTTGGGTGTGGCGGGAGGGGAAGCAGCATGAACTTGTTGCTAACACAAACAAAGCTGCCCTTTTGCTAGCAGCACATCACCGCATTCTGTTGCAGTCCCGTTTACTAGAAGTCACCACATTGTGGAGTGTACCAAAGTGCCACATTTTCAATCCCACTGATGCCATAGCTGCAAACAAAATTAAGAAATCCCCTCTTTTCCTCATGTCTGGGAGGCCTAATTGGAGATGCAGAAAATGCACTTACAGCCATGGGCTGTCAATTACTATTTTTGCAAGTATGAGACAAGCACAGGTTCTTGGGATCTGGATTTTTTCAATGTAACCTGATTCAGGACCCATGTTATATCTTATCACTATTTAAAGAGGTGACCAGAATTATAGGCAGTGATGAAGTGGGGATCTGTGACATGATTTCTTTGGTGTTCCTGCTGAAACAAACACTATATGGATCTAGAGCCATAGCAACAAAATGAACTGAAGAACTTCCTGCTGTCTTAGAGTCTGGATGATCCTTTCACAGCTGACTCCAACCCTGTGAGGCATCACCAGACACAGAAGGACCACAAGGAGAATGGGCAGAGTTGAGGTGCTTGCTTTGAGGTATATGAGGACATGGGGCAGGTTTTGATGGGAAAATTTCACCCCTACCAAATTATGGTAGTTGTATGCAGTTGGGGTGAAATCATTGAGGACACAGCAATAATGAGGACTTAAGTTCCTCTGCAGCAAAAAATGTGTTGTAGATGGACTCATTCATGCTGCAGTGCCTGTAGAAGGACCCCACGATTTGGGCCATCAAGGAGTGAAACCATTACTGTTTTTTTCAACCTTTTGGAACTACCAAAGATTATCCTGTCTCCCAGAGGGAGCAAAAAAGTGCCTTCTGTAAGATATGCTGTAGATGAACCTATTAACTGCCTTTCCAGAGAATGAAAGGATCCTTTTTAGCAATGGCTGCCTAAGCTAGGCTTTAAAGTCCTTCTTCACTACGCATCAACCTGTCCTAGCTGCTGGCTGTAGCCTTGTCTAAAGCATATGATCTTTGATTACATGGGATCAAGAGTGGTTGTGGGCACCTTTTAGAATAGACAACCCCCTTGACTTTTGGGTGTCAAGGATGGATCACTGGCTTGAACTTGCTGTGTAGGATGGACCACTATGGAATTGACCTCCTGTGCAATGGGCCGTTTTGAGGCAAAAAAAAAAATCTGCCTGTCCCCAAACACAGTTGATTGGCTCACCTTTATAAAATAAACCAATCCTGGATCAGCAATGAGTACTAACCCCCTGCAGCTGAAGTTTTCTTTGAATCTGACCTCAATAACATTATTATATCATACAGCATTACCACCTTCTGCCACCATTACTACATCCTTTCACAATTACAAGCTCCTTCTTCTGCTGCTAGCCTGGCACCATAAACATCTCCTGCCACTTCTGTAGGCCTGACAGAACTACCATCTATAGCTTTAGTTCCATTCTTCAACACTGTCAAATTTCTGTAGCAAATCACATGCTAAACGTGGACTATTTGTTTCTGCTGGGCCAAAACTGCATTGCACCTCAAAGTGCGTGTTATATTGTGGAGCTATAAGTACTGTCAAGGTTCCATACTTGGGCATTATTTTTCTTCAGGGTCAATCCTGCTTTGAACCTCAAAGTTTGTGGTGTTTTCTGGCGCTCTGCCACATGGTGCCACACCTATTGTTTCTGCTGCTGCTTCTCAGATTTATAATGATTGCTGCATGCTAAACCATGTTTGTTGTCTTCTCTTTTTTGGGGGCCTATTACAGTGCCCTCTCAATAAGGAATATTTGAGGCTAATGTCTTCAGAAATATGACAGTCTTAACAAATCACCTTTTGTTATATTATCATAATATTATATAGTTTAGAATTAAAATCAATTGTTATATTAAAATTAATATGACTATTAACATATGTACAACATATACAGTACATATAAGACCATTTTGAATTCCAATGCATTGCACTATACCACAACCATGAGTCAATAGTCAATGCATTTCACAAATGTTATATGATTTTTCAGGACCAATATGGAAAATCATCGCTGATAGATATTATTTGTATAGTCTCTACATTTGTCTAAAATATAAAACAATAGGTATAAATCCAAATAACAACTGAATAAAAAATCTTTGAATATCAAAAACTATATACTACAATGTAATCAATTCAAATTATTGATCAGAAACTCATACAGAAAGATCTCTTGTTTCAACAGTTATAACGACATATATGTACATTCTACACATTTCTATTAACCAAGCAGGGGCTTCACATCTCTAACAAGTCTCTAGAGAATATACCAAGTTGTATCAAAAATGTGTATATATGGATACTCGCATGTCATATAGAAGTGTTGAGAAACAATATATTTCAATTCCTCCTTTGCAAGCAGGACATATACAAGAAAAAAATTATTATTCTAGATATATGGAGTCCACATAATGCCTTGAGCAATGGCTACGGGTCTGCAAAGAGGAGATACAAAATTATAGCACAGAAAAGGAAAGGGAATGCATTTCTTTATTAATGTATTCTCTTAAAAAAAAACGATACATTTAAAAAAACAAAATAAATTGTGTATCTATGAAAGTAAATATGGCCCAATTCAAAGGCCTTAACAGTGAAAACTGCCATATTTCTGATCAAAATTATACTTTTCCAGGCAAGGGTTCAACATCACTAACAATGGGCAGTACCAGGCCAACCTATCAAAAAGTCATTTTGGAATGTGCTGGGACTTTACAACATGATAGACATCAATAGTGTCAGTATGTGCATCAGTTGCTCACATAGAAGCACAGCACTGCACAGTACAGAAAAAGCGTTCTTTCAAGACAAGAAATCAACAAGTCTATAGTAAAACACCGGGGAAAATTGAGGTTTTAAAATTAGAAATACCTATTGCTGTATATGTACACTATGCATGAACATCACACATAAAAATATAAATCAAAGTTTTGTTAATACAGAAAATGTATATTATATAGGGCACGCTTGTTGGAGCCCAACCTCTGTAGCTGTAAGATAAAGGTGCCAGATGGATATCAGGGATGGATGGGAGCAGTAACACTGAGGCAGCTCTTCTTAGAGTGGAAGCAAGGCTCTAATGCAGTAACAAGAAAAAGAGAAGAAGGCGCCTCTAAGTGCAGTATTGACAATTTATTTAGTAAACAATGGATAAATTGCACTTACAAGATAAACGGTTAAAAAGACTCATCATGTGGTAATTCGATCCAGGTGGGACATCCAGCCGTCCAGCAGCAAACTATGTCTATAGGATCAGGAAGTAGAGTCCAGGATGTGCCTGTGGATCAAAAATGAAGCTTGGAGAGCAGAGTCAGATGTAGCAGGTGAAGGGGTGGTAATGCATTTTGGAGCATGCTCAATAGGCTCCTTCTTCATTTGTGACAATGATTGGAAGATATCAATGCGGATGAAAGAACACACAGGAAACTTAGGGGACTTTTCACCCAATCATCACATATGCCTCGCTTACGTCATAAGACCTATAAATGCTATGCTTAGTTCCTCAATAAAGTAGAATTTAGGAAGTTGGCAAACTGTAAACAGTGTCAGTGTCTTACTTCCACGTGCACGTAATTCCATACCAATTAGGCACACTGGTAGATCACAGTAAATGGTCTGTAAGTGACCCGGTCCAAAACAGTTGTCTCTAACATAATACACTCTATTGTTTATTTCTTGATAAAACTGCCCTTTTAGATTGCTGCACAATAAGGCTGCCAACATAATCTCCAGATACTGTCTGGCTATTGTCTGTTAAATAAAGCATTGCAATTTCTTTTCAACATATCAATTGCCTCATATCTGGAAAATGAGTTGGTTTTTTTTAGGTGTTTTTGTGCACTCTGAGTGGACATTTTACACTTTGTAGACAGTACAAACTGTGAACTATGTTTGTCACTCTTTGGCAATTGGTATGAAGTTGGGGGCGCTGTTTTTGCTGAGCTTTCTGAGCTTTTAGAGACAAGTCCAGCACTAACTGGTAACTTTTTAACTTTTCTAACTGACTCAGTCAAGTTAACAATCCAGACAGAGTGATAAGTGGAGAGGAGAGCGAAAACGATGCAGCACTTTGTTTCTTTTAGAGCTGTATGCAAGTTGAGCGCCTACTATTGAGCTCTGTCAACAACACATGCCATATAAAATAAAGCAGAAAGGTTAAAGGAAAGGAGAAAACCTCTTTATTTTTGCAGCTAACTACAGTATATTTTAGTCCTAAACATAATAAAAAAAATAAGACAAATATATACAAAAACTGGGAACTGGTTCCACTACCAGGAATGCTTAGGTAATGCTTTTAGACCAGATCATTTTCCTCCTTTTTATCCTTTCTACCTTATTCCCAACAACACACTGTCTCTGCTGTGCTGTATTACAACCCCTAACAAGGAGAAACACAAACTGAAAAGCAAATTAGTATCTGAAATGTACCTATTTTCAGACAACCTGCTGGCTTGCAACATTTCCTTTCTCAAGTTGGCATTGTGAAAAGTTGGAGCAAGAAAACTGATCCATTTCAAGTAGTGCCATTTTACTGCCAAGTATCTGCTTGTAGTGACATTGGTGAATTTATCCATTATTCTTTCTGTTCCAGGGTTCATCTTTCTTTTTTTCTGCAGTAAATATATACAGTAAAAAGTGACTCTGTTAGTACCAATGCCACAGAACTGTCCATATTGCATTTTTATATTTGAACCAATAGATATTTTTTTCAGGGCTTTTGGGTTTCTGCCCCTTTCTTATTCCGTTAAATCAGTTATGAATATATAGAGTGGATACAGCACTTTGTACAGCTCCTCAATTTCTCAGTAATCCAGGCAAATCATCAGTGAAGAGAATTTTACGTTAGTGCCTCTCTAACAGACAGACGAAAAGAATGGCTAACATAGAACATAGAGCTATATAGTGTTATAAACTGTGCTAAATTCAGTGTTATACTGCAAATTGCCACTGATACATTGCAGTGAATTCCAGTTTGGGGACTGGAGTGTTGCCCCATCTGTATTCTCTGTGAATAGACCTTTTTAGGACTACTGGGTATGTTGTTTTTTTGTGTGTCACCAATAAGTTCCCCCTTTTTTTTAATATATTTTGAGGTTTTTTTGTATTCATATTTATTTTTTTCCAATTTATATAAAAAAAAAATACAAAATTACAAAACCTTTTTTTTTATTTTACTGTTGGTCTTTGGGTTTTATTTATTTATTTTTAGGTTCTTTATTTTTTTTCTCCTTAAGAGCTCAGTAAATGGAGAATAAATGCACAAAGAAGGAGTGTGAATTGAGCATCCAGGAAAAACATACAATATGAAAGTGATCCAAGTGTCATAGCATGGTTATACAAAGGTGATACAAAGAAGTGGTGTTGTGGAGTATGACAGGAATTTCAGATGCAGTGCACCAGCCTACACGAGTTGCTCTTTGCTTTAAATAGTAGGAACCCCAAAATAATAGAGGGGAAATATAAAAAAATTAAGACACTCGCAGAAGTGCCAGGATGAGTGAGAAAGGGAGAAAAAGAGAAGATAGAAGAGGTAGGTGGGGAGAGCAAGGAATAGGAAGAACAGTAAGGGAGGATTACCTGGGCATGAGGAAAAGGGGAGAAGAAGGGAAAGCCTTGGGGAAGTCCCCTATGGCCCAGCCAGATTACAATATCAGTAGTCAATTACAGTAGGTATGGTCACACAGAAAGCAAGGTATGGTCTATGTTCACCTGGTCATTGTATGTGATTCAAGGATCCCAAACTTTTAAGAACTTAGTTTGGGTGTTGTCCAGGATGGTGGTGAGCTTCTTGCATCATAGTTTCTGTGCCTAACTTCAGTGAAGTTAAGAAATGGTTTTCTCCATGCTCCAGCTAAAGTCTGCCAGGCAGCTAGAAACACAAACCCCACTGACTTTTTCTTATTGTTAGTTAGGGACAGAATCAACTTGTGCAGTAAGGCTTCCCCAGGGTTTCGGGCTAAAGAAGCATTTAGTACAGACCTGATAGTATTGTGATTTCATTACCAAAATCGGATCGCTTTGGGGTAGGACCACTAAATGTGGAGTAGAGTATCATGTTCCCTACAACCTCAGAAGCACAAGAGGGATACTGAAGGGCTGAACTTGGATATGTGGTCAACGGTCATATACCACCTTAAATTTGGTTTGTAAACAATTTCTTGGGCAAAGACATTCTGAGAACACTTAGGAGGTGGTAGCTTGAACCAGATTTCTGGCTAGGTACACTGCCCACATTCGTGTATAAGGGAGTGGGCCAGAGCATATCAGGTCAGTCAAGGATGTGTATAAGTCTGAGACTAGGCCCTTTAAATGGGAATCTGGCAATGATTTTCAAATGGGGTTAGGCGCATGGGTGACTCATTATGGCATTGAAGCATACAACGGATATAATAGTTGACTTGAATATACTGATATTACTCTGCAGCCAGTAATTGCCAGCATTCTTGTAGATACTGAAAGGATTTAATGCCAGCCAAAGTGAGAAGTTTGTTCCTTTCCTACACCACCATCCAAAGGTCAGTGGGTTGTCATATGCTGGTGGGAACTGGGGGGTATCCAAAATACCAGAAAGAGGTAATTTGGGGGAAAGCATACTACCTAATATATAGTAAGTCCCAAAGGTGTATGGAATGCAACAAGGATCATTGGCCTTGGCAAGGAAGAGACCATCAAAGGTTGTAGACTGGGGTGGGGGAGCATTCAGCAATACCAAAATGAACCCACTTTGGAGGTGGGTGAAGAGAGACTAGGGGGGCAATCTGTGTTGTAGTATAGTATTGTTTAAGGTGTGGCACCACCAGGCCTCCCTGTGACCTAAAACAGTACAATACAGACGTCAGTAGCTGTGACCTACATCTTTGCCAGATAAAGCAAAGTAGTTTGCATTGCTTAATCCTCCAAATGTGTTTCGGGATGGGTGGCGGTAGTACCTGAAGTAGTCGAGGAGTTAAAGAGGTCTATGGTCAAGGAAAGCCTAGGATTTAGCCTCAATAACTTTTAGGTTCAATAGTTGCCTAAATTCAGAAAAGACCTTGAACAGATTAGATAAAGATATGTGGGGTGAGGAGACAAACAACAGTATGTCATCGGTGAAGAGCATTAATTTGTGGTGCTCACCCACGAGTTCCATACACTAGACATCTTAGTGGGTACAAATGGCCATGGCCAGGGAATCTAGGGCTAGAATGAAAAGGAAGAAGAGAGGGCAGTCCTGCTGCCTACACAAATGAACGGGGAATGAATTGGAGGTGAAGCCAGTATACAGTATTTCAGAATGGCAGAGGGCTGAGCATAGTGGGCAAATATCCAAGAAAAAAAGACTTTGCTAAAGTCCCATTGTTGGCATGCATAGGATATGTAATCCCACAAGATTGTGTTGAGGGTTGTATGGACATTGAGGGACAATAGCATAGTTGGATTAGAATGAGATTTAGCAAGGTTTATGAGGTGTATGGCTTTCTGGATGTTTACTATGAAACATCCCAAGGGGACAAAGCCCATCTGGTCTTTGTGGATCAGCTGCCCCAAAAAGGAGTTAGGTTTGGTTGCCAGAATGTTTGTTATTTTTATTTTGTGTCAATGTTTAGAAGTCATATGGGACGATGGTTAGACCAGGTGTGGGATCTGTACCAGATTTCATGATCATGACCACATTGGCCTTAAGGCATTCCAATGGGAAAGGATGACCAGTTTTGAGGTGAGTGAAGTTTTACTGCAGGTGGAGAATGAGAAGGTCAGAAAATTTCTTATAAAAAAGGGCTGTGTAACCATCAGGTCCAGGTCTTTTACTTACCTGTGTGGAGGTTATGTTTTTCAAAGGAGGCCTGTGCACAGGTGGTGGAAAGCAGTTCAGAAGCAGAGTATAGGTGAGCTAGGTGACATCACAGCTGTCAGGATTTCCTGGGGATTGTTTATTAAAATGTGGTGGCATATGTAAAGAGGTATAATTTGTGTTGTGACGAGAAATATCACAAACATTTTTCTGACATGGCACCCAGCTTGTTGCTTTGTGCTTAACATTTCTGGATTGCCCAGTGCAGTTTCCTTTCCAAAACATCCATAATTCAATTCTGTGCGAGCCTTATCCAGGCGGAGTTTAATGGTCAAGGTGGGATTATGTCTATGGACTTCTGAAGCTTGCTTCAGTTCCGATTCTAACTGAAGTGTATGTGGGTCCCTCAGGCAATGCCATTGAGAGGGTATCAGAATGAGATGACCTCACGCTACTGCCTTGTAGCCTTCTAGTGTTTTGTTGAATGGATTAGACTGTGAGAAAGCAAAGCTTATCCTGAAAGAGAGCAATGAGTAATTGAGAAACCAGCCCAACAGTTTTGATTTTGTATCAGGGATCAGCAGGTAATCATACTGGGTCGTAGACAGTGATCAGATTGGGGTACTGTGTGAATGGTCACCTTAAGTAGTTACAGGAAAAAAGATCTGCGGATGCATGCATGATCATTATGGGTATAGAGATTGTGAGAAGAGGAAAAATAAGTATAATCATGGGTCATAAGGTGTTGTGTCAGGGCCTGGACTTGAACCTGGGACCTCTACTGTGTCAGACAGTAACTCCTCTCACTGAGCTACCTGGAATGCTGGATAACACTCTGCCTGATCTATTGGACAATCCTGTCTTGTGCCTTGCGCCTTGTTTTCTGCTGAACCTTGAACTCTGTGCTCCTCCCATGAACTTCCTGATTTAAGCCATGTCTCTGCACTTCCTATTTGCCAAATTATTGTGCCTTCTCCAGCCAGTATCATGCTTTTGTCTCTCCTGCTGCCGTCCATACCTTCGCTACCGACCTTTGACTTGTTCCTTGACTACGATTCTGCCTCATCTCAACCTGCTACCGCTTGTTACCAACCCTTGGCTTGTTTACTGACTATGCTTCTGCTAGATCCCTACCTACTATATCTGTTACTGGATCCTGGCTTGCTCACTTCCCGGTGGGGTGATCCTGAGAACTGCGACCTGGTACTAACACGCAGCAAAATCCATCTCCAGCATCAGGAACTCTGGTGAATACCGGTTAGTGCTTAGACCCCACACCTCAGGTGAGCCTGCGTCATCTCCCAAGGTGACCTGTTTGTTTACCTATCCTGTTGGTGGGTCTGCTGCTATACGTACTGGTCTCTGGACCTGACCTCACACTGTGACATGTTGTTTGCACCAGGCATCGACCAGGCCAGCCTTGGTGTAAAGCTCAAAGCAACGAGCAAAGTCGGGGGCAGAGGACCAATGGGTACCCAGACAGTTGTCCAAAGCAGGGTGTGCAAAAAGGTTAGAAGTCACTGCAAAGGAGGACTCTACCTTTTGTATGGGCTTCCAGTAGCTGTAGGACATTGGATAGAACAGGGAGACTAGCTGTGTTTGGGGCATAGCATGTTAAGGTTGTCACCTTAACCCTTTGTAAGGAGCCCCAAGGGGCCTGTATCTGTTTATGACAAAGAAAGGAGATTCCCCTGCAGAAAGCTATAACAATGCCTCTACTGTATGTTTAGTGGGAGCCAAAGCCAAATAAACCGAGGGGTAAGATGGATGAAAGAACTGAGGAGTAGAGCAGGTATAGAAATGTGTTTTCTGCAGGCAGGCTACATCAGTTTTCTGAGAACTGAGATAGTTTGAAGCTTGTACACAACTTAGGTGGTGAATTCAAGCCCTGAACATTGAATGTCAGGAGTTTCAGTGCCATCATGCATATGGTGAAAAAAGAAGGGGAGGTAGGAGAGAAAGATAAGGGGAGTGAATGGAAAGTGTGACAAGGAGGACAGGGGCAGCACAGTGGCAAAGTGGTTAGTAGTTCCACCTAGCCGCACTTGGGTAGTTGGTTCAAATCCCAACCATAGCACTACCTGCCTGATGTATGCATGTTCTCCCTGTACCTGTGTGGGTTTCCTCTGTGTACTCTGGTTTCCTCTCACACTTCAAACACATGTTGGTAGGTTAGCTCCTGTCTAAATTGGCCCTAGTATGTATAAAAATTTGAGTTAGGGATGTTAGATTGTATGCTACTTGGGTGGTAGGGACTGATGTGAATGTACAATACTGTATATATGTAACTTACCTGTTGGTGGAGCCTGATGTGGAGTGAGGGCGTCCTCTTACCACTCCTCTTCAGGACCCCTGATAGGGTAGACAGGAAGTAACGAGCTGGGAGGGGCACGAGTACCTGATGGGTCTGCGGTGACAGCTGGCCAGTGAAGACCTGGAATACCAGGATGCAGGTAGCAGGATGCAGGTGAGCAGGTGCAGCAGAGAGGTGTAGCTGAGATGCGGATGACCGTGTCAGCTGGTAGCCAAGGATAGTGACAGGCAGTGTAGAATAGTCAGGCAGGCCAGGTCAGGATCGATCGGACAGGAAAGCAGATAGTCAAAGGGAGAGCCGGGTTAGTGCAGGTGGAGTTCAATCATTGTCAGTCAAGCAAGTGGATCACAGGAGTCAGGATACAGGAAGTAGTAGACCAGAAGGCACCGTTCTGTTTGCAGCAGGGGTTTAAATAGCCCACCTGTGCATGTCAGCACGTGTGCGCAGCTGCAACATTCTTCTTCCCTGACAATAGGTAAAGCACTGCGTAAATATATAAGTGCCAAAAATAAATAAAAAAGAACAGAAGAGTGTCAAAAAGCATGGTGGACTGATCGTCCATTTGGGAAAAATGCCCAGAGGAGGATACAAGTACAGTCAAATAGGCCAGGATCCAAAGTGGCAGAAAATTTGGAAACTAACAGATCAATAACTATATATAATATAGACAGCAAAGAGCAAGCCTTGTGGAAGGCCAAAACAGCCTACAGTATGCTATGAGGCACATGAAAATGTAAGGCAGGGCCTTTACCAGGAAAATAATGTATCATTGGAGCCACCTGAAAGTGAGTTTAGCTATTATAAGAGGGGAGGAAGTGAATGAGAGGGGAAGGGATGCGGGGGCAATGGGAGCAGAAAAGAAAGGTAGGGAGGTAAAAGGGAAGGGGTTTGGAGAAAAGTGGAGGGAAGGGAAGGAATTAGGGGAGTTGGGAGGTTCAACTTCAAGCATTATACAATCATAATTGGCACCCACAATGTAATGAGCAGCTCTGGCATAGCAGCCACAAACAGAATGAGACTGCCCCAGGAGAAGAACAAGACTTAGCATAAGAGCAGGAGAGGAAGGCAGGAGGCAGGAAGGTAGGTGCAGCCCCATGGTGGGAGAAAAAAAAGGACAGGTATGGGCAGATGTTGGACATGGGGCAACCCAATCAGTCACAAAACATGTAAGCATAAGGATTAGACTGGCTGGGAAGCCTAGATACACCAAACAAGTCAAGGTCCTGTGCCAGGACCCAGGGAAAGGTTCAAAGGGTAAGGTCTGCATAGACACTGGGGCCATCAACAATGAGGAAACCCTCAAGAGGAAAGTAATACAACTAACACAGATAACATAGCATATACTTATACATACATTAGTATGAAGGATGGGATGCCCGGGGGAAGGGGAAATATCTGAATGGCTGGGAAGGGAGGGGAAGAAGGAGGGGAAATAATTCCATATTGGCTCTCCACCCTAATTCGGCCAAAGTGTATGCTAACTATAAACAGACATCAGAAATCTGCCATAACTGAAAAAGCAATGAGGAGATTGCAGTTGCTGGTCTTCTAAAACCAAACAATCAGCTATTAAAGGACGTCGTCTGTTGATAGAACATAGCATGGAGGATGGGTTCTAGCCACAGTCTCAAGAAACATAAAAAAAATGTAAGGCAGGAACTGTCAATAACAGAGTGCAATAGTCAACATAGATCCCAGAGTCTGCGTGTAGAAAAAGGAGTATACAGGCCTGAGTGTTGTATCGCCAGACAGAAAAAAAGACAATCCATGGAGACTAGGAAGAATCAGTCAAAATCCCTCAGCAGGCACTGACAGTGTGTCTGGGAATGGAGGAGCGGCAGGGCCTGTTTCTGTTGTGATAAGGAGATAGAAATGTTGGGAATAGGGATGTCCTTGATGTTTGAGTCGAACATAAGTTTGACTCTGTAAAATATCGTATTGACTCGATATTTTATTAACTTGTATTGGTGAGAAATGTTCAGATAGAAAGTCCTTCAACTGCTTGTATAAACTCAAAAAGATGATTTAATAATAACGTTGCATAAAATTAGAAATAAAATATTGGCATACAGAATGTTTAAATAATGTCCAAAAAATATAGGTAAGTTCTTGATAATAAGATTGTATATATGTATATGTGTGTGTATGTGTGTGTGTATGTCTGTCGCATCAAGGCTGCTATTGAGTGAGAGAGACTCAAACCTTTGTTCTGCTATTAAAAGAGCAATCCAGCCCCCACCAACCTAAAAGTGGGTTGGTATTCTCTTGTAGTCCCACTAAGATAATTGACACCAACAGATGTGTATATATATAACAAACCCTCCAGTCTACTTCTCTCAAAGTCTGAGTGTAACTTTATCTCTTACATAGATGGGGGAGGATGGGGGAAGGTATAGCTAATTGCTCTCATATGTGGCTTGAATGTAAAGGAAAAACCCAAGATATATGTTCACAGACTCTGAAGTCTAATTCCTTACTTTTCCCAATCTAGAACAAATATAAATATAATAACTCAATTATTCTATTAAGATCCAACTCATTCATACATATGTTAGTACTGTTAATAAGAAGATATTAGATATTGGGTTAAGGAAAGCTTCTAACATTTCCCTCTCAAAATGATCGATTTTATTGAATCTTAATCATTTTCCTTATCTTAATCCATTTATACACATTCTCGTCACTTTCGTATCCATTCATGCGTTTTTGGATCTTAAGATAATTGATCTGAACATATCTTTAATTTGATTCTATAATGGGAAAACAAATTCTTTGATAAACCTTTTGTTATGTATCACATAAAAATATTTTTACCCTTATTATTTTCCTTTCCTTTCACCAAATAATTCATCCCCTTAATAAATGTATAACTGTAACATTATAGTACAATACTTTAAAATATGGCACTTAAAAAATAGATGTTTCATATTTTCCCTCCAAAATGTGTCTAGCACACAGTTCTATAATCCATACATTTTTCAAATTACCTTATCAACATTTAAACATAACATATGTTCTCTAACTTCAATCCATACATGTATATCAAATGATTTTTTTTTAAAAAAAACATACATATAACAATGTAAAGCTTGCCTAAGTTTTTCTATATGTACCTTAGAAAAACTTATCTCTAGCTTAATTAACAACAGATGTTCTGACTAATTAGCGTGACTCTGTTGTAACAAAAGTTTAACCTCTTCACTTCTGAAAGTACATAGTGTGTGATTGCAAATGTTCATGTAAAAACGGCAAAATAAAATGTACACACAAAAAAAAACCAATATATCTGATGAATGAATTATTTCATCAGTAGTCAAAAGTCAATTGTTTTATAAGTTCTTCCTCTATGAGATGCCTTGAGATGTCTTGTCTTCTTCTAGCGCTCTGTAAAGTTAAAATAACTATATTGAACATAAAAAGAACAACAAAAACAATGATGAATGAAATTCTTGTTGCAAAGCTTCTTCCAGAATAAATTTCCTTCTTGGAAAATGTATTATCATCTGAAAGGTTTAGAAATATTTGAATTTTCTTCCTTTAACAGTTACTCTTAGGTCATTTCCTGTAACAGAAATGCAGTATCATTATTTTGGCATTGATAATTTTACATTGATTAATCCTCTTACATTTATCTGTTAACATTACATATCACAATCACAAACATTTCTAGTCATGACATGGAAGACATATTTTGATTATAACACTTCTTATTGACTTGTAGTGTTCTATTTTAGAATGCGGGCACTTCCGCCTAACAATACTAGGGTTGCTGATGCAAATCCCAACCATGGCATCACCTGCCTGGAGTTTACATGTTCTCCCTGTGCTTGTGTGGGTTTCCTCCAGGTACTCCGGTTTCCTCCCACACTCCAAAGACATGTTGGTAGGAGAATTGCTCCTATCTAAATTGTCCCTAGTATGTGTATGTATGACTGTGAATTAGGGACCTTAGATTGTACACCTCTTGAGGGTTAGGGACTTATGTGAATGTACTATATATGTAAAAAGCACTACATAAATTGACAATGCTATATAAGTACCTGAAATAAACAAAAATAAATATAACAGGACGCTACATCTCCATTATTGGTCATGATTCAAAACCTTGGTTTCAAAACCAAAGAAAGGTTTTGTATCAACCCAGAGATGACAAAGGATCATGCCTTTGATCTTATCTCTATAAAATTGGAAAAATGCGTAACTGTTTTCTGTGTTGGCTCACTTCTTGTAGTGTAAGACTGATCTGCAGTAATACATACTGGTTTCAAACTTTTCTCAGTTCCTATGTTGAAAACATGAGGTACAAACTTCTCACCTACAGCTGTACAAACATGTGTTGGTATGTTTTCCTGAAAATGTCTTTTTGTTACATCTATCGGAATGTGTTTGGATGACAGTGTTTTATACCATATAGGATAATTTTCACGGTAATTTTCTGTTGAACCATCTTCCTCTAGGAGTTTCATTGATGAATCAGGTGTCTGTAATATAATCTTACTTGATCTAACAATGTTTTCAGTTATTTTGACTGCAAAGAAAGCACTTAACAATTTTTTCATATGTGCATCAAAGTTTTTCTCCATATTTGTCAAAGTTCTTGAGAAGAAACCTATTATTTTCTGATTACCTTCTTTTAATTGTGACAAAGTTGCTGAGATTGCATTATTGGAAACATTAGTTTCTAAAACAAAAGGAATTTTACTACAAAACTCAACAGTATTTAATGTAGTAGCATTCTGCAAATCCCATTTCAATAGTTCAAAAGCTTCTTTCTCAGTTTGATCCCATTGTTCCAATACACCATCTTTTTGTCTCAAACGATCAAATAATGATCTAGACTTCTCTGCAAAATTGGGTATAAAATCTTTACAATGATTTACTTCGCTCAAAAACTGATGCAAAGCCTTGCGATTTGTTGGAATTGGATAAGCAGAAATAGTTCTAACTTTTTCTTGCAACAACTGTCTCTGTCCATGACTAATTTGCATATGAAGGAATTCCACCTGTCTTTTCATCAACTGAACTTTCTCTGTATTCAATTTCAATCCTGCTGTTTGTAATAACGTAAATATTTCAGACAAAAGAGTGATATGTTCAGTTATATTTTGTGTAGACAAGAGAAGCTTGTCTACATGCTGGACAATACATTCTGGCCTAGAGAATTTAGATAATATTTTTCCCAAATACTCATGAACAATGCCATCACTTATATCCATACCTGGGGCTAATCTTGTGAATGTATATGTTTCTTTGTTGAAGCTAAAAGCAAGTTTATATTGACAACTCTTAGCTAATGGTACTGACAAATGGCTATTGGCGATTTCAAGTACAGAGAATATTTTGGCCTTGGCATCCAGATGTGACATTATGTTACAATCAGGAACAATAGATTTGTTATTTGTGATGCATTTGTTCAATGTCCTGAAGTCAACTGATAAAGAATATGAATTATCAGCTTTGATAGGCCAAATACAATTATTCACCACTGATTGTACTTTCTTTAAAATTCCTTGCTGTAAAAACTCATCCACAATGGAAGAAATTGGATTAATTGATTCTAATGGCAATTTGTATTGAGGTTGAGGCTTAGGGTCTCTACCTTCAATGTCAACTTCAAAATTTGTAAACAAACCTACATCATTTTTGCTTTGACTCCAAAGATCCTTATGTGATATAACCAATTGTTCCAATTCAAGATTGGTTCCTGTATGTGGCCATTTATGATCTGAAGACATGTCAGCAGTTGCTGTACAAATACTTCCAACATTACAGTACATGGAAGAATCAATTGATGTTGATTTGGGCCTTCCACTTTCATCCAATAAATTTGGAGCAACATATTCCAACAGTAAAGAAGAATCTCGATTTGATCCTGATTTAAATTTCGGCAATGGCAATAAACCATTCCTGTTAATGACAACAGCACTGTTTACCATATTGTTTAAGCTGTTGTTGACTCTCAGTGAACTGATCTTTTTAACTTCTGAGGCATAAGGCAACTCAGACAGACTATTGTTGGAACATGGAGGAGCAGATTGTTCAGAAATTATATTTTGGTCTTCTAATTCCAAAGCTTTTCTTTGTAAATCTAATTTATAATGAATACAATCTCTTTTCAAATGACCAAATCGTTTACAATAGAAACAAATAGTATTTCCTGTCTGCTCTGAGACTCTCGTCCTGCCTGTGACGTATTCATCATCATAACTGGGTGTGGCTAAGCACATGGTCTCTCTCTCTTCTCCATTTTGAACAATTAAACTTTCCTTCTTCTGATTGTTTAATTTAAGCCTTCTAAATGTATCTATAACTTTGGCTGCGTGATCTAAATCATTTTTTCCAGTAGCAATAATAACAGATGCTGGATCAAGATACTTGAATTTTTTAACAAAAGCATTTACCATAGAAGGAGTCTCATTGTCTAAATTAAATATCATTTTGTATACTTTAGAAAATCTATTTTAAATTCAAAAGGATCATCATTAATCGTAGCTCTTAAGGAGTCTAAGATTTCCAAAGAAGGAATTTCCTGTCCAGTAGTAAATATCAATAATTGACGCAGTCGGTCTGATGCATTGCTATGCATTTCCTCATCATCCTCAATATATGGCGTTTTGATTAATCTACATGCCATAACGCTGGGGAGCCATAAACAGAATAGAAAATTTCTTTGCTCCTGATTTAAACAAAAATTATTACAAAAATTTTCATAAACCTCCATGTTATAGAAAGCATCGGCGTCCATATCATAGGCTGGCATATCCTTCAAAATTTTCATGAGCTGATCAAGGATTTTAAGATTAAGTTTTGCAGCTTTATCCCTTAATTTTCTCTTACACATTTCTTCCTGATTGGTAGGATCTCCTTCTATAGACTGGATCTCTGGTACAAAAGATTTTTGTTTCTCTGCCTTAGTATTCACACAAATTCTTTTTACATCATTCTGCAGGTCAGATAACTGAATGTCTTTTGTTTGAATTACACTTTGCAGATCATCAATTTGCTCAGTCAAAGTCTGGCAATTAGCACATACACTGCTCTGATCTTGCTGCATTACACAAACAGCAGTCTTAGGAACATCAAAAATCATGGCGTTAAAAACATTAACTAACTTCATTACATTTCTAACTTGTTTGCTCAGTTTCTTAAAGGAAAACTTAGATTTTTCTATCTTACTATTAGCCTGTAAGCACTCATTATACATGTACCGCCAAAGTTCATTATCTTTAACAAATGTAGACAGATTCTTGAATTCTAACTTACTCTCTCTAGATAATTCATCAATAAAATCCATTACTTACCGATTAAGAAGGTCTTTCTTTACATAACGCGTCTTTTCTCTCTTGGCGGGAAATGACATCACCAAGGAACAGCGTTTCTTGCAATTGCGCAAAATTCTCACCAATTCTGCTTTTAGGTTCTCGATTATGCCGATGATTCATCTGTTGCAGACTTTACTTCTCCTGAAAGCTTGATTTCATATTTTGCTGAGTTTGCAAACCTCTTCCCTCTCATCAAGGGGAAAGAGAAAAAAGTCAAAAATAAGCGATCGGCGGAAACGAATCGAACTGGAGGCTCGCCACTGTAAAATATCGTATTGACTCGATATTTTATTAACTTGTATTGGTGAGAAATGTTCAGATAGAAAGTCCTTCAACTGCTTGTATAAACTCAAAAAGATGATTTAATAATAACGTTGCATAAAATTAGAAATAAAATATTGGCATACAGAATGTTTAAATAATGTCCAAAAAATATAGGTAAGTTCTTGATAATAAGATTGTATATATGTATATGTGTGTGTATGTGTGTGTGTATGTCTGTCGCATCAAGGCTGCTATTGAGTGAGAGAGACTCAAACCTTTGTTCTGCTATTAAAAGAGCAATCCAGCCCCCACCAACCTAAAAGTGGGTTGGTATTCTCTTGTAGTCCCACTAAGATAATTGACACCAACAGATGTGTATATATATAACAAACCCTCCAGTCTACTTCTCTCAAAGTCTGAGTGTAACTTTATCTCTTACATAGATGGGGGAGGATGGGGGAAGGTATAGCTAATTGCTCTCATATGTGGCTTGAATGTAAAGGAAAAACCCAAGATATATGTTCACAGACTCTGAAGTCAAATTCCTTACTTTTCCCAATCTAGAACAAATATAAATATAATAACTCAATTATTCTATTAAGATCCAACTCATTCATACTTATGTTAGTACTGTTAATAAGAAGATATTAGATATTGGGTTAAGGAAGGCTTCTAACAGACTCGAACATTGTGTTTCCATTTGTTCTTCGAACACACAAACAGGACGTTCAGCAGGCTGTTCGCCTCCATGCCCCACAATGCAGTGCATTGTGATTGGCCAAAGCAATATACCTGTCAGGGCAGGAGCTGTGGAACAGACAGGCAGGCCTAATGGCAGGGTCACGCACCGACTGACGACAACCACCACCCACAGACTGGAGTCCCTCAGGGCGTGGAGTCTAAGTCCCAGGCTGCCCTTCACCAGGGCCCCTGATGGTGGAGATGGACTTGAAACAGCCAGGGACCAGGTCGCGGCCCCCGAGACACCCCAGCTGTGGTAATGGCCGCCGCCAATGGCGTGTAGCTGATAGGAACCAGATAAGACAATAGCATAGTCGGGCAGGCCAGGTTGATAACAACGGGACAGACAGTACAGAACGGTAGACAAGAATAACAGGTCACAAGCCGGGTTCAGCAACGGGAGGTCAGATAAAAGGATAATGCAGAGAATAGTCTAGTCAAAAGCCGAGTCAGTTTCCAGGAGAGCCACGAGAGTAGAAACGGAGCTTATTGCAACGCAAACATACAAGACATGAATGCAAAGAGCACGTGCAGACAACAGGCTTATATGTGATCAACCACACCCCTCTGGGGGATGGACCGCAGAGGTCTGAAGGCGTAAAAGACTCCCACCATGCTCTGCAGAAACCCAAGATGGATGCCAGCACATGGAGCAGCATAACCTCTGGGAAAAGGTAGGACCTTGACAATACCTGACCACAGGTCAGGTGCAATGCTTTGGCCAATCACAGCAGATTTGATCAGAGCTAGTGGTGACATCACCGTTAGCTCCACCCATTTGTTTACGTCTGACCTGCAAATATCAGATGCGGTGATTGCTCAGCAGGTGTTTGACGGGCTCTGTGAATGAATGACACGACTGTTTGGGTGAAGCCCTGCACAGCCACACTATTTTCAAATCTGACAGCTGATATGGGGGAGCTTCTCCCCGTACTTCTGTCAGAGGGAGGGAGGGAGGGCAGCAGGCGGCAGCTCCAGCATTGGAAGCATGCTACATGTTCAACCCTAAAAACGGGTGGAACATGTAACATGCTCCCAAGGGTAAAACATGTAACATTTTAACCTGAGTGGCTAAATTCTGAATAAGCCTGTGTAAACTATTTAGATTGTTCAATAAAAACATTATGAAAAAAACATCTCACACATATATATTTCAATTCTTTAATTAACTATTTGCCTGGAGCCTTCAGCTTTATTTCACGCAAGGACTCTGTGAGCAAATAACAGCCAAACAATTTTTACAATGATAAAGCTGCATGGACATTGCTGTGAAAATGAACACTGCCAAACTAAGTAGCATTAACGCTGCTCATTTTCTTTTATAAAATTAAACATATCATTCAGGTTGAGTGTTTAAACAAATGCACGGGGAACAACACAATAATTCCATATCTTCCTGGAGAAATGTTTGCTTGCATTAAATACTAAAGATTTATGAGATAAACAAACCCAAAGCCAGACATGCCAGGGATATTTTACCTTACCAATACAGTAGCACTGTTCATATTTATAACAATAACATATAACTGTTTCATAGATTTACTGTGGTCAGGGCATATTGTTTTTATTCAAAGGCTTTTGAAAACAAGTAACTTCATTTTTTCCCCATGAACTTTTGATGCAAGTAATTAAAAATACAGAAACTGTACTAGATTTAGCACAGGAAGATTTACATTAGCCATCAAATTTGAATTTATTTTCTATTGATGAATTAATGTTCTGAACTTGTTTTTGTCTCAGTCCTGTTTAATTCAATGTGTCACTTGAAAGCTGATCTATGAACAAATATTACCCTGCAGGGCATCATATTTTATGTACAGTAGTGTGTAGCAGGATTGCATAGGTTCACAGCCTGACAGTATGTCACTACATGGTGAGCAAACCATTGTTCAAATACTAATAGAGTGGAGCAGCTGTAAGTCAGATTTGTTCATGAAATGGTTTCATTTTAGAATTAAGCTGTAATTGTTTAAAAAACACTGGATAATTGATTTGTTTACAAACATGTCTTTGCTGTTTCTATTTCACTTTTTTTTATAAATGGTACAGTTTGCTTGGAGGATTATTAGATGCAGAGCACAGCAGTGAAATCTTTACCAGATTAAATAAAGAAGCCTCAAAGTGCCTATTTCAGGACTCATCTGCAGTAATCAAACAACATCAGTAGAGTACCCCTAGAAAGTAAAAATGTATGCTTCTGATTGCCAAATATGCCCTTTATAGCACATATACATTAAATGGTTGGTCAGATTAAAGAATAAAAAAAACAGTTATCCATTGAGTTCAACCAAAAAAAAAATCCTAAAGCTACAGTTGATCCAGAGAAAAAATAAACAATATAATGCATCATCAAACTTGACTCCAGCATTGAAAAAAATTCCCTTCCTATCCCTCAAGACATTCTGATATCTCCCTGTATCAACATTCTACAATATTCTTTGTTAGGGTTATTAGCATCCATTTGGACACTGCTCAAACAAATTAAAGGAACACTTTTTAATCAGAGTATAGCATCAAGTCAATTAAACTTCTGAGATATTGATCTGGTCAGTTAAGTAACAGAGGGAGTTGTTAATCAATTTCAGCTGCTTTAGTGTTAATGAAATTAACAACAGGTGCACTAGATAGGCAACAATGAGACAACCCCCAAAACAGGAATGGTTTTACAGGTAGAGGCCACTGACATTTTTTCCCTACTCATCTTTCTGACTGTTTTTCACTAGTTTTGCTAGGGTCAGTGTCACTGCTGGTAGCATGAGGCGATACCTGGACCCTACAGAGGTTGCACAGACAGTCTAAGTCTTCCAGGATGGTACATCAATACGTACCATTGCCAGAAGGTTTGCTGTGTCTCCAAACACAGTCTCAAGAGCATAGAGGAGATTCCAGGAGGCAGGCAGTTACTCTAGGAGAGCTGGACAGGGCCTTAACCCATCAGCAGGACCATATCTGCTCCTTTGTGCAAGGAGGAACAGAATGAGCACTTCCAGAGCCCTACAAAATGACCTCCAGAAGACACTGATGTGAAAGTCTCTAACCAAACAATCAGAAACAGACTTCATGAGGGTAGTCTGAGGGCCCAACGTCCTCTAGTGGGCCCTGTGCTTACTGCCCGGCACCAACCATAGAGCTCGATTGACATTTGCCATTGAACACCAGAATTGGCAGGTCTGCCAATGGTGCCCTATGTTTTGAAAGCAGCGTCACCCTGAGCACATGTGACAGATGTGAAAGGGTCTGGAGAAGCCATGGAGAACGTTATGCTGCCTGTAACATTGTTCAGCATGATCGTTTTGGTGGTGGGTCAGTGAAGGTTTGGGGAGGCATATCCATGGAGGGACGCACAGACCTCTACAGGCTAGACCAGGGGTGGGCAAACTTTTTGACTTGAGGGCCGCAATGGGTTCATATTTTGGACCCGGGGGCCGGACCAAGAGTAGATGAATGATGTGTATGTGTGAATTAATATAAATTAAAGTAAAATTTTACTTACCTTTGCTCCGCGCGTTCCTCTCGCCGTGTTCCCGCTCCGTTCCGGTCTTCAGGGCGGACTGTGAGAGGAGCCTAGCTCCCCTCACGTTCATCACGCTGCCCCGCCTGCACACATCCTGACAGCCAATCACTGGCTATCAGGATGTGAGTGGCAGTGAGACTGGCCAATCATTGCATTTGAGCGCGCTGAATGATGCAAATGTTTGCCTGCCCTGGCTGTTTTTTTTTTGTATCACGCTCCGCGGGCCGGATTAAAAGGTCCGCCGGGCCGTATACGGCTCACGGGCCGTAGTTTGCCCATTGCTGGGCTAGAAAATGGCACCCTGACTGCCATTAGGTATCGGGATGAAATCCTTGGACTCATTGTCAGACTCTACGCTAGTGCAGTGGGTCCTGGGTTCCTCCTGGTGCACAACAATGCCCGGCCTCATGTGGTGAGAGTATGCAGGCAGTTCCTAGAGGATGAAGGAATTGATACCATTGAATGGCCCCCATGCTCGACTGACTTAAATCCAATAGAACACCTCTGGGATATCATATTTCAGTCCATCCGACAACGCCAGATTGCACCTCAAGCTGTCCAGGAGCTCAGTGATGCCCTAGTCCAGATCGGGGGGGAAATACCCCAGGACACCATCCGTCGTCTCATTAGGAGCATGCATCGACATTGGCAGGAATGCATACAAGCATGTGGGGGGCCATACAAAATACTGAATACCAAATTGAGTTGGTGCAATGAAACTTCAGCAAAATGGACTAGCCTGCTGCATAATTTTTTCACTTAGATTTTTGGGGTGTCTTTGAATTCAGATTTTCATCAAACGATGGGGCATCATTACGTTCCTAACAGATTACCCAGTCCATATCAGTATAGATATCCAGCGTGATATTTTTCCCCCATTGAAATCTGATGTGTTTTCAAAGTGTTTCATTAATTTTTTTCGAGCAGTGTATTTAGAAACACATCCAACCCCATTTTTGAAGTGATGTTCAGAATCAGCTATAACTGGTTCCAGTGGAGCACATGCTTTTATGACATACTGAAATATCACTGTGGTTGCATCATTTCCACTGCATTACCTATGCTGGATGCACATCATGGTAGGCCTTGGCTCCCTTTTAGGTGGGAGAATGTAGGAAGAGTTCCCATCTTCTGCTGGTCCCTACCAAACAGCACCCCCCTGAACTCACTTTTCTTTACAGGTATGCAGTAAATGTTGGTCGAGGACATGACCCAGCCTAATGATTGGGCAGTGAATGACCATTAAAACAATGATAATGTTGTCATCAGTCTGCTTTGGCCTCTGCTCCTCTTTAGCCCAGTATACACAAACTGAAATTTTTCCCTAAAGAACTATTAAAATAAATATATAGATACAGATAGGGGGAAATAATTTAGACCTTGTTCCATATTTGTAGTAGGCCTATAGAATTCTACTTAAATTTGAAACATTTCTTCTATATTACACATATAATTACACTTGTTCTTTATGCAGATGTACATAAGCAATCTCTGACTAAACATCTGCTCAATGCAACCAAATCACAGATTTTTTTGTACTCGAAGATTACTTATGTCCCATCTGTCTGTGACTGGCTTCATAGAGTAGACTCTTTGTATAACATGGAAGAAATGCTTGCCATTACATCCAACAACGTCACTCGCTTCCTCAAAACATGAACAGCATGGTTTTTGTTTACATTCACAGACATTTAAACTAATCTGAGGTCTAGTGGAACTTGAATTATATTGATCTCTCCCAAACTCAATATGTTTAGTTGTATATAATAACATGTACAATTGTATATTATGATTCCCTTGCAGTTGATTACTTCCTCTATGACAGGCCTAGCAAGACAAACTGGGTATACCCCAGGAAGGCATCACTAAATGGCAGATCATGGTCCGGATCTGGACCCAGAAACATTCCTTTCTGGACCGCAACATCACCAAATAGTTCCCTGAATGTCCTCCCCCAGCCGCCGGCTCGCCTGCCCGCCACTGCTGCTGTTGTCCTCAAGGAAGGGCACAACATTTGAGGTGCAGCAGGACTGTCCCTTTCATAACATCGCTTCACTCCCCCTTGCTCCTTCCCACACTGTCCTACCTTATTCACACAAGACGGGAAGCACGGCAGGTCTTCGTGTTAGGAAGCGATTGATTGGTTGTGGGTGATTAATTGCTAGGCAGCGAGGCAGTACAAGAAATCTTTCACCCTCCTTTAGCATGAAAAGTCCCGCCCTATGTCAAGACCTGTTGTGCTTGCTGTCTTGTTTGAATAAGGTAGAACAATGTGGGGAGGGGGTGTAAGGGGGGAGTGCTGTGATGTTATGAAAGGGACAGGAATCTGTAATATGCAGGAAGGACTGTCATGGGGCAATCAGTTATGAGGGGGCTGTGATTGGGGGGTCTGTGCTGAGGGGCCTGTGATGGAGGGGATGTGTGATGAGAGGGTCCTGTGATGAGGGGGGGGGTCTGTGATGGAGGGTATCTGTGATGAGGGGTATCTGTGATGAGGGGTATCTGTGATGAGGGGTATCTGTGATGAGGGGTATCTGTGATGAGGGGTATCTGTGATGAGGGGTATCTGTGATGAGGGGTATCTGTGATGAGGGGTATCTGTGATGGAGGGTATCTGTGATGGAGGGTATCTGTGATGGAGGGGATCTGTGATGGAGGGGATCTGTGATGGAGGGGATCTGTGATGGAGGGGATCTGTGATGGAGGGGATCTGTGATGAGGGGTCTATGATGGGGGATCTTTGCTGAGGGGGATCTGTGCTGAGGAAGATCTGTAATGAGGGGTCTGTGATAGAGAGGATTTGTGATGAGGGGTGTGTGCTGAGGTGTCTGTGATAGAGGGGATTTGTGATGAGGGGTCTGTGATGAGGGGTCTGTGATGAGGGGTCTGTGATGAGGGGTATCTGTGATGAGGGGTCTGTGATTGGAGATCATTGCTGAGGGGGATCTGTGATGACGGGTCTGTGATAGAGGGGATCTGTGTTGAGGGAGATCTGTGATGGGACAGTCTGTGATGGAACAGTTGGTGATGGGGAGGAATCTGTAACAGGATGTCAGTGATGGGGCATTCTGTGATGGGGCATTCTGTGATGGGGTGGTTTGTGATGGGGTGGTTTGTGATGGGGTGGTTTGTGAAGGGGTGGTCTGTGATGGGGAGACCTCTGATGTAAAAGGGGGGATGGTGGTGTGGGGAGGAACTGTGATGTGCAAGGGAGGTTGTGATGAGAAGCAACTGAGTCATAGCACCAACTTGACACTCGGACCTCCGCTGAAAGAGAATTTTACTGGCTGAACCCCCTCGCATATTGTATTCCTTAGGTAAACAAGTTTTATTTATGGATATAATATCTCTGGTAGCATTCTTACTCTTCTATGTCACTCTATTGGTTTATTCCTAATAGAACATTCCTGTACTCCTTGAGGTGACTATTGGAATAATCCTAGTTTTCCATTCATATACTGTAAGTCATCTAATTGCCCGTTCATTTATGCAAGCTCCATCTCCTTGCACTTTTTCATTGCTGACAAATGCCTTATATCTCCTGTTTACATGAATATTGCACTTATTGATGTACAAGCTATTTATACATTTTTGAGCTGTGTAACTTCATTGTGATGACTTAAGTCTTACATTCTTCATTGGTCAACTCTGTATTTCCTATTTCTTCAATAAACTTGTTTAATACTTACAAAAAAAATAGTGACATTTGTTAAATTCAACTGCACCAGAGGCCAGTTAATTTTTGGCATGCAATTTCTATATAAAAATGCTTATTCATCTTGATACAACAAAATACGCTTACCAGTCTAAGGGGTGAATCAAGAATCTTAATTTAATCATCTATGAGTAAACCATTTAGTCTGATGTATACGGTGTTATCAAAGGGAAATGTATTCTAATTAAAATAAATGATCACCCCATTATAACTCATGAACTTATACCAGATAATCGGGAAAAGCAGTTTGAAGATATATGATTCTCTACCTCAGTCAATAAAATTGTTGATGCATTGAGGGACTTTAT
Source organism: Staurois parvus (assembly GCF_062004578.1). NCBI lineage: Eukaryota > Metazoa > Chordata > Amphibia > Anura > Ranidae > Staurois > Staurois parvus. Next base: position 6,643,149 of record NW_028318400.1, on the reverse strand, counting down.
CCAGATAAAAATATGCTTTCAAAGTGTCACTGTTTATGTAATGTGGCATGACTAACAGGAAGGTGTGGATCTGTATCTGAACATTAGAATTGCAGCTTTATATATAGAACACACCCATCAATAGATTTCATATGTTTACATTTCTGCAGTATAATAAATTCTATGATAAAAGAATTTGATGAGATAGTTCTGAAGTGAAAAGCATTTTTATCATCATAAATTTTGTTACATATGAAAATCATTGTGTGAGTCGTTTTTTTTTTAATAATATTTATAATACGCTATCCTAAAAGTAGAAGTCAACATAAGATTTTCTTTTGAGAAAACTGCGGGGTTGATTTACTAAAACTGGAGAGTACAAAATGTGGTACAGCTCTACACAGAAACCAATCAGCTTCCAGTGTTTTGTCAAAACTTAATTGAACAAACTGAAGTTAGAACCTGATTACCTACTATGTACAGCTGCACCAGATTTTGCACTCTCCGGACTGCATATTGTATGCTCCTTCAGGGCAGGGGCTGATGTGAATACATATTATGTAAAGCATTGTGAAAGTTTTCAACTCTATATAACCACTTGCCCTCCTGGAGATTTACCCCCCTTCCTGACCAGGCCATTTTTTCCGTTGCAGCGCTGTGTAACTTTAACTGACAATCGCATGGTCATGCAACGCTGCACCCAAATGAAATTTACGTCCTTTTTTTCCCACAAATTGAACTTTCTTTCAGTGGTATTTGATTGTCTGTGCAATTTTTTTTTTCACTATAAAAAAAGGCAGATTTTGAGAAAAAAAACAATATTTTTGACTTTTTGCTATTAAACATGTCCAGTAAAAAAATTTTAAAAATCAAATTTCGTCATAAATTTAGGTCAAAATGTATTCTGCTACATGTCTTTGCTAAACAAAAATCCCAATACATGTAAATTAATGGGTTTACGTGTTTACAAATGGCGGTATATACACTGTAATTTTTTTTTACTAGTAATGGCGGTGATCAGCAACTTATAGTGGGACTGTGGGCATTCTGACACTGGGAGGAACTGATTTGGTGTCCCCAGTGACACCAATACCGTGATCAGTGCTAAAAACAACACTGACACTGTAATGACACTGGGCAGGAAGGAGTTAACATGAGGGGCGGTCAAAGGGTTAACTGTGTGCTGGGAGTGCTTTACTGGGGGGCGGTGTGTTGGTGCTTCACTGTAAGCACACTGCTTTGGATGGCTGTGCTATGCACAGCCATCCAGAGCAGTGTGCCAGGGCCGACAGGGAGGAGGACTGTAAGTAAACAAAACAGCCCTCCTCCCCATCGCAGATCCTTGGTAATCACCGGGCGCCGGTGGGTAATCACTGGCTGGGACCCGGTGATTGACGGCCTCGAATGGTGGCGCGGGTAATACCTGGAAATACAAAATCACGTATATATATACATAATTTTGCACACCCATGCCACCCTGTAGAAGTATATCTGCTATAGGGTGGTGGGGATGTGGTTAAATGCCTATATTAATAAATAACAATAATAATAACAAATACGGTTTCACTGTTCTTTTCTTTTTATATAATGTTCCCAGGCTAATTTGCTATGAATAGTGATGAGCTTCAGGTTAGGGTTGAGCATCAGTTTGCAGCAAATCCGGCCCTTTTGCAGTTTGCCAACCCTGTGAGCGAATGTGAGCATTCACTGAAATAGCAACCAACTACCAATAATTCACTTCCTGGTCTCTGAACTTAGGTCAGATGGACTGGATGACCAATAATGGGGGCGTTCTTATGTGCCAGCCCCTCACTACTAAAAGGCAGAGTTCCCAGCTGTCATATTAAAAATGTTCTTATCTAGGATAGGGAAAGTACAAGGAGTGCTGCTGATAAAATGCATTGGGACGGATTAGTGTGGTATTTGTTGGAAGGCACTGGTGTGTTAAAGTAGATGTAAGCCATTCACTGAATTTCTTTTAGGTAGCACAATGCTGTATATCTTGAGGAATTTGGGGGTGGTGGAAGGGAAAGATGTTTACATTTTAATTCTAACTACAATTGCAGCGCTATAAGGTCACATTAATAGTCCAAGAATTTCAGTCCCATCAACCTGGCATATCAAAAATTGATTTGTAGTCCCTCTGTGCAATATATGTGTTGTTGTACTCGATTTCCTCCAATCAGACTATACAAAACTGGAAATTAGTAGAATTGCCAGCTCACCACAAATATATGCTGCCCTGATATAAACTGCAGCATCAGCATTTTAATTAAATCCATCTGCTCTCATGGCTCCTGGGGGACTGTTCCACTTCTTTCTCCTTTGCAGTTTAAGGCTTGTATCTATGTGACGCAAAAAGAAAATAAATATATATAGTGTAGTACTCTTATGTATAATGGAATTCAACACCCGTGCATAGGTGACACTCCGTGATACAATGTGTGTGTACAAAACTCTGCGACCCACATAAAATGCGTGCTCACCACCAATGTGTCCTGCTCATAAGATGTGCAGCAGGTAACGCATCAAGAAAAATTGGAGCGCTGGCATCAATCTTCTCTCCCACCAACTTTAACCACATCTCCATAGGTGTCACTGATCGACTCTTGCTGTCAAACACCATCACAAGGCAACCAAAATAAAACACCTTATAGTGTAGTATTTATTATGGACTAAACAAGTAGCAGCACAGTGAAGTCACATAAAATCTATAATAAAAACAGCCACTCTGACTTACATCTCACTCCACTATTCCAGAAACCGATGTGACAGTGCAATAATTCACCTAACAATATACCCAATGTGTTTTTCACAAATGTATGTCCTCGGGGGTCTCTAATGTTCCTTAGTGGCCAACCTATATATGTAGCCTACTCACAGAACTCTGATTAGTGCCACTTTCGCTCTGGCATTCAAAATAAACATTACTTCGGGTTCGGCATTACATTTTAATACTGCTGATGTGTGTCTTGCAGCTTCTTTACAGCCTCTCCATCTGCTTTCTACAGTCATGCCAGGCTGGATGTATGTTTTAAAAAACAAACAAACATATTTTCTCTTTTTTCACAACCAGTTTCTGAGTCCACATTTTTTTTAGCTGCAAATAATCTGCATATAGAGCTTTCTTCTGTTAGTATTTGATCACCATTAATTTTTTATATTTTTTATTATATAAATGAAAAAATACTGAAATATTTGAAAAAATTACATTTTCTATTAAACAGCGTATTCAATTAAAAAAAATTTCATACATTTTAGGCCAAAATGTATTCTGCTACATGTCTTATGAATAAAAAAATCCCAATAGGTGTATATGAATTGGTTTGTGTGAAGGTTTTAGCATCTACAAACAATGGTGTATATATACTGGAATTTACTAGTACTATTAATACTAGTAATGGCAGTGATCAGCAACTTATAGTGAGGCTGTAACAGTGCTGAAGGCAAGCTGCTACTAACTGATGCTGGGTGGAAATTGACTAAATGACACTCGCATTTCCATTGACAGTAATACAGTGATCAGTGCTGATACTATACACTGTCACTGTACTAATGACACTGGCTTGGAAGAGGTTAATATCTAGGGGCAATCAAAGGTTTAACTGTGTACCTATCCATATATAATGTGTGAACTATGTGCTGTTTTTACTAAGTGATGTGACTATTTTATCTCCCTGCTTTACAGTGAGAAAAAACAGCCACATCACTGCTGTCTGTACAGAGCCCTGTGCTGTTTGTCAGCACAGGGCTCCTTACTGTCATTCGCTAAGCCTATCAGCAGGTTCCAGCTGGCAGCCACACCCTCCTTCCTCCAACTGGAAATGCCAGCACAGTGGGGTTGCCCTGCCACAGTAAAACTGCGGTGGGCAGTCCAGAAGTGGTAAATATTGTTTTTTGTTAATATTGTGGAAGAGCTGCATTATATTTTCTGCTGATGTTTGGTATATTTATATATCAATCATAGATGCCAGCTGCTGAAATCTAGTTTGTTTAGACTTCCTTGGTTGTTTTAGTTTCTAGAAAATCATTAAGTTCCTGTGACAAAACTGGGAGTACTGTTTTTTATATGTATGTATTTACAAGAATTTGTTTTTAACAATATATAGATTGGTGCCAAACATTTTAAACCCGTTTTGATTGATAGAAAGGGCAAGCACAACTGTGAAGATTTGATTGAAAATTATGACAAGAACTTCAGTCCAGCATATCTAAAATATGGAGGCTTATATTATTATGATTATGATCAACCTGTTTACCTTATTACACTACATTTATTATTTATAGCTTTATTGTTTTGTGTGCTGATTTTTTTCCACATTTAAATATCCTGTCTAGAGCTATGCAAATATGTCAACCAGATATGAAAAATTTCAAATACTTTGAATGAACTTGGTCCTTTATAAGGACATCCTCCCACAATATTCAGGACACTTTCTGAAAAAACATAAGCCCAGTGGTGAGAGAAACATCATACTTTCCTATGGCAATGGTCCCACATAAGGTAGTAAGCATAAAGTAACATCTGTACCAGAGGCGGACTGACAACTCATGGGACCCCCGGGCAATAGGGGATCATGGGGTCCCTGTGTCCTTGCCCAAACTCAAAAAAGCCTATTAAAAAGGTACCAGGGGCATCTCATGGGGCCCCCTACACACCCCGGGCCCTCGGGCAGTGCCCGATTTTCCAAATGGTCAGTCCGCCCCTGATCTGTACATGTCCTTGATTGGTAAGAGTAAGTTCCTGTCTTTGCCCCAGCTGACCTGGCACAAGGACCAAAGGGTTTTCCTGCCCTACAGATTCCTTTTACTTAATGCAACTTTAGCAAAAATGGAACATGTACCAGTTAAAAAAAGTCACCTTCTTCATCTCAACTGTAATCAGACTATGGCTTAACTAATACAAAAGGAAATATAAAATCATGTTTATGCCAGAGTTCGCTTATAATCTTTTTTTTGTCAGTCTATAACTATCTATAATAAAATTTTATTGGAAACAATATGAATGCTTTCTATGCTTACAAGTAACAACTGTGCTTCCTGTACAGATTTGAATGCATTCTATTTTCAACTCTAAAATAAACACATGCTGTTGTTTTTGGGTGCATAATTGAAGATGCTGTCTTTATAAACTTACATCGACCTTAAACATCAATATATTTTTATGTAATTAAAGTGGTCATACAAGTGGCAGTACCATTTTTCTTGATAAATACTTAACATATTTCTCCTAAAAGAGATTTATATTTATTCTCTAATTAGTTTTAATAAATCAGGAAGAGAGCTTTGGCTGCAGGCATGCTCCTGGAGAAATGTACCCGACAGAAGGCTGAAAATATTTGAATGTATTATTTATCAGCAAGCACCAAAATATTGCTTTACTAAATTAACTCTTCACATTAAAAATAAAATATAAAGGGTAGTCAAACAATGAAAAACTGTTATGTAAGACATGGCTAAATATATTGAGCTGTTGCTATACAGTATATTGAACATTTTTGTTTTATTTTGCAAATAGTGCTAGAGAAGTTATATTTCATTTCCCAGTGTTCTTCTTGCTGAAGATGGCAACTGCATGGGCACACTATAGGAAGGCCTGTGACTAAAAAGGTGATGAAAAGGCAGTTTTTGCCTTGCAGAGTATATATCCTAGCCTTGCATGTTCTGACATTATCTTGATTAACAGATGGAAAATCCACTAATCTTTACCAAGGAGAGATAAGTAAGTTACCAGGAAATAAGGCTAGTGTTTAAAAAAAAACTATAACAAACATAAGAAATTTAAAAAAAAATGATTAAAAGCATCATAATTAGTTATTGTTCTGTGTATTAACCTTCATGTTGATATACAGTATAAACATTACACCAGTAGATAGCAGCTATCACTACTTGACAAACTTTTAGTGGCCTGGAGCTCTAGAATTTAGAGTTGCAATTTCAAGATGGTCAAGAAAGCTCCCGTTGTCTTTATGTAAAATAGACCTTTTGTTTTTTAAACCATCTGTCTCTTTTAAACGCTACTGGTAATATGGTGTGCAAATAATTGGGAAAAAAAGCTCACAATTTTTACACCATTGGTTATCCTCCAGTTGGTTTCTTTAGAGGGGACCTGTATCTATCTACCTATGAAGTCTGACAAATTAGGTGGTATATACAGATAGCTAATATTCATGTATTTCCATAATCTGGGTTGGATTATGAACCTGGAAGTTCAGTGTGTGAATCCAAGCCTTCAAAAATACAAGATCCTTTAAAGGAAATGTCCTTAATGTCTCTATAATACTCATACAACTGCATGCCTATGCCCAAAAATATGTGGGTTGTTGGAGAAAACAGAAGCACAATCAGTGTAAAGGAGGTGAACATACACAAGGCAAGTTTAAGGAAAATGTACAAAGCAGTTCAAGGCAAGTTATTTATGAAGAGATAACCTCATTTCTCATATTTATGTATTGTTTGGACCAGAACAAAAAGCATCATTATCAACAATACCAAATTTATTGTTAAGCTTTGTTTCAATTATTTGTAACTTCCCAGTAACTGACCTGTTAGAGCATTTGAATTTACATGCCAAATATTACAATTCATGTTAAAATGTAAAACATACTAAAATGTATCTAAAGTCATTGTGCATTCTTAAATATTTATTTGCTCAATTTCATTTTTCACATTGAATTACTGTGTTTCATTTGCAAAAACTCTAGATGAAAAACAAAACAAATGTAAGTAAATGGCTTGGTTTCCCTTGTGCAAATCCCATTGGATGCAGTGTAAAGCGTGAAATCTGCATGAATTCCTGATCTAAACTTCATGAAAATTGCATGAAACCCATCAAATCTGCATGAAAAACACCTTTTAAATACACTTTACAGAGCCACATAATTCCTTGATGATTCCTAATATAACCATGACCTACAGTGAAGGAGACATTATTCTGTATTTAATTTATCATCCCATCACTTTGCACATTAAACATTCCTTGTAAAACATATGTAATACACACTTTGTACCTTAAGTAATATGACAATAAGAATTTTGTAGATTATGTTAATGGAAAAGAGACCATGTGGGAGACCAAGATCATATAACACTGTGATATTTTATAAATGAGTCATTTTTAAGAACAAAGAAGCCAGTGATGAACACAGAATTTATTTGAACATCAGTGAAATTACTGTTGAAATCTACCCTGGATGGAACTGTAGCACTGTCTGTAAAATACCAAAAAAGCAACTCACACAGATGGCTATACATGGATGTAAAAATACTCCTACAAATTAAAACTGAAAAAATTTATGCCATTTAAAACTAGCAGCAATAAAGTATCACAAGTAACGGCAGCATTTTTCTTAAAAATACAAGGTACCATGCTCACTTTTGAGCACGGTGATCTGCATTGAATTTATAAGCCTTTGTCCCTGAATTTTGACTAATTCTATGCTCATTGAGCAGATAAATGTTGCAATAATTTATCACAGAGTACAACATGACTTTTTAAAGCATATATAAACCCAGTCACTAAAGTTTCATATCAACTTTATTAGCCTTGGCCGCACACATGCAAACATGCAGTATTTCCCATGTTAATGTTTATTGCATTAGGGCAGAACATTCATTTAGAGTGGGCTGCTAATGCACCATAATTGATGAAAAAAATCTCTTGAGAATACTTATAAAATATTGTTTAGATGGCATTACACACCAACCTTGCTAGTCTGCTTTATACCCACATACCCCTCCACCTGCTTCTGAGGATATTCACATGAAAGTACAATGACCCATATTTGGTGGACTTGACCAGTACTGAGCAGGATTTGGATATACTGTAGGTCTGTAATCCTATTCACACACTGATTTGCACAAATCTTGCAAAAACCCTTATGAAGCATTACTATATAAAACTATTACTCAAACATTTTTTGCAAAGAGCAAATTTTGGTCCTCCGCATCTTTACGGTCAACAGACTTACAATAGCTAGAGCTTAGAGACCTCCCTCATTAAAATTTAAGATGGTTAACATTAGATTAAATTATATTATGATAAACAAGAAACTAACAGCAAGTCTGGCTGCTACCTTCCCTAAATTTCTCCTCATGTGGCAACCGTGAATATCCTATGCCCAGTCCTCAAGATCTGACAACTCTTTATTTAACCATATAAAACACCAACCCCTTTGTAACCCCTCCTCAATCCTACCCTCTGTTCATGATCTTTAAACTCCCCATCACCTCCTTCTTTCACCCCTTTCTTCCCTTTTAATTGTATTCCTTATTTAACTTTTGCACCTATATATACCGTATTTTTCGCTCCATAAGACGCACTTTTTTCCCCCCAAAAAAGGGGGGAAAATGTCAGTGCGTCTTATGGAGCGAATATGGATCGGCCGGTCCGGTATTTCCACTGCCGCCATGTCAGAATACCGGGCCGGCCGCTCAGCTCTACAGCGGGACCTTATAGAGATGACTGATGACCTTTGGGGAGGGAGGGGGAGCGGGTACCTGAATTTGACAGGTACCCGCTCCCACTTCCGTGGAGTTGTTCTTTCATCTTACCCGTTCCTCTATCCAGCGGCGCGGTCTTCCCGGCTTCTGTAGTGTGGGCATGACAGCCGGGTGCCAAGTGCGCATGCGCAAGAAGCGGTGCTTTTTGTGAATGGTAAGGCGGCACCTGGGACACATGACAGATCCCAGAACCCGCCGGACCAATCACAAAGCGCAAGTGCTTCTCGCTCATGCGCACTGGGCACCCGGCTGTCATGCCGAGCGCCATTACAGAAGCCGGGAAGACAGCGCGTGGCTGGATAGAGGAACAGGTAAGATGAAAGGACAACTCCGCGGAAGTGGGAGCGGGTACCTGTCAAATTCAGGTACCCGCTCCTCCCCCTCCCCAAAGGTCAGCAGTCATCCCCTGTACTATCCACAGTCTCTGGTCATCCCTGTGCTGTCCGCACTCTCTGGTCATCTCTGTGCTGTCCGCAGTCTCTGGTCATCTCTGTGCTGTCCGCAGTCTCTGGTCATCCCTGTGCTGTCCGCAGTCTCTAGTCATCCCTGTGCTGTCCGCAGTCTCTGGTCATCCCTGTGCTGTCCGCAGTCTCTGGTCATCCCTGTACTGTGTCCGCAGTCTCTGGTCATCTCCTGTACTATGTCTGCAGTCCATTAGTTCAGAATTTTTTTTTTCCTGTTTTCTACCTCTGAAACCTAGGTGCGTCTTATGGTCAGGTGCGTCTTATGGAGCGAAAAATACGGTATCTACTTAAGTAAACCATATCTTTTCATTTTAATTCTTTACATAACAGCTAATGGCATTCGCCTCATTTCCTGTAAAGGAGTCTGAATGACACACAAAAACTGTTTTTTGGATTTCTACCTCTATCTATCAAAATACAGAACTAGCACTAAATAAAATCAAAAAGAGACCTTACCACAATACAGGTAAAACTCGAAAAATTAGAATATCGTGCGAAAGTTCATTTATTTCAGTAAAGCAACTTAAAGGGTGAAACTAATATATAAGAAAGACTCATTACATGCAAAGCAAGATAGTTCAGGCCGTGATTTGTCATAATTGTGATGATTATGGCTTACAGCTCATGAAAACCCCAAATCCACAATCTCAGAAAATTAGAATATTACATGCAATCAATAAAACAAGGATTGTACAGAGAACAATATTGGACCTCTGAAAAGTATAAGCATGCATATGTACTCAGTACTTGGTTTGGGCCCCTTTTGCAGCAATTACTGCCTCAATGCGGAAGCTATCAGACTGTGGCACTGCTGAGGTGTTATGGAAGACCAGGATGCTTCAATAGCGGCCTTCAGCTCTTCTGCATTGTTCGGTCTCATGTCTCTCATCTTTCTCTTGGCAATGCCCCATAGATTCTCTATGGGGTTCAGGTCAGGCGAGTTTGCTGGCCAATCAAGCACAGTAATCCCACGGTCATTGAACCAGGTTTTGGTGCTTTTGGCAGTGTGGGCAGGTGCCAAGTCCTGCTGGAAAATGAAGTCAGCATCCCCATATAGCTCCTCTGTGGAAGGAAGCATGAAGTGCACCAAAATCTCCTGGTAGACGGCTGCATTGATCCTGGACTTAATGAAACACAGTAGACCAACACCAGCAGATGACATGGCTCCCCAAATCAACACAGACCGTGGAAACTTCACACTGGACTTCAAGCATCTTGCAGTGTGTGCCTCTCCATTCTTCCTCCATACTCTGGGTCCTTGGTTTCCAAATGAGATGCAAAAGTTGCTCTCATCAGAAAAGAGGACTTTGGACCACTGAGCAACAGACCGGGTCTGTTTTTCTTTAGCCCAGGTAAGATGATTCTGACGTTGTTTGTTGTTCAGGAGCAGCTTGACAAGAGGAATACGACATGTGAAGCCCATGTCCAGGATCCATCTATGTGTGGTGGCTCTTGATGCACTGACTCCAGCCTCAGTCCACTCCTTGTGAAAGTCCCCAACACTTTTGAATGGCCTTTTCCTGGCAATCCTCTCCAGGCTGTGGTTATCCCTGCTGCTTGTGCACCTTTTTCTTCCACACTTTTCCCTTCTACATAACTTTCTATTAATGTGCTTTGATACAGCACTTTGGGAACATCCAACTTCTTTTGCAATTACCTTGTGAGGCTTTCCCTCCTTATGGAGGGTGTCAATGATGGTTTTCTGCACAACTGTCAGGTCAGCAGTCTTTCCCATGATTGTGATTCCTACTGAACCAGTGTCAGGGCTCCCAGGTGTGACCAGAGGTGTGTGGCTGACGCAGGGAAACCATTGCTGGCCAGTCCATTCCTGACAGTACCCCCCCTCAAGGAACGGCCTCAGGATGCTCCAAACAGTCCTAGCTGGGCAAAATGTTCCACCGCCCGGGTCTGGTAACTGGCGGGATATCAAAGACTGGCACACCGGGCAGGACTCCGGGCAGCGGCACACCGGGCAGGGGCACACCGGGCAGAGGCACATCGGGCAGGACTCCGGGCAGAGGCACATCGGGCAGGACTCCGGGCAGAGGTACATCGGGCTGGACTCCGGGCAGAGGCACATCGGGCAGGACTCCGGGCAGAGGTACATCGGGCTGGACTCCGGGCAGAGGCACATCGGGCTGGACTCCGGGCAGAGGCACATCGGGCTGGACTCCGGGCAGAGGCACATCGGGCTGGACTCCGGGCAGAGGCACATCGGGCTGGACTCCGGGCAGAGGCACATCGGGCTGAACTCCGGGCAGAGGCACATCGGGCTGGACTCCGGGCAGAGGCACATCGGGCAGGACTCCGGGCAGAGGCACATCGGGCAGGACTCCGGGCAGAGGCACATCGGGCAGGACTCCGGGCAGAGGCACATCGGGCAGGACTCCGGGCAGGACTCCGGGCAGAGGCACATCGGGCAGGACTCCGGGCAGAGGCACATCGGGCCGGACTCCGGGCAGAGGCACATCGGGCCGGACTCCGGGCAGAGGCACATCGGATTACCAGGCGAAGCGGCAGGCAGCGGGCCACCAGGCGGAGCGGCAGGCACCGGGCCCCCGGGCGGGGCGGCAGGCACCGGGCCCCCGGGCAGAGCGGAAGGCACCGGGCCCCCGGGCGGGGCGACAGGCACCGGGCCCCCAGGCGGGGCGACAGGTCTCGGGCCCTCAGGCGGAGCGGCGGGCGCCGGACCCCCAGATGGAGCGACAGGTCTCGGGCCCTCAGGCGGGGCGGCGGGCGCTGGACCCCCAGGTGGAGCAACAGGTCTCGGGCCCTCAGGCGGAGCGGCGGGCGCCGGACCCCCAGGCGGAGCGACAGGTCTCGGGCCCTCAGGCGGAGCGGCGGGCGCCGGACCCCCAGGCGGAGCGACAGGTCTCGGGCCCCCAGGCGGAGCGACAGGTCACGGCCCTCAGGCGGAGCGGCGGGCGCCGGACCCCCAGATGGAGCGACAGGTCTCGGGCCCTCAGGCGGAGCGGCGGGCGCCGGACCCCCAGATGGAGCGACAGGTCTCGGGCCCTCAGGCGGAGCAACAGGTCTCGGGCCCCCAGGCGAAGCGGCGGGCACCGAGTCACCAGGCACGACAGTGGGCACCGAGTCGTCTGGCAAGACTGCGGGCACCGAGTCAACTGGCGGAACAGCAGGCATCGAGTCAACTGGCGGAACTGCGGGCACCGAGTCGTCTGGCAAGACTGCGGGCATCGAGTCAACTGGCGGAACAGCGGGCATCGAGTCAACTGGCGGAACTGCGGGCACCGAGTCGTCTGGCAAGACTGCGGGCACCGAGTCGTCTGGCAAGACTGCGGGCACCGAGTCGACTGGCGGAACAGCGGGCACCGAGTCAACAGGCACGACAGTGGGCACCGGGTCATCAGGTATCGGATTGTCTGGCTCGACACCAGGTATGACAGCGGGCACTGGGTCACCAGGCATCAGGTCATTTGGCTTGCCAGCGGGCACCGCGTCATCTGGCAAGGCAGTGGGCACCGGGTCACCAGGTATGACAGCGGGCTCTGAGTCAATTGGCACGACAGCGGGCACTGGATCAGGTACCGGATCATCTGGATCAACAGCGGGCATCGAGTCAACTGGCCTAATAGGATCGTCGGGCTGGATCAGTTCATCATGCTGAGTAGCGGCATCAGGCTGAGTAGAGGCTTCAGGCTGAAGAGAGGCATCAAGCTGAAGAGAGGCATCAGGCTGAAGAGAGGCATCAGGCTGAAGAGAGGCATCAGGCTGAAGAGAGGCATCCGGCTGAAGAGAGGCATCCGGCTGAAGAGAGGCATCCGGCTGAAGAGAAGCATCAGGCTGAGTCACGGAAGGCAGGTTCACCGGTTTGGATACTGGCAGGATGGTATTGGTTGGAAAGAATTTTCGCTTTTTTCTGGTTTTAACTACTGGAGCACTGCAAGTAAACGCAGGTCTGCAAACAAATGGAGCAGCTGGAGACAGAGAAAAACTGGAGGATGGAACAGGAGAGGGAGCAGTTGCTACAGAGGGCTTTTTTACATGGTTAAAGGCAGGATAGGTGCAGCGAGTGGGAACAGGGTACTGACATGCGGTAGATAGCCAAGTATACTGGGCTGTAACTGGAGGAGCTGGTGGGAATACAGGAGTAGAGTTAGAAGCAGGACTGGGTTTTTGTAAGCTGACTGAGGCTGGGTGCAACAAGTCTGTCCATGTCTGCAGTATGGGTTGAACAAAGCTGAGCTTACACAAAGCCTGTCTGGTCAATGACTGCACTGCGTTTATACAATCTCTTAGTGTCTGTGGTGAACATGTGGAATAACGCTCCAGAAAGTAACCCACATCATCCTCTAATAACCACACCAGGGACTCTACCTGGTCGGCACTAAATGGTGGCAAAAATTCATCCCTGCATTTGGGGGAACCAGATGAAACCAACTCTGCACAAACCTCAATCAAAGGCTGCACCTCAGAGAACTCTGTGCCCTGATCTACTAGAACATGAGCGAGCCGTATACATTCTAGTAGTTGATCCCTGGGATACTCCTTCAGAGTTTGATAAGCATACTCCCTGTCATCAAACACTAGCAGATATAAATACACAACCTCATCCAGATCCATCCTTCCCAGCAACAAGCCAAGATGGCTTCCCTGTGCAGCCACTTCTGGTCAGGATTGGCCTTGGTGTAATGTCAGGGCTCCCAGGTGTGACCAGAGGTGTGTGGCTTACGCAGGGAAACGCAGACATCAGATATGTTATAAACAATATAATTTATTAACACTAACAATACAAACATAAACGCAGTGCAATACTAAAACATAATACAGTGCAACCAAACCAAACCAAACCAACCACCCACAGATAACAGTACATACAAGCAAGCGTCGTCAGGCAGGCCAGGTCAATATCAATAGGGCAGGTAGGTACAGGGGGAGCAAGCGGAGATTGGTCGGGGTCACAGGCCAGGTTCAGCAGGTAGCAAGCAGCGTAGTACAGAGGGTAAGGCAGAGGGATGGTCAGGGTCACAAGCCAGGGATCAGAACAGGTAGCAAGCAGCGTAGTACAGAGGGTCAGGCAGAGGGATGGTCAGACAAGCCAGGGATCAGAGCAGGGTCAGCAGAGAATCAGACAGGAACAGAGAGCAGGAACAGGATACAGGGCCCAAGAGAAACACAACACCAAGGCAGAGTCTGCAAGTCTGGCCATCCCTTAAATACCCCAGCATAATCAGTTCCAGGTGTTAGCTGGCTGCAAAGTTGAGTCTCTGGTTGTTGGGAGCACCCGCTGGCCAGCCCTGGTACTGAAGATCAAAAGGCAGGTGAGTCCTACCATTGCTGGCTAGTCCATTCCTGACAACCAGACTGATAGACCATTTAAAGGCTCAGGAACCCTTTGCAGGTGTTATGGCTTAGTTAGCTGATTAGAGTGGGACACTTTGAGCCTAGAATATTGCACCTTTTCACAATATTCTAATTTTCTGAGATTGTGGTTTTGGGGTTTTCATGAGCTGTAAGCCATAATCATCACAATTATGACAAATCACAGCTTGAACTATCTTGCTTTGCATGTAATGAGTCTATCTCATATATTAGTTTCACCTTTTAAGCTGCATTACTGAAATAAATGAACTTTTGCACAATATTCTAATTTTTCGAGTTTCACCTGTATATCTAATTCTTTATTGTTTGTAATGGTTACTGTACTACTGCTATTTCTGTATAGCATTGACCATTTGCATATACAGATATCTACTTTAATCAGTCATATGCCGCTATCGACAATGTCATTTTTATCAGATTACTTAATAAAATATTTTAAAAGAAAAAATGTCCCTGTTTTTTGTAATGCTGTACATCATGCAAGCAGAGATCAGTGTGGTGGGCTGCAGTGCAGGTTCATGTCAGACTTCTCTACTTATGCTTTGGAAAGCCATGCTAAATGAAGGCAATGTAACACATCACACAAAATGCCATGCACTAAAATGCATGATAGTAGCTAATGGTAAATTTGCATTGCCACAGTGCATACATATGAAGCTGATTTTACAATATATGTATAGCTAAATCTTTTTACTACTTTGGATAGAATATGGAACCCATGCCAGGTTATTTTTTGCTGTTTGCGTACCACTGGGGAAATTTCCATTTACTTCTTGTCCCAAAGATGCAACAAGAAGCTAGAGAATATGGCTGTGCCTGGAACAAGTATCTCCATTGGAAGATTTCCCCCTACCTCCTGTTCTTGGGACAGCCCAAAAATATTGTATCTCCTCTAACTTTCTTTCTACAAATAAATGGAGAAATTTCCTCATTAAAGACTTAGACGGCAATAAAAAAACCCCAAAAACTTGACACATGGTCTAATCCTTCTCTACTCTTTCCAAAGCTAAAAAAATACATTTTAATCATTAAAGTGGTAGTAAACTCATTTTTTTTTTCATTTTACCTACAGGTAAACTTATAATAAAGCTTGATGGATTACAGCGATGGAACCATTTTTTGTCTTTTTCTTAAATAAAGGGCTTGCCAAATACTGTTGTTTTGTTTTTTGTTCAAGTAAATTAATTGTTCAAAAGACTGGTATCTTTATTTTTTACTGAATTTAACCCTTTAGTGAATGGGTACCCCTTACTCATTCACAATGGGGGGGGGGCAGAATCAGGGTGCCTCCTTATTTAAAGGGTTACCCTGATGCTAATGAACTCCCCCACCCACAGACCCCCACAACCACTAGGCCAGGGTTGTGGGGAAGAGACCCTGGGCCTGGTAAGCTAAAGGGAAGGAGTGGGCGCTCTATTGTCCCCCCATTTCCTGCCCTGCCAGGCCTGTGCTCAGATCAAGGGTCTGGTAGGAATTTAGGGGGGCCCCAAGCTTTTTTCCCCCATTTTTGGGGGTGGGGTTTCCCTTAAAAGTCATACCAGGCCCAAAGGACCTGGTATGGCTTTTATGGGGGAATCTCACACTCTTTTTAAACATTTTTTACTATGGGGTCCCTCCTAACCTTCCTGCCAGACTAAAGGGTCTGGTATGGATTGGGGGGGACCCCACACAATTTTTTTTTTTTGCTTTTTATTCTTTTTTATAAAAGTATTTTTTTTTAATGTCAGTCCTGCTGCAGCATATTCTATACATTGTACAGATATGCAACTGTGCAGGTAGTTTAGGGGACCCCACCCCCCACGCATGATATTTAAAGGAATTTTAATTTTTTTTTCACTTTAAGCAATGAAAAATGACTGCCCCTTTAAAAAAATCTTTTCACTGATTCATTTTCCTCAGGGCAGTACCCGATTCACCATACCCCTTATGGCCAAACCCTTGTATATAAGCCTTCAAAATGGGCACTTTTTGATTTACAAGTTCAAGTCCCATAGATTTGCATTGAGTTTGTGGTCGGTTTATTAGGTTCGAATGCTTGACCGTTAACCGAACATGGGGCTGTTCAGCCCTTCACTAATTATGGCATTAGCAAACTTTCAGCACAATATTTGTGGTGAAAAGTATCCCTCTGACCTCAGTCTGAATAGCAGTTGTAATAGCATCTGATTTTATTCAAAGCCACTTGAAAATGTTATCCTGCACATATATCACCATTAAATAAAGTCTGAAATTTTGCTTGCCTCTTTTGATAACAATTATTTTAGTTTTATTTGAATTGCATTAAAGCCCATTAGTCCAATGCTCATTTGCAATGAAACGGAAGATTAGAGAAACTGTGAAATTAGTTTATTAAAACCACTACAGAAAAATTAATGTGATAATAATTCGGAACATCAATTATCTATTTCTGAATTGCTAGGGCTATTTACCCAGAAGTGCATAGGAAATTATATAAAAATAAACAAAGTTATATTTCCGTTACTGTCCTATGTCTTTCAAAGGATCACTTCTGGGTAATCAAGTTTTTTTTATTGAAGTAGTTTATACATATTATATTGCAATAATTATAACATTCAAGGACATGGGTTAACACCCGCTACAGACCAATATTTCGATGCGAAGAGAGTTTATATGTATTTCCGTAGCAAACAGAGATTATAGTACACAGGCATTACAGATCTGTTTATCGGTGAGTAAAGATTGTATACTGCATGTGCAGTATCAACCGAAGTTATTAGAGATGAGCGAATCGAACTTGGCGAAGTGGAATTAGTTTCGAATATCAGGAAAATTTCGATTCGCGACGAATCCGAAAATTAGCAGACTTTGAAATTTTTGCAAAAATGGCGGCGACATGTGCGGCGACGGAGCGGGGATCTCTGGGAAGGCGCGCAGACAAGGCGAAGGCGCGCTGACCCATAATGCATTCATTCATGACATGTGATCGCATTAGCCAATCAGCAGCCAGCCAGCACTGTGTAATGGTCGAGCTATAAATTGCGGCCATTTTAGAATTCTCCATTTGTCTCCAGTCATTCAAGAGAGGCAGACCTGGCTGTATTGAGGGAGAGAGTTAGGGACACAGAAACGTTACTTAGGGCCACAGAAACGTTACTTAGGGCCACAGAAACATTTGTTAGGGCCACAGAATCGTTACTTAGGGCCACAGAAACGTTACTTAGGGGCACAGAAACGTTACTTAGGGCCACAGAAACGTTACTTAGGGCCACAAAAACGTTACTTAGGGCCACAGAAACGTTACTTAGGGCCACAGAATCGTTACTTAGGGCCACAGAATCGTTACTTAGGGCCACAGAAACGTTACTTAGGGCCACAGAATCGTTACTTAGGGACACAGAAACGTTACTTAGGGACACAGAATTGTTACTCAGGGACAGACACAGAATTGTTACTGAGGGACACAGAATTGTTACTGAGGGACACAGAATTGTTACTCAGGGACAGACACAGAATTGTTACTCAGGGACAGACACAGAATTGTTACTCAGGGACAGACACAGAATTGTTACTGAGGGACACAGAATTGTTACTCAGGGACACAGAATTGTTACTCAGGGACAGACACAGAATTGTTACTGAGGGACACAGAATTGTTACTGAGGGAC
This sequence comes from Staurois parvus, assembly GCF_062004578.1. Taxonomy (NCBI): domain Eukaryota; kingdom Metazoa; phylum Chordata; class Amphibia; order Anura; family Ranidae; genus Staurois; species Staurois parvus. The sequence continues at coordinate 6,625,235 of NW_028318400.1, read as the reverse complement.
ACAGAATTGTTACTGAGGGACACAGAATTGTTACTCAGGGACAGACACAGAATTGTTACTCAGGGACAGACACAGAATTGTTACTCAGGGACATAGAATTGTTACTCAGGGACACAGAATTGTTACTGAGGGACACAGAATTGTTACTGAGGGACACAGAATTGTTACTCAGGGACAGACACAGAATTGTTACTCAGGGACAGACACAGAATTGTTACTCAGGGACAGACACAGAATTGTTACTGAGGGACACAGAATTGTTACTGGGGGACACAGAATTGTTACTCAGGGACAGACACAGAATTGTTACTCAGGGACAGACACAGAATTGTTACTGAGGGACACAGAATTGTTACTGAGGGACACAGAATTGTTACTCAGGGACAGACACAGAATTGTTAATGAGGGACACAGAATTGTTACTGAGGGACACAGAATTGTTACTGAGGGACACAGAATTGTTACTCAGGGACAGACACAGAATTGTTACTCAGGGACAGACACAGAATTGTTACTGAGGGACACAGAATTGTTACTGAGGGACACAGAATTGTTACTCAGGGACAGACACAGAATTGTTACTCAGGGACAGACACAGAATTGTTACTCAGGGACAGACACAGAATTGTTACTCAGGGACAGACACAGAATTGTTACTGAGGGACACAGAATTGTTACTGAGGGACAGACACAGAATTGTTACTCAGGGACAGACACAGAATTGTTACTGAGGGACACAGAATTGTTACTGAGGGACACAGAATTGTTACTCAGGGACAGACACAGAATTGTTACTCAGGGACAGACACAGAATTGTTACTGAGGGACACAGAATTGTTACTGAGGGACACAGAATTGTTACTCAGGGACAGACACAGAATTGTTACTCAGGGACAGACACAGAATTGTTACTGAGGGACACAGAATTGTTACTGAGGGACACAGAATTGTTACTCAGGGACAGAGACAGAATTGTTACTGAGGGACACAGAACTGTTACTGAGGGACACAGAATTGTTACTCAGGGACAGACACAGAATTGTTACTCAGGGACAGACACAGAATTGTTACTGAGGGACACAGAATTGTTACTGAGGGACACAGAATTGTTACTCAGGGACACAGAATTGTTACTCAGGGACAGACACAGAATTGTTACTCAGGGACACAGAATTGTTACTCAGGGACACAGAATCGTTGAATTAAAGAGTATGTCAGACAACATGCAGAGGAGTGGCAGAGGAGGCAATGTTTTAGGAGCGAGCAGACGTGGCAGCAGAGGAAGGGGTCGAGGCAGCACTAGTCGCAGCCAGAGGCCAGTGCTCCCGGTGTCATCCAGCGGTCGTGTCTCCACCGACAACCCTGCCGTCATCGATTGGTTGGCTCGGTCGTCTTCCTCTTCCCAGGTCACCTCTGACACCTACAGCCAACGGTCGGTGGGTACGTCAGACACAACCGTTAGTTGGCATGGCCCGGGAGCAAGCCCACTGAAATCACGTGTCCTCGACCTGCCCCTGTCCTTTGGTGTTCCCTCACCAAGCGAAGTATCGCATGCTGTGGGCTCAGCCCCACTGTACAGTGAGGAAGAGCTAACAGAGGGCGGTCAGGAACGGGGGGAGACATCCGCCTCTTCAGCAGCCAGGCGAAGAAGTAGTGGCGAGGAGAGTGGCTCGGTAGCCGGTCTAGAGACAGGTCTGTCTCCTGACCCACATGCAGCCGAGGGGGCTAGTAGTGAGGCAGAGACCCTAATTGATGATGATGAGGCTGATCGCACTTGGCAGCCTCGTCGTCATCAGGCTATTGCTTCCGCATCATCAGGAGAAGAGGGTGGCAGCTTGGCAGCGAGCAAAACAGTCGGTGGGTTGCCCAGGAGACAGCAGCAGGGTCGCAGCAGTGTCAGTGGAGGCAAACGGCCACGGAGTAGAGCACCAGCTCCACTGCAGCCTACCACCACGGCCAGTAGTGGTGCCGGTGTGCATGGAGGAAGTAGCAGTCAGCCAGTGAGGAGTATTGGGGGCAAAGTTTCCGACTCGGCGGTGTGGCAATTTTTCGTCAAGCCGCCCGAGGAAGTAAACGTAGCCGTATGTCGACTATGTGGCCAGAAAGTCAAGCGTGGCCAGGGGGCCCATGTTGGGACTACAGCGTTGCGTCAGCATATGCAGCGTCGCCATTTGGTGGCCTGGGAAAACCGTGATAAAGATACGGCGGTTCTGCCTGCCCCAGCCCCCGCTCCATCACCCGCTCCGTTACTTGCTCCGTCACCCGACGTCAATCGCCCTCTATCAGCCAGTCAAGGCTCCAACACCTCTGCTGAGGGGAGTTGTCACTCGTTGGCATCTTCCGCTCGTTCAGATGCTCCTTCTCCTGCTACTCCTCTTCACGGATTCCGTCAGCAGTCTTTCTTGGAATCCGTTTCCAAGAGACAACAGTTTGCGAGCACGCACCCGACGGTGCAAAAGCTGAACGTCCTCCTGTCCAAGTTGCTGGTGCTGCAGTCCCTCCCTTTCCAAGTGGTGGACTCAGCACCTTTCCGAGAAATGATGGCTTGTGCCGCGCCGCGGTGGAGAGTGCCAAGCCGTCATTTCTTCGCCAAAAAGGCAGTGCCAGCCCTGCATTCACATGTAGAAGAGATGGTGGGCCAGTCTTTGAGCATGTCGGTCTCTGCCAAAGTGCACGGCAGCGCCGACGTGTGGAGCTGTAACTACGGTCAGGGACAGTACATGTCATTTACGGCCCACTGGGTGAACGTGGTGCCGGCACAGCCGCACCAGCAACTTGGACAGGTCACGCCACTTTTGCCTCCACGTTTGCACGTCCTTGGTCCACAAAAGATGTCCGCCTCTACCACCTCTTCTTCCGCCGTGTCCTCAGCCGCCACCCCCGTGCCAAGTCCCATTACCCGACCAGCATATCACATGTGCAGGGCGCAACGGTGTCACGCTGTGCTGCACCTGGTATGCCTTGGCGAACGTAGTCACACAGGGGAGGAACTTCTGAGTGTAATGAACAGAGAAATCGACAGATGGCTGTCTCCGCGCAAACTGAAAATCGGAACCATGTTGACCGACAACGGAAAGAACATGGTGTCTGCTCTGCGTCAAGGAAGGTTGTGCCATGCGCCATGCATGGCTCACGTGTTCAATCTGGTTGTCAAGCGGTTCCTAAAATCCACCATCCCACTGCAAGACATCCTTAAAATGTCACGTAAACTTTGCATGCATTTCAGCAATTCCTACACCGCAAAGCACACCCTCCTTGAGCTGCAGCGGCAGAACGGAATTCCACAGCATCGCCTGATCTGCGACGTTGCAACAAGGTGGAATTCAACCCTACACATGTTAGACCGCCTTTACGAACAGCGAAAGGCCATCACCGATTTCCTGATGTTACAAGCGGATAAAGGTACTCCCCTGTGTAACTTAGATGTCAGCCATTGGCAGCTCATGCGTGACACCTGCCGCTTGCTCAGGCCCTTTGAGGAGGCCACGCTATTCGTGAGTCGGCAGGACTATGGGATGAACGACGTCATTCCTCTGTTGCACGTCCTGGAACAAATGCTGTTAACAATGGCTGGTCAGGGTGCGGTAGACGTGGCGCACAGATCTCAACGCCACATGACCCCTGTGGGGGCAGGACAGGAAGAAGAGGAGGAGGTAGAGGAGGACATTTGTGCTCAGGAATTATTGAGTGAAATGGGTGGTTTTTCCACTCAGCGGACAGGAGTGGAGGAGCAGGAGCATCTGGTAGAGGAGGAGGAGACAGAGGAACCAGACGCACCGTGGCAGTATGCTGTGGAGATGGAGGCAGGGAGTCCCTTCGCATTCCTTGGCACAAATGTCCCATAGCATGCTCAGTTGCTTGCGTAGCGACAGCCGAATAATAACCATCAGACAGAGGGATGACTTTTGGCTGTCCACCTTGTTGGACCCTCGCTACCGTTCAAAAATGGTGGCCTTTTTCACACCTGCTGAGAGGGAGGCCAAAATAACGTACTATAAAAACCACCTATGTAGTCAGTTGGTCTCTGCCTTTCTGCGCCAACGTCCATCCTCAGACACTGTGGGCCCTGTGCGCTCGCGTTCCACTGCCATGGCAGCAGGGGAGCGGTGGGGTGGTAGGAGCAGTGGCAGCTCCACCAGCAGCGGCTGCCTCAGTCTGCAGTCGATGATGAGTAGCTTTCTTCACCAGCGCAGTGAGGAAACTACTAACCAGCCGCAGCAGCAGCAGCAGCAGCATCAGGTGGACCTGGAGCAGGACCTCAAACAACAGGCTTGGGCCTACTTGGACAGCACCCTGCCAACCGAGGTAGACAATCCCCTTGACTACTGGGCAACGAAACTTGACCTTTGGCCCCAACTAGCTGAATTTGCCCTTGAAAGGCTGTCATGCCCGGCCAGTAGCGTGGCATCGGAGCGCGTGTTTAGTGCGGCAGGAGGTATTATAACTTCGCGGAGGACACGACTGTCCACCCAAAGTGTGGAGAGACTCATGTTTGTGAAAATGAATCAGGCGTGGATTAGTCTGGATTTCAAACCACCAGTTCCTGACACAACTGACTAAATCCGCAATGAATCATGCCCCAAACATGTGCCACTTTCAGGTCTCCTCACACTGCTGGTGTGTTCCATTTTTTGTCATAGGGTGCTGGCAGATTACGGGCCTCCCACTGCTGCTGCCAGGCCCGTAATCTGCCATGGGCCCCAGTACCGCCTCCTCATGCTGCTGCCAGGTCCAGAGTCTCTCATGGGTCCCTGTATGGCCTCCCATTGCTGCTGTCTCCATCGCCACACTCTGCCATGTGCCACTTTCAGGTCTCCTCACACTGCTGGTGTGTTCCATTTTTTGTCATAGGGTGCTGGCAGATTACGGGCCTCCCATTGCTGCTGCCAGGCCTGTAATCTGCCATGGGCCCCAGTACCACCTCTTCATGCTGCTGCCAGGTCCAGAGTGTCTCATGGGTCCCTGTACGGCTTCCCATTGCTGCTGTCTCCATCGCCACACTCTGCCATGTGCCACTTTCAGGTCTCCTCACACTGCTGGTGTGTTCCATTTTTTGTCATAGGGTGCTGGCAGATTACGGGCCTCCCACTGCTGCTGCCAGGCCCGTAATCTGCCATGGGCCCCAGTACCACCTCCTCATGCTGCTGCCAGGTCCAGAGTCTCTCATGGGTCCCTGTACGGCCTCCCATTGCTGCTGTCTCCATCGCCACACTCTGCCATGTGCCACTTTTAGGTCTCCTCACACTGCTGGTGTGTTCCATTTTTTGTCATAGGGTGCTGGCAGATTACGGGCCTCCCATTGCTGCTGCCAGGCCTGTAATCTGCCATGGGCCCCCGTACCGCCTCTTCATGCTGCTGCCAGGTCCAGAGTGTCTCATGGGTCCCTGTACGGCCTCCCATTGCTGCTGTCTCCATCGCCACACTCTGCCATGTGCCACTTTCAGGTCTCCTCACACTGCTGGTGTGTTCCATTTTTTGTCATAGGGTGCTGGCAGATTACGGGCCTCCCATTGCTGCTGCCAGGCCCGTAATCTGCCATGGGCCCCCGTACCGCCTCCTCATGCTGCTGCCAGGTCCAGAGTCTCTCATGGGTCCCTGTACGGCCTCCCATTGCTGCTGTCTCCATCGCCACACTCTGCCATGTGCCACTTTCAGGTCTCCTCACACTGCTGGTGTGTTCCATTTTTTGTCATAGGGTGCTGGCAGATTACGGGCCTCCCATTGCTGCTGCCAGGCCCGTAATCTGCCATGGGCCCCCGTACCGCCTCCTCATGCTGCTGCCAGTTCCAGAGTCTCTCATGGGTCCCTGTACGGCCTCCCATTGCTGCTGTCTCCATCGCCACACTCTGCCATGTGCCACTTTCAGGTCTCCTCACACTGCTGGTGTGTTCCATTTTGTCATAGGGTGCTGGCAGATTACGGGCCTACCATTGCTGCTGCCAGGCCCGTAATCTGCCATGGGCCCCTGTACCGCCTCCTAATGCTGCTGCCATGTCCAGAGTGTGTCATGGGTCCCTGTACGGCCTCCCATTGCTGCTGTCTCCATCGCCACACTCTGCCATGTGCCACTTTCAGGTCTCCTCACACTGCTGGTGGGTTCCATTTTTGTCATAGGGTGCTGTATGGCCTCCCATTGCTGCTGCCTCCACCGCCACACTGTGGCTCCACACTCTGGTTTTGGCCCCGTGACTGCCCAAATGAGTGAAGTGTGCGGTGATTCTAAGATCGACGGCACTCATCTGCATGTCATACTGACTGACAGTATTATTTCTCTTCCCCAGCAGACTCCAAGGGCATTTAAATTAAAGGTACAGTGTTCTGCACTAATATGAAGGCTCTCTGAAGCCTAGAAACACCCTTTTATAAGTTAAATTCGCAGCGAATATATTCGCATCGAATCAAATTTATTCCTCGAATTCGCCGAATCAGCCGAATCGAATTTTTGAATACTTCGCTCATCTCTAGAAGTTATGTGTGCAATGCCGCCAGTATTTACCACAGTAGTTTACCTTAGCATGTATATAAGCAATCATTAACGTTCAGTTTTTCTGTTTGCATAAGTCCACAGCAAAATACAATTTTGAAGGGCAATTTACATTTTATGGTAATACCAAGCAAAACAAAAAATGTAACCGTTACTATGATTTTCCAGCTTTCATCCCCCTGGGGTTTTTAAATCTCTACCCCGCAGTCAAATAACTCACATTTCTAGAATTGTCAGTGACCCACAAATTCGTGAACTGTGGTTGGATGAGATGGAAGGCAGGTTCCTGGAACGGGGTTATCCCAGTCATTTTGGTAAAAGGGAAAGGGATAGTTTATCCCGATATAAGAATAAACAATTACATTCCTGTAGACTGCCTTTCATTTCTCAATTCCATCTCTATTCTAATCGGGTTTTAAATATAATTTAAAAACACTGGTCCATGTTGAGTACTAATTATCCGTCTGGAGCAGAATTTAGTCCCCCCCCCCTTTGTATGGCTAGTAAGATCAGATCAATATAGCCTAAATTACCTCTTATGTTTTAGGTCTACACAGCTTCATCCACATTTAGGTTATAATATATCTATCAAGGACTAGTATACCTGCCAGTCATCGTATGTGGTATATATGATAAAATGTCCATGTGGCTTGTTATATATTGATGAGACTACTCCAAAGGTAAAAGAGTAAAGAATAGCTAGACATAAGTACTCTATTAGGGATAAACTTACTAAGCTAAGCTACCTTTAGCTAGACATTTTGTGGAAAAGGGTCCTACTGTTTCTCAGCTTAGATTTATGGTTATTGATAGGATACCAAAAAATAGACGTGGTGGTAATAGAGAATTACAGCTGAGACAATGGATGGTCCAATAGATTCATCATCTGGACACATTAACCCCTAAAGGACTTAATTCGGATTTTGATCTGTATTTATTCCTCTAATAGTTTTAGGAATTGTTCCCTTTTTTTTAATCATTATTGTGCATTTATTCACTTTTTTATATTTCTTTTTTGTTATGAGATAGTTTAACTAGTATATATATGTATGTATTTTATAACAGGTCCCCTGTGTCTGCATTCCACCTGCAGATTTTTTGTTGTGTGAAAATGTTTTCTAAATTTGTGGTTAATTGTATAATTGATTCCATCTTCTCTGATTGTATAAATTAAGTATATTTGTGGTTTTCATTTCAATATGTGTTCTGATCTGAAGAAGGGTGTTGTCTGACCAGCCCAAAACTGTTTGTTGAACATTACATTGGTTATTTTGTATTTTTTTAATACAATTTTTTTCTACATTAAAGATTTTCAAGTGCAGCAATCATCTTTATATATATATATATATATATATATATATATATATATATACACACACACACACACACACACACACACACACACACTCACATGGAGGGTGTTAGTAGGGTGGCTGACTGTGTCAGTAGAGCAGTAGATGGTGTCAGCAGAGCAGTGGATGTGTCAGTAGGGCAAAGGTTGGAGTCAGTAGGGTAGTGAATGGTGTCAGTAGTCAATAGGGTAGTGGACAGTGTCAACAGTTTTTTATTTTTAATATTTTATTTTTTAAACATTTTTTACAATATTATTATTTTTTTTACAAGTTTTTAGGAGCCCCATTGGGAGGCTTTGGTGTAATATCAGGGGTCTAAATAGATCTCCGATGTCTCATTTTTGAGACAGAGAAAGGGACAAAGAATTCCCAGTTCCATTCTCTGCAGTCTCAGCTGCACTGGACAGTGAATGAATGGGAACCTATCACTCGTTGTGTTCATTCAGGAAATAAAGGCGCTGGATAATATGATATATTGTTTATAACAGAGAAAAATCTGTGCTCAGGTGTAACTATGAATGAGCTGCCAGCTCTAAGATCCTTGATACCAACTCTTCAATATACTATATAAAAATTGCAGTATTCAGAAAAGTAAGGGGACAATTAATTACATAGTTACCAGCCCCTTCCCTACTCTCCATCCTGAAACAATTCCCCACAGCAGCTGGCAGGAGGAGATGGAAAACAAGCAGTTCTGCAGGGGGATGGGGGGCAGGGGAGCACACAGAGAGTAGAAAAGAGACAAGAGGGGCAGTGGGGGCTGCATATACTGGTACCAATCCCCTGTATTTTCCTACTGTGGCAGCTGAATGCCAGGGGGAAAGAGATGAGGAGAAACCTATTTTCAGTTGCTGCAGGAGGAAAATACAGATTAGTTGCCCTGGATAAGCCCAGGCACACCCAGAACACCGTGTGTGCATGCCCACAAGGATCTGACATTCTTTTTTATTCAATAAAGAGGGATTCTTCATACAGCAGAACTATACTTACCTTAGACCCAGAGATCCTGTGTCCCAGAGCTCTCCACCCAGCCACTGAAATCTTTGAGTGGCTGGTTTACAGGTCTCAATCACTGTCTGCTTTCATTGTCTGGGAAGGGAATACATTGTTCCCACACATCCAATTCCATCAGATTCAGCATTGCCAAATCACTGTACACGGGCAGACAGGCAGGTAGGTAACTTTAATACAGAAGAGCCAAAGCATGTCTCTTCTGCATTGAAATTCCTGCCTGTATGCCCCTTTTTTTAAATTTTGTAGCTAAAGTTGCGCTTTAAGAGTCAATTATTCGTTTAACATCTTATAGCAAACAGTCACAATTCAGACTGGTAAAAGAAAAATATCATATTTATTGTGGAAACGTATCAAGACAAGACATTTGTGCAATAGAATATGTGTCAGATGGCTCACATACTGCCTGCCTTTGCAACCTTTCTGTGTCCCTCAGTTCGGGTAGACAATTCACTGGACAGGATGTGGGGCAATATGTGAAAAGGAGAGGGCAGTAATATTGTGCAGAAAGAGAAACACCTGGCAACTATAATACTGATTGGTCTTACCCAGAAGTGAAAGCTTCAACAAAACAACTGAAATGTATTGGTGAATAGTAAAAAGATATACAGCAACAATATCTAATACCTCTAAACTTCTAATTTGTTTTAAATATAGTTATACAAATATCTATTTTTTTTAACACATTATGATTGCTAATACCAATGTATTGAATTGATTTTTGCAATCATTGTTACTTAATGAAACTGATTCATTCAGTCTTTTGTTGTGATTAGCTGTTATTGAGCAAAGCTGATCACATGATACAGATGAGCTGTGATTGGCCCTGTCTGTATCATATGACTGCCTTGACCAGTCACAGCTAACAACATAATTGTATACAATGAATGGCATGGCAGGAAGCCATCCATTGTATACAATTGACGTGATCTGCTGTGATTGGTCACAGCGGTCACATGACACTAGCAACAGGCAGGTGTAGTGATATGTTATTGGCTGTGTCTCTTGGACACAGGAGGTAACAGATAGCACCACTGAGCAGCTCGTTTTGACAGGACGTCATATGACACCCAGTCACAACGGCGAGTGTCCCACCCGGCCGTCAATCTGCTACAGTCTGGGCGGGAAGGTGTTAAATAGATTTTTGTTCAAATTTTGAAACATAAGACAGTGATAGAGTCGTTATGAAACATATGTCAAATGAACAAACAAAGGGGGGGAGATGATAGGTACTTCTTCCAATATACTCCAGGGCCAGATCATGACTATCCTAATACATCCAAGCTAGAAGATCAATTCTAACAGGCTGGCCCTGCAGGAAAGAAGATCAATATGGGCGTGGGACTATATGATTGAGGTCAACAATTGCAAAAGACAGTCACAGATATCGCAACAAATGGACACCACAGTGAAGTGTAGATCAAACATCTCAAATTTACAGAGAGGTGAAAGAGTAAATAGGTCAGAGAGTGTTCCCCCTACCCTTAGGCGTGGAGCCATGCTCCCTTAAACAAGTGGAGGTGAGGATGGCTCCAAGCTGTCCCCTTAAACTTCCACATAATATCTTCAGACATTAACCAGAAGTGTGTGACACTTTTTAATGGATTGATATGACTGCACAGTTTGCAGTGTTTATTGTTGCATGGTTTTGTTCTCTTGTTTTCATCCCTATCATCAGAAAGAAGTGTCTGGCTAAATCAGGTTTCTCTAGACTATGGCCCTCCAGGTGTTGAGGAACTGTAAGTTCCATGAGGCCTTGGAAGACTCTGACAGCCACAGGAAAGACTCCCAGAGGCAGAAGCATGAATGGGACATGTAGTTTCTCAACATGGAGGGCCAAAGTTTAGAGACCCCTGTGCTAAATAAACACTTGAGTACCAGCCTGTAATACCCCTTCATTACCAGGCCATTCTTCAGTTTCCAGTGCTTTGATTTTTACACAGTCCATCATGCAACGCTATACCCAAAAATATGTTAGCAAAATAAGTTGGCATAAGATGGTGCCATTTTTCTCCCCATAACAGTATCCATACACTAAGGATACAAGTCATTAGCAAAAATGAAATAGTTGTATTTTAGAATGAATTTAATTATCTTTGAAACATCCTCAGCATTGTATTTGTAGCTTGATAAGATTCTGCCGACTGCATCCTAGCAGCCCACTAGCCCTAACCTGGAATCTGATATGTCCATGACAGCTTTTAGTGCACAAGCCCTGCTCTGTACTACAGCAGCCATACTCTGAGTGTTGGCATCTCTCTGTATGCCAAGTTAGAGTTGGTTTTACAGTAACTGTTGCTGCTTATCTGGAGACTGGTGGTAAATCTTTTAAAATTTGTCACAATCATACTGCCAAATTCTTAACGTGACACAGATAAAAGCTACCTGAATCTAGCACACAACATGGACATCTTTACACAGCTTTTGTCATTTTTAGAGTGCACATCATAGGCAGTGTTCTTTGAGAACAGATTTTAGAAGGATGTCGGTCTTTTTCAGTAAACAAGTACCAGGTTTTAGAAATTGACTGAAACAAACACCATTGCCTTTGTCATGTCTTTGATAGTGAATAACTTTACATTAAAAGCATCTAGAGATGACAGTGATGACTTGTTTTTACTTTTACTGTTTTTTAGAAGTATGTTTAATTTCTATTGGTTGATCACAAGTTCACTTCAAATTTGGACTCAAAGTCATCTTTGATTAGCAGAAAATATGAAATTGTTATAAAAAATGATTAAACGATAACGACTATCTGATGCATCCAAACATGGAAATATTGGGGGTTATTTACTAAAACTGGAGAGTGTAAATTCTGCTGCAGTTCTGCATAGAAACCAATCAGCTTAGAACCTGATTGGCTATCATGCACAATAATGAAAAAGGAAATGATGTGGCGCTGCTACCTATGAATAAACCCTAAACCTGTAAGAAATAAACTAATAAACGTATGTAAATATCCACAATAGAAAAAATAAAATGAATATACAAAGTGATATTATAGTGCATGTGATAAATGCCAACTATATAAGTGAAAAAAGGAACATGCATAAGCTGATAATGGAGTTTGCATGTTCTCCCTGTGCCTGCGTGGGTACTCCGGTTTCCTCCCACACTCCAAAGACATGCTGCCAGGTTAATTGGATCCTGTCTAAATTGGCCCTAATATGTATGAATGTAAGTTAAGGACCTTAGATTGTACACCCCTTGAGGATTAGGGACTTATGGGAATGTACAATATATGTGTAAAGCACTGCGTAAATTGATGGCTCTATATAAGTACCTGAAATAAATAAATAATGATGCTTAAACGCAGTGTATGTGCATAGAAAACAAACCACACAACACTCACACCAATCTGGACTGAATATCCAATTTTCACATGATTGTGAGTAATCCAATGACAGGACTACTATAGGTGCTCCAAATTTCTAAAAAAAAATACCCCACATAAAGTATCAAAACGAATGTACATTTAACATATGTACAAAATGAACCAATCCACTAAATCAATATGTGAAAAAAACACATCACATTTTGTGCAAATACTCAATAACATGATGAAAAACACAGATCAATATATTTACATGCATATGGTGCAAAAATATATCTCATGCCGTGCAGAACATACATACTGTATATATAGCACACCCTAATATAACAAAAAATGACCAAGATGGGTGCTATACACATAAAATATGAAATCTTGTGAACTTGAGTGCTATGTGCAGATGGTGACAAGAGGGCATCTACTAATGGAAAAAATGCACGCTCACCTCCCTGAGTCAACCCCTACAGGGTCCCAATGCTATTAGGATCTCTATTACTGGATGCTTCATGTGTAAAGCTCCTCCATAACACGTCACTTTCTCCTGGATGACATCCCTCTTTCAGACTGGTAAATATAATGGCAGACCTCTTTCCCGTAGTGTAGTGAGTATGGCCAGTAACTCTCATAGAATATAAGCAGAAGCTCCAAATAGTGTCATACTGGTTTAATTAATAAATGTAGGTAACAGTAAGATATGCACTCACATAATCCTCCTTCTTGTGAACAGCATAAACTGATATTTCCCTTCACTATGGGTGTAGCTGAATAGGTGCAGAAAGATGGCGTCCGACCGGAAGTACGTCACCACACGCCTACGCGTTACGTCACGCGTGTCTCATGACTTCCACTGGGCTATCATGCACAGCTGCACCAGATTCTGAACGTACCAGTTTTAGTATATCTACCCCATTGCAAACTTGCACCAGACATGTTAGGATCATGCAAACATTTTAATTAATGTTTAAGTGGGTGAATTGAACTTTAATATTGCTTCTCCTGCATGATTAATAGAGATAATGTCCCAAGCAGGTATGCTTCTGTGAGGTGTTAATGTGATGTGGTATATAACATCATATAATAAGAGTAGACTGACATATATTATCTCTGGAAATAGGATATTAATAGATTATTAGCTATAATGGGAAATTGTGAATTTCCTAAAATTTACCTAAATGTAAAATACAGATATTAAAATGTATTCTTAACCATGCCATAGACTAAACCACTAGAGGTCACTGGCATTTCACAATCAAAACACAAAGGGAACATTAAGCAAATTAATATTTGGTATTAGGAATTCTTAAAGTTTCAAGTGAGAAAAAAACATAGTTCAATTTCTTGTAAAGAAGAACATTTCTCAGTAAGCACCCATCCCAACAGTTGCCCCACAAACATTTCAGGACCCATTTAGATGTATGCATGTGCATAGAGGTGCATTTTTGGTAATGTCAGACAGGTGCATTGTCATATAATTACAGGTCTTTCCTTTATATGTTTATATGCCATTTGAAGAACATTGTTGCACATTTTTAAATAATTTTTAGATTTAGAACTCAGATGAGATACAGCTAACAGCCATTGACCTATCTTGTTAATGCCTGTTGTCAGCCTATCATAATGCATCAAAAAATATGTTTTAGCACACTGTCATTTACTTCAATGAGCTTTACAATGTACTAAAATTCAGAAAAAACATGGACATATATTTTTTTTCAAAACACATTGCAGTGCAGTTCTGACATGCTGACAATTTTTTCTATTATAGAGTAAGAAATGGTTACAACCCCTGTCAAGTGTTTACCACTAGGACAACATTATTGTTATCCTTTTATATATAATACTTCTCAAAAAATTGTAAGATTTTTAGCCATAGGAGGGCTGCTTTCAAATTGGTGGGCTGAAGTGTTCTGTTATATATTTAAATGGCTAGACTTTCATCTAGCCACTTGTATAATAGTTATAATTTATTAACAGTCCCAGTTCACTGATTTTGTTTGGAAGACTCTTTGCATCTGCAAACACACAGCTGCAAGTACAGTTGTCAAAAATAAATGCGAGAATTATGATAAACAGATAATAATACACTAAAATGAAAGCCTATGGGCAACGCACGTCTAGACATTTTAATCTGATATTGAAAATACGGATTCAATATGTCTAATGCTGACTCTTAACAAATTAGAGACTGAGTTGGATCATTTGTGTCTAACATACCTGAGTTAAAATTGTAGATTTGAGCTATTTAGGGAGTTGATGATTTATATTCAATGTGATATTGTATTGATTATGCTGAATGTGAAGAGTATTATTAGAAGGATTAGCTTGTTCAATTTCAGTTTTATACCAGAGGTTTTGGCAATGGAGAACAATTAATTTGGCTGAAAAGGTTAGCCATCAGTAAATCACAATTCTATCCCCTTTGGAGGCTTGCATCTGGTGGTTAGTGTTCACATTTTAAAATGAATAAAGCTAAAAACATAACTCCAGAAAAAAAATAATACTCCAAAAAAAGATTAAATATAAACAATCACTGTAATACTCACCTGTAGACTGGAGCTGTATCTCGCTGTACTACTTTTCTGCACTGGATGTTCTTAGTCTTTTGAGTTCTTGAGCCCAGACAGTCAAGGGCTCACCTCCAGGCTGTGACCAAACAGTATAAGAGAAGAAGCACACTGGTGGGCTTATCTCTCTATCACACTGCTCTCTCCTGCTATCAGCATGCGTTTTACAAGCACATGAGCCTATTAGCTTCTTGTGATTCATTTCCCTCTTCCAGTCTGAACTTTGCTATGCATTTACTGCAGGATGCTTTGGAATTCACTTACCATTGGGAATGATGTACTCATACATTTAAAACTGAACACCAGACGCATTTTTTTAAATTTAATTTGAGATTGAATGGAAAGAGTTAAAGACACTGTCAAATTAATATTCTTGTCTATGCCTCTGCTGGGGGCACTGTCATAATTTTATGTCCTACTACTGGTATCCCTAAAAGGACACAGACGCAAATGTTCCCTGTTTAAACACATTTTTTTTTTTTTGCATCTGTCTAAGAAATGTATATTTAAAGCATACTGTGACTCTGGGATATGTTATGTGGCATATTGATATAATACCAAGTACAGCAAATTATTCACCCATGAGAAACATTTCCAGTAACCTTTTTAAAACTAAATTAGTGAGTAGACTAGGAAGGGGGTATGAAACCTTTTGCCTCTCACTGGGGCAGATAGGCTACACATAAATGCTATCTTGCCTTTACCACCCCTTATACATTTCTGAAGATCCAGCCCCTTGCAATCTTAGGTTCCTTTGGAAGGAGTCCTCTATTTCTGGGGACCCCGTCAAAGATTTACCCCAATGCTGTTTTAGTCAAAAATAAATAACCATTTGCTGTGTTGAACATTTACTGAGAACTCAGTTGGGAAATGGTAACGGTAGTGAATGTTGCCAATGAAAGATGTGGTTACTACAAATGAATTCAGGGCAGAATATGTGTTTGAATTCACTGATGTCCCAAAGTAGAGCCAAAGTTTGTCATTTTGGATAGCATAAGGAAAGGCTATATCCACTGTCAATTTTGTTTTGCCATCTGTTTTCCATTGGGGAGAAATCCCTTCAAAATGAGGTAAAGTCCCTGCTTGTCACCAGGGTCACCAGAAATTATTGTCCCCATTTGAACATTTCCCCTCTATTACTGTTCTGTGGAAAACCTACAACTTGGGATTTTCTTTGACTTTCACTTTCAATGACAACAGTAAATATGTCAAACAGAGAGAGAGTGAATTTGTGGAACAAGAGCACAGACAGCAATAACAGCCTGACAGGTGTTTAATTTCTTTCAACTCTAAAACTAAAAAAGTTTTACTTTTAATTATACTTTAAAATATGTCCTTTCCTGTACATATATTGGAAAAAGAAACCTAAGAGAATATAATTTGCATTATACAGGACAAAAAGAACACATATTGAATAAATTTTGTAATAAAACAGAATTTAAAAACAGAAATAATTAGCATGCATGAAAACTGACTAATCAAAACAATATAAAGAATAGGTTTATGAAAGAGATATAATTATCCATAAAGCTTTAGTGTGCAATGTTTCTTGCCTTAATACCTTGAATTAAGAGATATCTGGGATGGGATATCTAGAGGTTTCTTGTTTGTATGAAAAGAGGAATAAGAGGAAATCTTTGTCTTATGCCCCTTGTATTAGAGTTAGGCCTGGCAGATATAATCATATAGAGATGCCTGAGCATGAAAGTATGCAGAAATGTAGTATTTCTATCATACAAAGTAGAGGTAGAAGATAAATAATGATCTTTCCATGATAGGAAACAGGCTTATGTACACAATGGGGTTGATTTACTAAAGGGAATTAGGCTGTGCACTTGGAATCCCCTGCAAGGGCACTGAAAGTACAGTTGCTCTAGATCTGAGGGGATCAATGGAAAAAAAGAAGAATTTTGCTTGCACATGATTGGATGAAAGAAATCAGCAGAGCTTTCCTTCATTTCAGAGCTTCCCCTTGAATATAAAGCAACTACACTTGCATGAAGTGCAACTGCAGGTGCACTTGCAGTTCACATCCTATTTGCCTTTAGTAAATCAACCCCATAGTAGTGTCTGTGTAAACAATAAATTATAGACACGTTTAGCCAATTAATGTAAGGTTTTTGATAAATATTTAAAAGCAGACCTGGACAACAGTTAACATGTTGCTGTTTTCTTTGTGGGCCTCTCGAATTTTAAAGAGATAAGTTACTAAATCTTGCCTCATTTGCTTGCCTGTTCCCGTTGAATTAAAGAGATTGATTAAATAAGAGACTAAGAAGAGACAATTTTTTCAAGAAGTGCAATTTCAATCAATATGGGCCAGGGCTGTTACCAGAGTGTGTGTCCATCTTTTTTCACTATAAATAATTCAGAAAGTTTCATGTAAATATTTGCTTTCTGTTGTGAAAACTGACCTTTCAGTGAGTAAAGTATACAAATAGGTAAGAATTCTAACTTATTTTTAGTGATGGGCTGAAAACATTCTTTCATGTTACACCTGAATGTAACATTAATTGCCCAACAATTAAAAAATTTTTAAAACCTGCGTGGGATCCCCCCCCCCCATCAATACCAAGCCCTTTGGGTCTGGAATGGATTTTGAGGGGTTCCTTCATCCCAAAATCCCCACCAGACTCTTATTCAAACATGTAGCCCAGCAGGTCAGGAAAGGCGGGGTGAATGAGAGCCCCCCCCCTCCAAAATCCATACCAAGCCACATGCCCTCAACAGGGGGAGGGTGCTTTGCCAAAGCACATTGTCCACATGTTGATGGGGACAAGGGCCTCTTCCCCACGACTGTGCCTGGTGGTTGTGGGGGTCTGCGAGCTGAGAGGACTTGTCAGAATCATATCCCACCCCCCATGTAAATGAGTATGGGGTACATGGTACCAGTACTCATTCACAATAAAAAAAAGTGCAGTGTAAAAAATGACAGTAGACATGTCCTTTATTAAAAACAAAAATAAAAAAATGTCCCCCAAAGTAGATCCAACATCAATCACGATGTCTGCCACCACCGCCGACCCAAAAAAAGAAAAAGAAAACCTTCCGCTCTTGACGCTGGCTCCTGCCGTCTGACAGCTGCGCCAGGAAGACAGTTCTTAAATACTGTGATGATGTCACAAGGGGTCAGGGTCACCCTGCCCCCTTGTGACATCATCATGCACTGGGATTTGGCCGAAGCATTGCACCTGACCTGTAGTCATCTGTATTGCTTTGGCCAATCACAATGTCAGGGTGCAGTGCATTGTGGGGCTTAGTGGGAGAACAGCTCATCGAACGCCCTTACAGTTCGTGTGTTCGCTGAACACACGAAAGGCCGATGTTCAAGTCAAACTTATGTTTGACTCAAACATCATGCCCAGCACTACGTGCTTTGCATATTAAAGTAGATAGTTTAGGCAATACCATGCTATAGCAGTGATGGCATAGGTTACAGCCTACACAATGTCCAATTTGTTTACAAACAAAACATTTTCCTTCCAGTGTAATTGTTGTTTTCTGTGCATGCTAAATTGATGTCCATTTGCATTCTGTGTTTGCTACTTCCAAAGATCCAATGTTAGACATGATTTCCAATCCTATTCCAAAATAAATTATGCTATTCCAATCAGGAAGCAATGCAGTGGTAATTTTGCTGTTTTTAATTGATTAATTAGTTTTAAAAAAATCTTCTATGTAGACAGATCAGTAAAGTCAATGAAAACCCCTTGTAGTGTAGGTAAGTTACATTTAAAAATGTAATGTACGAGTTTAATTATTGAAAGATTTAACCAAGTATTTACATGCTATGTTAATGTTAGTTATTAATTATTCACAGAATTGATCATTAAGGGATTCTTAACTATATATTTGCACCAGTTTAATGAGGAAGACTAAAGACAATAGCATGGATGAGATAACTATACGGTCTAAAAATGTATAAGATGTATGAATGGGGTGTAAAAGTCTTTACCATGAGGGATATATTTTTTACAGAATACTGTCTAAGCGATGCAGTTACAATATGTCACTAAAAGTATGCTCTGGCAAGTTGCTTGTTAAAGAATGGAACAGTACTATTAAATTCTTCTTTCCATTCAAGACCCAGTCAAGTTCTCAGAATAGTAAGGGATCAGAGTGAGCAAATCCACAAGACCAGCTACTAGAACAAAGCTGTGCCTGACTTTTGTATCATAGTGTGAATAGGAAAGGAACAGATATATTTTTCTAGACTGAAAGAATTGGTTGTATTGGAAAAGTAAGTTTGTTGTTAGTTACATGAATGTGAATTGTGTTAGTTATGAATGTGAATTGCATTAGTTTAAAAAGATTTTTGCCAATTCTTAGAGGATTTTAGACTTTGTTCATATTAAAAGGTTTTAAAATATGTAAACTGTTACCAACCACGAGAAGGCCAGATTACCAACCACGAGAAGGCCAGATTTTGCATTCATTATTAAAGTGTCAATACACTTCTTGTACTATTTTCTTTTCAATCCATATCATGCTATAAAATGAAAAAGCCTCAAAAGCAAAAATCTAGATGTTAGAGGAAACCAATGGTCACCAATAGTTTTAGAACTACAAGATATTGATTTCATTTAAAAAAAACAGAGGTAATAAGCCAAAACATTTCTGTGAGATGTAAAGCATCCCCTTAATCAGGCCTTAACCACTTGTCCTCTTGAGGATTTACCCCCCCTTAATGACCAGGCCTCTTTTTGCTACTCGGCGCTGCACTAATTCAACTAATAATTGCGCGGTCATGCAATGCTGCACCCAAATAAAATGTACGTCCTTTTTTCACACAAATAGAGCTTTCTTTCAGTGGTATTTGATCACCTGTGCGCTTTTTATTTTTCACGCTATAAACAAAAAAAGACCAAAAATTTTGAAGCAAAACAATATTTTTACTTTCAGCTATAAAAATATATAGTAAACTCAAAGTTAGTTATAAATTTAGGCCAAAATTTATTCTGCTACATGTTTTTGGTAAAAAAAATCCCAATAAGTGTATATTGTTTGCTTTGTTTGAAAGTTATAGTGTCTACAAACTATGGTATAGATACTGCAATTTACACCATTTTTTTGCTATACAGCGCTGCGCTAGTTTAACGGACAATTGCGTGGTCATGCAATACGGTACATAAATGAAATTTACATCCTTTTTTTCCCACAAATTGAGCTTTCTTTCGGTGGTATTTGATCGCCTGTGCGTTTTTATTTTTTGCGCTATAAAAAAAAGGCTGACAATTTTGATGAAAAAAAACAATATTTTGGACTTTTTGCTATAAAACATGTCCAGTAAAAAAAAAATTAAAAATCAAATTTAGTCATAAATTTCTGCCAAAATGCATTCTGCGACATGTCTTTGCTGAAAAAAAAAAAACAATACGTGTAAATTAATTGGTTTACGTGAAAGTTATAGCGTTTACAAATGGCGGGAAATATACTGGGATTTTAAATTTTTTTATACTAATAATGGCGGCGATCAGCGACTTATGGCGGCGATCAGTGACTTATGGCGGCGATCAGCGACTTATGGTCTGGACTGCGGGACTGCGGCGGACATTCTGACACTGGGGGGGAACTGACTTGGGGTCACTGACATCCCCAGTGACACCAATAGACTGATCAGTGCAAAAAAAAAACCACTGACACTGTACTAATGGCACTGGGGAGGAAGGGGTTAACTTTATTATTCAGCGAAAGGGTTAACTGTGTGAGGGGAGTGTTTTACTAGGGGGCGGGGGTGTGTACTGCAGGGAACACCGCTGATAGGGAGAGATAAACTCTTCTCTCCCGATCAGCCTGTCAGGAGCTGTCAGGGAACTGGCAGAGAGCAGAGCTACTGCAGCCCTGCTCTCTGTCAGTGATTGCCGCTAATTGCCGGGACACAGCCGGTAACGATCAGCTGTGACCCGGAGACTGACATCCGCGGCCGTGATCAACGGGACAGGTAGGGCGGCGGCCCTCTCCTGATCAGCGGTGTTCCCTGCAGTATACACCCCCGCCCCCTAGTAAAACACTCCCCTCACACAGTTAGCCCTTTCGCCGCCTACCTGTTTTGAAAACACACGTTTTAAAACATGGTTTTGCCCAGCCGTGCCGCCCTGCCAACTTATTTCTACAGTGGCTGGGCGGCATGTGGTTAAAGTACTGAAAAGGATAAAATCAGATGGACTCTGAGGAGTTTTGTCATTTCTGGAGTGAAGTTGCTCGTTCTCTGAGTTTTGGCTAAACAGTTTTTCTCCAAATGAACACAAAGCTGAACTGCAGGCAGAAGCCAAGTACAAAGTTGAAATACAAATGTGGAAACTGTTTACCCACTCAAATAATGTATAATTCTATGCAGCCAGTTTTGTGATCCAGGCACCTCTGACAGCACATCCAGATCCATGACTCTCACACAGTGGTGTATTTAGCTCCAGTGGTGTATTTAGCTCTTGTGTTGCCCTAGGCAACACTAAAATTGGGTGCCCACCTCCCCCCGGATCCCGCCGCCACCACTCTCCAAAAAACCCACCCGACCCCCACTGTCACTGCAAAGAGCAAGTGAGTTATTGAAGCACTAACCTTAATCTCTCCAGAGCTAAGCCGAGTGTCTTCCTTCCTTGTGTGGGAAACTTACACCCTACAGCAGCATGCAGCCTCCTCGGATTCCATGGCAGACCCTCATTAGGTCTCCAGGTCCTTAGGCAGCGCTGCCCCCCCTGAAAATTGCCACCCTAGGCAAACACCTTGTTTGCCTTGCGGTAAATACGCCGCTGCTCCCACAGCAGCAGCTCAAACATAGTCAATTGCACATCCCAGCCTGCTGATTGGACAGTGAAGGAATAGCTACACACCAGTAATTTACCATCACTTATTTACTGTGCCTTTTCCCTTCTGTCAGCATGTTACCTATCAGTGCTTATGGTACTGCCTTTTTCTTTCCTACTTTGACTATCACTGTACAGGGGATTACAGGAGGCTGATATTAAGATAAATTCAAGTATTTACACTAGTTACATTTATAAAGAAATATATTTTGTTACTAAATTCATAATTGCTTAATTAATATCTACCTGAATTTTGGTTTAAATAAATCCTTTCACTTTTTATGCAAGCAGTTTATTTTCTGAAAGTCATAGCATAACTTTCTAAAAGTAGCCACTAATGAAAAGTGGCTTTTTATATTGGGATAACACAGGAAGATGAAGGAAGAGTGAGTAATTGATTAGCTTTCTCCAAGACATGACATCAGCTAATTAAACACACTGCCATCATGATTACAAAAGCCCAAGAATGTAGTTATTAAAAAAGAATTCTAATTCTAAAATAGCTTTTATCCTGTTTACCCTTCACAGTACTTTCTTTAAATGTCATACCATAGTATTAAACAACAAATGTTAACTTCAAGCAGAGATGTGAAAAGGCTAAAGTCAAAATGAGTCATTTATTTTTTTCATCTTTCCCTGTGTTGGCGCATAATGGAATGCAACTGATGTTTGACTGTGCATATTTATTACTTCCCATTTACCTTTAGATGAGAATCGGATTGGAAAAAAAGATTTAA
The DNA here is from genome assembly GCF_062004578.1 of Staurois parvus. Lineage (NCBI taxonomy): Eukaryota > Metazoa > Chordata > Amphibia > Anura > Ranidae > Staurois > Staurois parvus. The sequence continues at coordinate 6,602,953 of NW_028318400.1, read as the reverse complement.
ACAGAAATGAAGTGTCTATTGGCACATGGATCTTTTTTCTTAACTTTCTGTTTATTGAACATTTTCAAAGAATATGCATGTACATTTAGGTGTAGCCACTGTGAGGGATATAGGGATAGATCCAGCAATAGACAAGATAAATCTATTCACACATATTTTGGAAATAAACTTTGCAGAATGACAGCATTGCTTGCATTAATGTTTCTGATATGAACAAAAAATATTTTAGTGACTAGAACAGTGACACAATTTATGAAGAGTTTCCAGCAGCTGGTTCTCAGGTGTATGTATAAGAGAAGTATTGCAATATGACAGCCACAGATAGATTTTTAATAAACAAGCTGTATATAACTACTTTAAACTAAACAATGTGTCTGCATTATAGCTAAAAAGAAAGCTAGAGAAAAAGAAAAGGAGGAAATGAAGAAGTAAAGGGAAGAAAAGTAAAGATGTTTAGGAAGCAGTAATGGATAGTGAATGAAGAAAAGAAAGGAAGGGGAGAGTAATTCACTTTCTCCCTGGACAGTCTCAAATATATCACAGGTTCACAGTGCATATGCAAGGCTGAGCTCATATACTGTATCTATCAGAGAGGTTATTGTAAGTCGAGGATATGCCAACAGTACTGGGTTTTTTAAATTTAGTAATGAAATTATTGAGCCTGTCTGTTAAATGTTCCATGATATAGGTGTCATGAATATGCTTAAGGAGATCTTCCCAAGATGGTGGAGATATCTTCTTCCACTTTAAGGCTATCAAACATCTGGCTGCTGACAGAATATGGTTAATCAATTTAATGGCACACTTGGTTGCATTTGGCAGGTTCCAAAGATAATGAATTGTGGCTAAAGAGATTGGTGGGTTAAAAATAGTTTCTGTGAGAGTTTTGGTATACTCCAGAAAGGGCAGATGTTAGGACATTCCCAGTAGATGTAGTACATTGTCTCCAGAAACCTCCTGCATCACCAACAGATTGAGGGGAGAGCCTGGCTGATTGTATGGAGTAGTTCAGGAGTGAGATACAAGTGGAAGATAATTTCATATTAATTATCTTTAGAAAAAAAGATTACATTATCACAGTATATTGCCAAAAGTATTGGAACACCTGCCTTTACATGCACATGAACTTTAATGGCATCCCATTCTTAGTCCATAGATTTCAATTTTGAGTTGGCCCACCCTTTGCAGCTATAACAGCTTCAACTCTTCTGGGAAGGCTGTCCACAAGGTTTAGGAGTGTGTCTATCGGAATATTTTACCATTCTTCTAGAAGCACATTTGTAAGGTCAGGCACTGATGTTGGACGTGAAGGCCTGGTTCGCAGTCTCCGCTATAATTCATCCCAAAGGTGTAATATCAGGTTGAGATCAGGACTCTGTGCAGGCCAGTCATGTTCCTTCACCCCAAACTTGCTCATCCATGTGTGTGCGCAGTCATATTGGAACAGGAAGGGACAATCCCCAAACAGTTCCCACAATGTTGGGAGTATGAAATTGTACAAAATGTCTTAGTATGCTGATGCCTTAAGAGTTCCCTTCACTGGAACTAAGGAGTCAAGTCCAAACCCTGAAAAACAACCCCACTCCATAATCCCCCCTCCACCAAACGTTACATGTGGCACAAGGCGGTTAGGCAAGTACTGTTCTCCTGGGAACCGCCAAACCCAGACACATCCTTCAGATTACCTCAGAGAGATGCATGATTCATGACTCCAGAGAACACTTCTCCACTGCTCTAGAGTCCAGTGGTGGCGTGCTTTACACCACTGCACCCAATGCTTTGCATTGCACTTGGTGATGTAAGTGCAACGCTTTGCATTGCAGCTTGGGTGCAGCTGCTCGGCCATGGAAACTTATTCCATGAAGCTCTCTATCTACTGTTGTTAATATGAAGGCCATATGAAGCTTGGAGGTATTTAGCTATTGGCTCTGCAGACAGTTGGCAACAGAGACACTTAACCAAATTTTTTGAAAGGTGTTAAATTTAGCAAACATTACTTTGTTTGAGCATAATGTTTAATTAGTAAATACCGTAAGTAAATTGCGATACAGATGCTAGGTTTTACTTAGGCTGTATATCATCAAAGAAGACCATCTTCCTATTATTGAGATAAACAATGTCAAAAAACTTGAATAGCTTATGGTCCAAGCATGGGGCAGCTGATTGATATTCAATGCTGGAGGGACGTGAGGTAGTACACATGAATGAGATCAAATGGGAAGCTGCAGTATGGAAGATAAACCAGCCTTGGTCCTACACTGTTATATACTATGTTAAAGATGTGAGGTAAGTATATGTTTAAACACCAGAGAGAAGCTGTTTTATCACCTTTTCTATCTCTTCCATGGTGATAGAGGTATTCAGTAGATTCAGATCTGACTGGGTCAATTATAGAAGTGAACATTGAGCAAGGTATTCTTGAATGCGGTGTTTAAGAGTGGGATCCCTAGTGTTGTATGAAAGGACTTCTAGATTGTACAATTGGGTATCGTACTTCTGAAATTTGGCAGCTATCTTGGCAGGGTTGAGCTGCTTGATTATCTTTAATAAAAGAAATTGAATTAGAGATTTCCAACAATTGTAGAGCAAAAGAAACCACAATTCATACATAAAAAAGAAAGATTTAGTGTACATGATTAAAACATGATTAGCATACATCAAAAAGCAGAATTGAAAAATGTAACATATAAGTGCTCTTAGATATGACTCTCAACACTCAACCTATATACAGCAGCATGAGAATAAACACTCTTTCAACATATCGTGAGCAAACATGTATTAACAGTATAAAAGAGCAACAAATTTTTTCTGTAGGTACTACATCCTTAATCATAAGCTGTATAATGAAATCCCTCCAAACAAAACTATTAGGACTTTAATGGTACCACCCTAAATGTCTTATTTATAAATATGTCCACATTTTTATGCAATAATATCAAACTTTAAAATCAAAATTGTCCAATTGTACATGCTGTTGTTGCTGCTTCTGGAAAATTAAAGATTTTGTTTTCATGTGTAACAAAGATAAATCTATTGCATTTCACAGTATTAAATAATGATTATAACAACACGTACAACCTACCTAAATAGCAACATCATGAGCATATTAAAACCAAAACCGGGAAAACATTCTCATAGCCGGGTGGAGCCAGGTGGAGCCCCAACCAAAAACAGGAGGCAACTCAAAAATTAAACTGTGTCCCCACAGACTTCTCTATATGGGCAATCTTCCTGCGGCAATAAAATATGAATGTGTATTCAAAATACACCCAAACACTTTTCTACATAGGGGTTGATTTGCTAAAGGTAAATATACTGTACACTGCAAATGCAGTTGCTTTATATCATAGGGGAAGCTCTGAAATGAGGCAAAGCTCTGCTGATTTCTTTCATCCAATCATGTGCAAGCAAAAATGTTATTTTCTTATTTTCCTTGCATGTTCCCCTCAGATCTAGAGTAACTTGGAGTGCACTTGCAGTGCACATCCTAATTGCCTTTAGTAAATTAACCCAATAGTGTCCATATGGGGATTTATCAAGTACAGTTATTGTCAGGGATCTCCTCGATCCCCGCCGCGATGGTCCCGGCGCAGGCGCAGTGCGCCGCCCTGTGCAGGGACATGGGCACTAGGTCCGGGCCGGCCGTGGCGTTCGAGTTCGCGCATGCGCAGTAGAAGCCGCGGCCGCCCGCTGGGCACCAATGGCAACGCAGGGCGGGATATTTAAATGGCCCTGAGCTGTCATTCAGTGCCTTCTGGTCTTTCCTGCATCCTGTGAATCTGCGAACCTGTGCCCTGTGAGTTATTGACCCGGATTGTACCTGACCTTGCTAATTTCTCCTGTCCTTTCCCTTGCTTTGCCTGATCTCTCTCCTGGATGCCCCCTATTGGATTTGACCTGCTGTTGCTGACCTGGCGTGTGACCCGACCATTCTCTGCCCGCTGCCTTGTACCTTACGTCCTCTCTGTTACCGACCCGGCCCGTCTGACCTTGCTTATCCATCCATCCGTCCATCCCTCGCAGTGGGGTCTTCTGACCTCATATCAGACTCTTACCTGTGGGAGCCCTTGGCGCATACCACTACCACTGACGGACGTACCCAGTAGCCACGACCTGGTCTCGGGGGGCTCCAAGTCCATCCCTACCATCAGGGGCCCTGTTGAACAAGCACCCTGGGACTTCCATGCGCTGGGGACGCCTATTCAGTGGAGTGCTAGTGGTACTGCCAGGCGGTCCCTTACAGTTATACACACAATATATCCCTATCCCTTAAAGGCAGTATTTGTGTTTGAAATGGAATTGCTTCAATGATACAGATTTTAAAATGGAAGCTAATGCCCTTAGAGTAAGACTATAAGAATGAGGTTATAGCCAGAAGACGCTTAAAATGACCAATCAAAAAGCTAAGCAGGAGTCCTGTACTAATCTGATTTTCAAAAATAAATGTACGAAGAGGCAGGAGAGGTCTCAGGATACCACTAAACTAATTCTACAGTACTGTAGGCAGGAACAGCAAATTAGAAACATAATAGACAAGTATTGGTATATATTTAGGGCTAAATGCATTCTATAAGAAAAATAGATTGATTTGGGACACCCTGGTCCAGAAAAGTCAATCCCTGCCCCCATTATGCTTGAGGAACATGCAAATACTGCAAATAGATTTCGCAGGGCAAACAATATGTTCTGCCTAATAAAAAAGTACATGAAGCTAAATACTATGTTAATTGCCAGACAACTGGTGTAGTTTAGATGTTGGTTTGTAATTGTGGCAGTTTTTATATTGGGAAAACAAAACACTTTTTTTTGGCAGAGAATTTATGACCATGTCTCTGCCGTTAAGTCTGGAAATATTTCCTCCTCTACAGGACAACACAGAGCTTGGTAACATAATGAGGATTCAAGATGTGTAAACATTTTTGCTCTTGAATGGGTACATCCTTATCTATGTGGTGTACACTGGGATCACCCTATACTATAAAAATAACCTAGATAGATATGCCAGCTCCAGGCCACAGTGGCCGCTTGATTAAATGATACCTTGATTTTTAAACCTTTTTTAAAGAATGCCAATACTTTGATGACTCCCTGACTAATCTAATTTGAGTAAATGTAGGGAGTATGTATGGCCTGTGATCTTCCTCTCCTATTGTTCTTGTTCCTGTTTTTTTTATTTTTATTGATATTTTCTGTAATTCTCTGTATGTATTTATGCATAAGATATATTTGGCTATTTATTCACAATAATTGCGTAGTATTTTGTTGTTTATATTTTTGGAATGATGATAATATTATGTTTTAACTCAATAATTACTTAATTACTTTTTTTTTAACAGGGGGACTTTACTCAAGGGAGTGGTTTATTCAACTTTTTTTCAATCTAGCTCACCAGTGGATACATCATGTTCAGCCTATTGGTCTATCAGTTGCCAGGTACCATTGTCACCATTTTGCCCGATGTAGCAGGTGCTTATGATTATGGTGGGCCTTTATAAAGGAGGTATGCCCACATCTCTCAGAGGCTACATTGTTTGGAGGCAAGCTGTATTTGCAAACTGGTGGGACAGCCCTGATATGCAGAATGAAGGACTCTGTTTTTTATTAATATAAATGAGTGCATGTGCCTATCATCATAGATAATTTATTTGTAAAAGGTTAATATTAATTTTATTGATACATAGTGGACCTACTACCATTGTCTGATTGTATTGCTGTCTGTAGCACAAGGCTGGGCCATCCCACTAATTGACTGTACATATAGGACCAAAAAGAGGTATAAATACTTAGGATTCTCCAAAAAAACTACATACTGTATGAAAGACCATGTTAAATTACATAATTGGGAGCATACCAGAATGTGAAAACGGATCTCTTTAAATATACCAAGCCCTCTGGATGTTCAGTTTTAAAAAACAAAAAATATATTAAAAAAACACCAATAAATACTCCAAAGAAGAGAGGGACAAATTTAATTCCTTCTACACTTACTAACACCAAGTGTTCTGATAGATATGATTAAGAGATTTGTTCAGCTTTAAGTTTGTGAGCCAACAATTAGTGAGCTTTGTGACCCTATGTCATTAAATTTGTAGCTGTTGAATTTGAGCCCTAATACGGATTACATGTTTGATATTTTGTTTTTGATATTGTTTGATATTTAAAAGAGAGGGCCTCTGTGACATTAGTTTCCAAGAGTATAAGTTTGGCAGTGAGTTGAGTCTTCTCTCTTTAGGTGTCTTTTTTAAGTTCAGAGGATACAGCAATGCAATTTCTTTTAATTACATCCTCCCACAAGATGTGAAAGAGAAAAAGAGTTGAAAATATTGGTGTAAATTTCCTTCCATTTGAGATTTGGTTAAAGTGTTACTAAACCCTGGACCCTGCATTCACTATATCTGGTCTCCCACAGTACACCAAACATGGAAGTGCAATTATTTTTGTAAATATAAACTGCTAAATACTTTTTCTCATCAGCAGTTAGAACGGTCTTATAATTCTATCAGTGTCCAGCAGAACGCTGGTTAAAGCTTGTAGGAGTTTTCATTCTGCTCTAGGAGGATGCAGAATCCCTGACCTCTGTCTGAACAGTGCTGATTGGCCCTGTGCTGATCACATGCACTCTCCCAAGAAAAAAAAAACCTCTCAAGCAATACATACCAAACTGAGCATGTGCAGAGTGGCTCCACACAATGTGTCTTATCAGGAGATAAGAGGGGGACACTGGAAAAAGGGGAGGATCAGAGGAGTAAGGATCAAACAGCCTTTTTACACAATGCAGTGGATTAACCCCTTAGGTTCTGCAGTGAGTATAACAAGCATGCTTTACTGCATATACAGACTGATTCTACTGTTGTGGGTTTAGTAACACTTTAAGTCATTCTTGAGAAGCCATTCATTAGGTTTCCAACTAGTCTATTTGGGAAGGGGGGAGGAGATTTGCACACTAAGTAAAGTAGGGGCGTAACCTTACCATGTTATAGATGTGAGGTCAGAGGAAACAGCATTTTGAAGAACAGGGAGATTAGTGAGAAAACAATCTGTTCTGGTGTAGGTCTTTTGTACCTTGGATTAAAAATTATATCTCTTTTTTGAAGGTTTAAGTGACCTCCATAAATCATACAGAAAGTGTTAATTAAGGAGTGATTGAAATTTCAAGTGCAAGAAGCATTTCTCTCTGTTTACCTTCTAAAATCTCTTTAAATCAAAAGGTAGGTATGAAAGAATGATAAAACCTTACTTAAAGTGGAGCTCCACCCAAAAGGGGAAGTTCCGCTTTAAGGACTGGTCCCCTGCTCCCCATTAAGAATTGGCACCTTTGGGGAGCAGGAGGGGGTAAGCAGGTACCCGAAAGAAGAAAGAAGACTATGGGACCATTCAGAAAGCACAGCACTACTCGCACATGTGCAGTGAGCACCCGGCTGTGAAGCCACAAGCTGTCACAGCCGGGTGACCACACTGGAGATGCCGGCGCCAGAAACTGGCTCCTGGGGGGACACCGCGGGATCGAGGGACAGGTAAGTGTCTGTTTTTTAAAAGTCAGCAGCTACAGTTAGAATAGAATAATGCATCTACCCTCTTGGTCTAATAAATTAGTGTGAGGGATAAAGGGTTTTTAAAATGTTCATAAAAATTGCCATACCTGTCTTTTCCCCAGAATAAGAGGTAGCTGAGGAGAAAACCAGATAATACTTACAATTAAAGTTAACGTTACTCTGAGGGAAGAAATGGATCTCTTGTAGTAAATCCACATCCGGTTCACGAGCTCTAATTTCTCTTACAGTTAAAACCTCTTTAGTATTATAGTTTAGTCCCTTATCATTAAGGGAAATAAATGAAATGTGAAAAAAAATTTTTTTACATGATGCCATTATGTATTGGTTGAAAAAAAGATATAGCATATGGAAGATGTATAAATTTAGGCTTACTTAAAAAGACTGGGTATTCAGAAGTTGCCTATCTCACTACCCAATAGAAGATAAAGATGTCTGGCAGCGAGCGGCATGAATAGGACCAAGAAGAAGGAGGAAGGGGAATCGATTGAAAGAGTAGAGAAGAACACAGAGAGACTTTCCATGCATTACAATCAATAACATGAAAAGAAAAGCTTGAACCTACTTTACAGTCTATAACATGAAAAGAAAAGTGAACATACAGCTCAAATGAGCTAAAATGTACCAATGAAGTTCAGCAGAGGTTCTATGTTGTTCCAACCACTCAATACCAGAGCAAATGGAAAAATATCATATTACCAATAAACTGTCAGTATCCAATGTGGGGAGTTTGGGTAGTGGAAACACAATCTCTCTTGCCTACCACCTGCTTTAACCTCCTTGGCGGTATTCCCGAGTGTAGCTCGGGGTAAAGTTTCAGTACCAAAAGCGGCAACCCCGAGCTACACTCGGGTTTACCATGCGGCGTTGCTCAGGGATTCCCTGCAGCGCTTACCTTGTCCTTCGCTCCCACGATGCTTCCCCTGCAGCGTCCCTGGCCATCTCCTCCGGCTGATGCCGGCATCCGGCTTCCGTGTTCCGGTCCCTATGAGCGTTGGGACGTACGGGGGCCGGAACCGTCGGCAAATTAAAAAATTAAAAAAAATTTAATTTTCTAATAAATTAAAATAACATTGTATCCTGCGCTCCCACAATGTCCCTCTTGCAGTGTCCCCTGCAATGTCCTCCAGCCGATGCCAGCATCTCTCTTCTGGGTTCCGTTCCCTGCGACGTTAGGACGTACAGGGACGGAACTGGCGGGAAATTTGAAAGTTGTAAGAGTGACATTCACTAAATTCACTAAAATCACATAGTAAAACATTACTGTTTCAAAACATTTCACATACATTTTGACTAGAGATGAGCGAATCGAACTAGGCGAACCGGAATTCGAGTCGAATTTCAGGAAATATTCGATTCGTGTCGAAACCGAAATTTTGCCTACTTCGGGTGCGCGAATCGAACATTTCCCGATCAGCCGGCAAAAGTGTCCCTGCAGTGAGCTCCGCTATTTCTGACAGTTCTCTGACAGAAGGAACACATGTTTAGCGGTTGAAACATTGTATCTATTAGTTTCCATTTAGGATACAGATATTTCAACCGCTGTACATGTGAAGAAGCTGTGAGAGAACTGTCAGAAATAGAGGAACTCTGCACATACACTTTTTTCCGGCATGGAATTATTCTTCTTTTCATTATACTTCTTCTTCTTCTTCTTCTTCTTCTTCTTCTTCTTCTTCTTCATCCTCATCCTCATCCTCTTCTTCTGAGGATGAAGAAGAAGAAGAAGTAGGATGAAAAGAAGAATAATTCCAAGCCGGCAAAAAGTGTATGTGCAGAGTTCCTCTATTCTGCAGATACACTTAGAGGAGCTCTGCAGATACACTTAGAGGAGCTCTGCACATACACTTTTTGCCGGCTTGGAATTAATCTTATTTTCATCCTACTTCTTCTTCTTCTTCTTCATCCTCATCCTCATCCTCAGAAGAAGAAGAGGATGAGGATGAGGATGAAGAAGAAGAAGAAGAAGTAGGATGAAAATAAGAATAATTCCAAACCGGAAAAAAGTGTATGTGCAGAGCTCCTCTAAGTGTATCTGCAGAGCTCCTCTAAGTGTATCTGCAGTATAGAGGAACTCTGCACATACACTTTTTGCCGGAAACCGCTGTATGGAGTGAATGTCCCAGAACTGTCAGAAATAGACTATTTATGACAGTTCTGGGACATTCACTGCATACAGCTGTTTTAACCGCTGTATGGAGGGAATGTCATGGAACTGTCAGAAATAGACTATTAATGACAGTTCTGGGACTGTCCTTCCATGCAGCGGTTGAAACATTGTATGTATTTGTTTCCATAAATGGATCCATTTATGGAAACAAATACATACAATGTTTCAACCGCTGTATGGAAGGACAGTCCCACAACTGTCATTAATAGTCTATTTCTGACAGTTCCATGACATTCCCTCCATACAGCGGTTAAAACAGCTGTATGGAGTGAATGTCCCAGATCTGTCAGAAATAGACTATTTATGACAGTTCTGGGACATTCACTGCATACAGCTGTTTTAACCGCTGTATGGAGGGAATGTCATGGAACTGTCAGAAATAGACTATTAATGACAGTTCTGGGACTGTCCTTCAATGCAGCGGTTGAAACATTGTATGTATTTGTTTCCATAAATGGATCCATTTATGGAAACAAATACATACAATGTTTCAACCGCTGTATGGAAGGACAGTCCCACAACTGTCATTAATAGTCTATTTCTGACAGTTCCATGACATTCCCTCCATACAGCAGTTAAAACAGCTGTATGGAGTGAATGTCCCAGATCTGTCAGAAATAGACTATTTATGACAGTTCTGGGACATTCACTGCATACAGCTGTTTTAACCGCTGTATGGAGGGAATGTCATGGAACTGTCAGAAATAGACTATTAATGACAGTTCTGGGACTGTCCTTCAATGCAGCGGTTGAAACATTGTATGTATTTGTTTCCATAAATGGATCCATTTATGGAAACGAATACATACAATGTTTCAACCGCTGCATGGAAGGACAGTCCCAGAACTGTCATTAATAGTCTATTTCTGACAGTTCCATGACATTCCCTCCATACAGCGGTTAAAACAGCTGTATGGAGTGAATGTCCCAGATCTATCAGAAATAGACTATTTATGACAGTTCTGGGACATTCACTGCATACAGCTGTTTTAACCGCTGTATGGAGGGAATGTCATGGAACTGTCAGAAATAGACTATTAATGACAGTTCTGGGACTGTCCTTCAATGCAGCGGTTGAAACATTGTATGTATTTGTTTCCATAAATGGATCCATTTATGGAAACAAATACATACAATGTTTCAACCGCTGTATGGAAGGACAGTCCCACAACTGTCATTAATAGTCTATTTCTGACAGTTCCATGACATTCCCTCCATACAGCGGTTAAAACAGCTGTATGGAGTGAATGTCCCAGATCTATCAGAAATAGACTATTTATGACAGTTCTGGGACATTCACTGCATACAGCTGTTTTAACCGCTGTATGGAGGGAATGTCATGGAACTGTCAGAAATAGACTATTAATGACAGTTCGGGGACTGTCCTTCAATGCAGCGGTTGAAACATTGTATGTATTTGTTTCCATAAATGGATCCATTTATGGAAACAAATACATACAATGTTTCAACCGCTGTATGGAAGGACAGTCCCACAACTGTCATTAATAGTCTATTTCTGACAGTTCCATGACATTCCCTCCATACAGCGGTTAAAACAGCTGTATGGAGTGAATGTCCCAGATCTGTCAGAAATAGACTATTTATGACAGTTCTGGGACATTCACTCCATACAGCTGTTTTAACCGCTGTATGGAGGGAATGTCATGGAACTGTCAGAAATAGACTATTAATGACAGTTGTGGGACTGTCCTTCCATACAGCGGTTGAAACATTGTATGTATTTGTTTCCATAAATGGATCCATTTATGGAAACAAATACATACAATGTTTCAACCGCTGCATTGAAGGACAGTCCCAGAACTGTCATTAATAGTCTATTTCTGACAGTTCCATGACATTCCCTCCATACAGCGGTTAAAACAGCTGTATGGAGTGAATGTCCCAGATCTGTCAGAAATAGACTATTTATGACAGTTCTGGGACATTCACTGCATACAGCTGTTTTAACCGCTGTATGGAGGGAATGTCATGGAACTGTCAGAAATAGACTATTAATGACAGTTCTGGGACTGTCCTTCAATGCAGCGGTTGAAACATTGTATGTATTTGTTTCCATAAATGGATCCATTTATGGAAACAAATACATACAATGTTTCAACCGCTGTATGGAAGGACAGTCCCACAACTGTCATTAATAGTCTATTTCTGACAGTTCCATGACATTCCCTCCATACAGCGGTTAAAACAGCTGTATGGAGTGAATGTCCCAGATCTGTCAGAAATAGACTATTTATGACAGTTCTGGGACATTCACTCCATACAGCTGTTTTAACCGCTGTATGGAGGGAATGTCATGGAACTGTCAGAAATAGACTATTAATGACAGTTGTGGGACTGTCCTTCCATACAGCGGTTGAAACATTGTATGTATTTGTTTCCATAAATGGATCCATTTATGGAAACAAATACATACAATGTTTCAACCGCTGCATTGAAGGACAGTCCCAGAACTGTCATTAATAGTCTATTTCTGACAGTTCCATGACATTCCCTCCATACAGCGGTTAAAACAGCTGTATGGAGTGAATGTCCCAGATCTGTCAGAAATAGACTATTTATGACAGTTCTGGGACATTCACTGCATACAGCTGTTTTAACCGCTGTATGGAGGGAATGTCATGGAACTGTCAGAAATAGACTATTAATGACAGTTCTGGGACTGTCCTTCCATGCAGCGGTTGAAACATTGTATGTATTTGTTTCCATAAATGGATCCATTTATGGAAACAAATACATACAATGTTTCAACCGCTGCATGGAAGGACAGTCCCAGAACTGTCATTAATAGTCTATTTCTGACAGTTCTATGACATTCCCTCCATACAGCGGTTGAAACCGCTGTATGGAGTGAATGTCCCAGAACTGTCAGAAATAGACAGAAACTGTCACAGAACTGTCCTTCTTCTCATCCTTCTCCTTCTTCTCATCCTTCTTCTCATCCTTCTTCTCATCCTTCTCCTTCTTCTCATCCTTCTCCTTCTGCTCATCCTTCTTCTCATCCTTCTCCTTCTTCTCATCCTTCTCCTTCTCCTTCTTCTCATCCTTCTCCTTCTCCTTCTTCTCATCCTTCTTCTTCTGCTTCTCCTTCTCCTTCTTCTCATCCTTCTCCTTCTTCTCATCCTTCTCCTTCTTCTCATCCTTCTCCTTCTCCTTCTTCTCATCCTTCTCCTTCTCATCCTTCTCCTTCTTCTCATCCTTCTCCTTCTCCTTCTTCTCATCCTTTTTCTTCTCATCCTTCTCCTTCTCCTTCTTCTCATCCTTCTCCTTCTTCTCATCCTTCTCCTTCTTCTCATCCTTCTCCTTCTTCTCATCCTTCTCCTTCTTCTCATCCTTCTTCTTCTCATCCTTCTCCTCCTTCTTCTCATCCTTCTTCTCATCCTTCTTCTTCTCATCCTTCTCCTTCTTCTCATCCTTCTCCTTCTCCTTCTTCTCATCCTTCTCCTTCTCCTTCTTCTCATCCTTCTCCTTCTTCTCATCCTTCTCCTTCTTCTCATCCTTCTCCTTCTTCTCTTCCTTCTCCTTCTTATCATCCTTCTCCTTCTTCTCATCATTCTCCTTCTTCTCATCCTTCTCCTTCTTCTCATCCTTCTTCTTCTCATCCTTTTCCTTCTTCCCATCCTTCTTCTTCTCATCCTTCTCCTTCTTCTCATCCTTCTTCTTCTCATCCTTCTCCTTCTCATCCTTCTCTTTCTTCTCATCCTTCTCCTTCTCCTTCTTCTCATCCTTCTCCTTCTCCTTCTTCTCATCCTTCTCCTTCTTCTCATCCTTCTTCTTCTCATCCTTCTCCTTCTCATCCTTCTCCTTCTTCTCATCCTTCTCCTTCTCCTTCTTCTCATCCTTCTCCTTCTCCTTCTTCTCATCCTTCTCCTTCTTCTCATCCTTCTCCTTCTTCTCATCCTTCTCCTTCTTCTCATCCTTCTCCTTCTCCTTCTTCTCATCCTTCTCCTTCTCCTTCTCCTTCCTCATCTCCAAGGGCATTTAAATTAAAGGTACAGTGTTCTGCACTAATTTAAAGGCTCTCTGAAGCCTAGAAACCCTTTAAATAAGTCATCTTCGTAGCGAAGAAATTCGCATCGAATCGAATTTCACACTGGAATTCGCCGAATCAGCCGAATCGAATTTTTCATTTCTTCGCTCATCTCTAATTTTGACCCTAATGCTTTGTCCTGTGCCCTGCCTGCATTTTGACTGTTCTTTCTGCCTGGAAACTTAGAAAAGTCCATGGCATCCAAAAAGTGTCCCTTTAGGTCAAAAGTGGTTTTAGACCAGCTAGAGATCAGCGATAGTAAATCAGAACCACTTACAGAATTGAGTGATAATGATTTGTGGGGAAATTCGTCATCAGACACTGAAAACGATTTTGCGACTTTGCTCAGTGATGTGCTTGGCGCTATATTTCAAATTTCAGTGTTTTTGGTTTGATTATATTATTGAAATAAATTTATTATTATTATATTATTATTTTTTATGATTATTTATTAAATTATAATTTATGATTTTGTGTTTCAAGTTTAATTCTACCCGGAATGTTTACTAGACTCTTGTTCGGACAGAATTCAGTGAGTTATTCCTAAAAATTACAGGTCTACAATAAAAAAACTACATATTTCCATGCAAAAAAATGTACCGCTTTCAGCACAGAAATATGGACATAATCATACCGCTAGGGAGGTTAAAGCATGTAGCAAAAAAGGTGTAAAAATGCAGAAGGGGATGGGGGTAAAAGGAAAACATACCTATAGAGACCACAGTATGGTATTTTAGAATACAGTCTAGTAATACATATATAAAAAATTGTACTGGTAACAAAAAATGACTTCACTATGATCAAAGTAGACTCCAGGGCTGCATAAAAAAAACCCATCACAACACCTAACGTAAATAGGTTATAACACTTTTAACCATTTCATAGGCAGATATCACCAAAGGTAATCTGCTAGATAGAGGTCAGGAAAACCAATACTCACTCAGCATGAGAGGGCTCAAAACAAAATGAGAAAAAGCCCCAAAAGGGTAAGATAGAAAGTAATTTCTTCTGTGAATTTGAAAATATTTCATAATTAGTGGAGGTAACTTTTTGCCAGAGGGGAGGCTCCAGAGGAGGTGTTGGAAGAAGTTTCCATACTGAAAGTTAAAGGCAGGTGGTGTCCAAATCTCTACAAAAATATGGAGGTCTTCTGAAACTTTAAGAAATTCAGATTTTTCTGTCTCTTCTTGCAGTTACACTGAAGAGAAATCCACAGCAAGATGAGATATTGGCTTCGCTGAGAACTGTCTAAAGTGATTTCATCAGTCTCAGTCTCACTGTTGTCACAGTGTAAGCCAGGAGAGATCTGAGTCACAGTCAAACTCTGTGTTGTGCATATTATAAGCTTTGAACATTGGGTCCTCTTTGGGGGAATATGATGGAACACGACAGATAATATCATGTGGTAAAGAAGATAGTTCCTTCAGACTCAGCAGCACTCCATGACTCCTATCTATTTCAATTTTGTGTGAAGAGGGTTCACCTAGTATATTGGTAAAAATAGCTGCAAAGCTTCCTTCAAGTCTTCTAATTTGTTTGCTTCTGGCAGGCCTTTAATTCTAATATTGATTCTATATCCCCTTTTATCAAGACCATCTAAGTGACATTGCATGTCACTGATTGTAGACTTTTGTGCAGAATGGAGCAGATATGATTCATTGAAACATTTGAAGCTCATCCTCTATTGTTTCAACACAATTGGTGAAAGTTTGGAAGTCTTCATGCACTGCTTTGTTTTCAAAGCTACATGTGCCATGGACTACCAGGACCAAAAAAAGACTGAAATCCTTTTTGGTCAGTATAAACTTAATACATTATTTCCATGATACAGGTTCATATGTATCAGTGTTGCATGCTGTTGCTGGAGAAGAAGAAGTTATTTGTACTTGTTAAATGACTGGGTTTCTATTAAAGGGCCTTTAGATTTCAGCTCCAACTGGTGCAAAAGTGTTTAATTTCCCAAGGGTAATGCCATAGCTCCACTGATGTCTCTGAATGATGAACAGTTGGTCACACATGCTCAGGGGCTGTAGCTGAGTCACTGTGTGTGGAGATCAGATGAACATGTGTGTAGTATGGCCTGATATGTTAAACTCTCTAGATCTGGCTGCCTTTTGGGGCTTAGCAGATTGAAGAGAGGGACGCCCCCTATGTAGTGTAGACTCAGGGATATCTAAAGTCTGTGATATAGGTCACAGCTGTGGCTCACCTGGAAATCCCAAGTTTTCATCTGGATGCTGTGATCCCCTTGTCATCTGCTGTTTTGGAGAGAGTGCACAGGGCCAGGGATGGACTGACCATTTGGAAACTTGGGCACTGCCCGAGGGCCCGGGGTCAGTAGGGGGCCCCATGAGATGCCCCTGGTACCTTTTTCATAGGCTTCTTTGAGTTTGGGCAAGGACACAGGGACCCCATGATCCCCTATTGCCCGGGGGCCCCATGAGTTGTCAGTCCGCCCCTGCACAGGGCACAGAAGAGGAGCTGTAGGTGCAGGATCAGCCACTGTGCTGGGAACTGGAGCAGAGTCCCGTGCAGAGATTTCCTGTATTATGTCCCCCAGAGACATCAGCAGTAAAAGTGTTGGGGAAGCATTTGAGGAGACTGCATAGCAGAGGTAGGTGAGACAGGGGCTTCCACCATGGAAAGTACAGAAGGAGTTCTGTAAGGTTGTGACTGGCTGCTGAGCGGTTAGCGTGGAAGGCTGTGGAGAGCAAGAGGAGGCATTCAATTCCATTTTGTCTTGGGGGATGAGTGCTGTGTCCACAGAATCAAAGTAATTTGAAGTTTTAGTGGGTTGGCACCTTTTGAGTTTTCACATATGGAGAGCAGAAATGCTTTATACAAGTTTTAAAAAACAGGTAGAAGATTGAGCTGCTGGAAAATGTGTGTGCTCAGCTTGGCATTTAGACATACCCCAGCACATGAATCTTTATGCAATGTTTTATAGTTTTGACTTAAAAAAAAAACACTTATTCTTTTATGCACTGTGTATATGTGTTATGTTTGAAGCTGTAGTACAAAATGCTACAAAAAGTATCTGATATTCCTCAGGCATTTGTTCAAGTATGACTGCCATTGGCAACTTATCCATTAAAGTTTTGGATATAGCTGGGAAAGATTAAAATCATTATTGGATTTTTATTGCTATCTGGGGCTCTTTTAGAGAGATTTCCCCTAAAGTATTGTCGTGGTGAAATAGTTCTACCAAACAGGAAGTGAGGGAAAATCTGCAGCAGGAACAGAGAAAACATAAAAAAAATGACAGAGATTGTAGCTTACCTCTACAGCACCTAAGAAAGTATATACTGTATCTATTTGTGCTACTGTTTTAGAATGTCTCAAGGGCCATTTATACTTCTCTGTTCCTGTGTGTTGATTAAATGCAAATTAATTAACCATCTTTTCTGATATAGTACATCACAAGAAACAGTGGTACACTGTGACATGTGTGCATAGGAGCTGTAATGCCTTAGTGTGTTAATGCCATTTAAACTGAAAGGCACTTCAATTTGCTACACACGTAAAATGTGTTAACATACATTGTAGTAATGCACGCTAAGTGGAGTTTTGACTCCCACATTTTCTGTCTAGTGAACCATTGCCTTCGTGACAGTGAGGGGAAATTAGTCTAGTGGAGTCATTGATAGCAGTAAAAACTTGTCAGGGGTTCTAATCTTTTCCCACTCTGTCCAAAACACATTTCCACTATAAGTCATAGGTATGTTGATGTGGCTTTCTGAACACTAATAGATTAGGAAGTGCAGCTTAATATTTCAGTGGTGGAATCTCTTTCAGGAACTGTATGCACAAGATACCTGAAGAAATAACCACTTAAAAGAAAATAAAAATATGCGGGCAGTCTATTTAAGTAGGGGCCTGTCTCAGGTGTAGCATCCCTTAATCACTGTGCTCAAGTCATAGTGAGTCTTAGCATCTTGAAATATACAAGTTGAAAATTGTAGACCTTTTAAACCAAGCAAATATTTTTGTTCTTTAATAATAAGATTTGTTATTACGTTATTTTATAATAAAATGGCTGCTATGGTATTTATATACCAAAATAATTTTGTGTGGTCCATTTGCGTGATGCAGTTTTGGGTAAATGTGGTGATGGGTTGTAGTTTTGGTATAGCTTCATCTACAATACACTAGTTATGCACAATTCAGTGGATTGTTATTTAATTTGCTTCTAAATGGAAGAAACACGTGAATCTTAGTTCAGAGCTCCCATATAAGAAATTCTAACACTGAAAATATTCTGTGAATAATTTTAAGCAAATTTTATTTTAGTAGAGTTTTTGAGTGAAGAGACATGCTCATCTACCTCCTTGATCAGAATTCATTGTGCATCAGGCATCATGTACTGAACTATCATTATGAATGCAGGGATAAATGCAACCGACAGCTAGGATTCTACATCCAAGATCAAAAACTACACACATTAGCTTAGCTTACAGGGAAGAAAAATAGACAGATACAATTCCCCCATGAAATTGCTTATACTTTCAGAACATATTATTCTGAACTCTATAATATCAAAAATAAATTTGAAAATCTCCAGTGAGAGGAGCTAGACAGTAAAATCAAGCCTATTGCAAAAATGTGTGTGTCTTTCTTTCCACTGGAGACCATATTATATAAGATACTCCACTTTCCAAAAAGGACTACTTATTGCCATAAGTTTCATAAAGGTCAGCAAAAGACCAAGACCCAGTTGGTTCTTTTCTAGATTCTACAAATATTTTAAACCAATCTCTCCACATCCAATGCTAATGTTTTCAACATCTATCATTATCTGTTGAAACTCCCGTCTCTGCAATACTTTGGAGGCACATACCTCTTGTCTCACTGAGAATGAAAATCATATTCTAGATCTAAAACTCATACATAAATACTTATGAGCAAACCAAGCAAAGTTCAATTTATTGATTTTCACTGAACAAATTAAAAAAACTTCAAACCGCAGGGTCGTTGGTCACTGCTATGGAGGACAAAGTGCCAAAACAAAACAGTTTTGAGCGGGTCATATTTAAATGCTGAAAAGGCAAGATTAAAAATACAGAATTTCTTTAAATAACTTGCTTGGGAACAGGGTTGTCCCCGATCTCCCCTTCTATTCGTGCTAGTCATTGAACACTTAGCTCAAGCCATCAGACATAATGACACTATAGTAGGTATTCCTACTTCGTCTACTCACTATAAACTTTCCTTGTACACCGACAATTTGCTCCTATATATTCAGCATCCACACACAAGCTTACCCTCCCTAATCCAAAAATTCTAAAGATTTGGGGACCTCTCTAACTTTAAACTTAATATCTCCAAAACTGTGGCCCTTAATATCTTGCTTCCACCTACCACCCTCCGTCTTTCACGCACTAATTTTTCTTTTCATTGTTCAGAACACTCCTTTCAGTATTTAGGCACTGTCATTCACATCAATATATCAGATGTTTATTCCCTCAAATACAGTCCTCTTCATTCTCAAATACATAGAGACCTGGTTGTGGGCGACTCTAAACCCATTCCCTGGTTCGGAAGAATAAACACCCTGAAGATGGACACACAACCAAAACTTCTTTATCTTTTTCAGACTCTCCCCATTGTTCTTTCATCTTCCTTTTTCCGCACACTTCTTTCGCTTTCCTCTCAATTTATTTGGTGTAAGCAAGTATCGCAACTTAAATTTTGCACATTATGTTTGCCTAAACATGCTGGTGGAGCTGGGCTCCCAGACTTTGAACGTTACTACATAGCCACGATCCTAGCTCGCCAACCTGATTGGTTTGTGTACCCTTATTCCAAGGCCTCTCCTATGATTGAGAATGAAATGTTCCCATATGACCTCCAAGCCTTGTTATGGGAATATGACCACTCCTATAGGTCCTTGCCCGGTCTTTCTCCACTCACCTCCGCAACCTTACGCATTTGACAGCTCAGCCTTTCCAGGGGGCATTTGAGTACAATGAATAGGCTGCCTCCACCGCATCACGTGGCCCCAAGCAAGACATCTGCTCTCCTCTCCCATGACAGACTTGCCCATGTCAGGCCTTGATTGGCTGTCTGCTCATCAGTTTTCTATATGATTTTTTATAACTCCCTTAGGTCTTCAAACAACAAATGACCCCTGGCAGACTTTAGAACCAACAGACACATGATGTTCACAATTTATAAAGTTCTTCATTCTAACACCGACCAATGCAATTTAAGTTTCATGAAGGCATGGATGACAGGTTTGGGCCATGAAACTGAGTCAGCTGAGTGGGAAAGGGCCTTTCATTTTACCCATAAATCCAACATATCCTGTTATACTCAGGAAAAGAACTACAAGCTTCTTACCAGATGGTACCTGGATCTGATCTCTCTCCATACATTTTACCCACAGGTCTTGGAGACGTGCTGGAGATGTAGTCAAGCTAAAGGCACTTATTTACATTGTTTGGTGGGACTGCTGCAAGGTTCAGACTTTTTGGTAATCGATTTTCGACATCTACAATGACATTTATGGTGAATCACTCTCTCCTTCCCCTGATATAGCTCTCCTTTCCATCCTACTGGGTTCCCTGCAGAGTCAAAAGTCTTGTCTCCTTAGTTTTTTGTTATTGGCAGGCAGGCAGGCAATTGATACCTGCTTTATGGAAGACTTTTCGTACACCTTCCCTCCTCAATTGGGTACGCATAATGAATGACATTATGAGGGTGAAGGAACTTCTTGCCCAGGAGCTGGAGACCTCTGAAATGTTTTTTGCTCTGTGGTGGGCTTGGATCATATATTCCTCTTCTGATTCTCTAAAACAAAAACTGCAGGATGCACAGATTTAAGGAATACACTGCTGGCCCTCATGCCACCAGATTGGTCATAGATCACGTGTGTCTCCGCTGGGTTGTCCCGATCCCTCCACGCCTATCTTTCTTCTCTCCTTTTCTCTCTTTCCTCTCTCTTTCTTCTTTCATACATTTATATTACTCTTTAAAAATGCAGTTTGTACTGCAAGTATACCATGTTTGTACCACGGTTATTAAGCATGATTCCTGGGTTGGGCATATATATATCTGTATGGTTTTGGTTTAAGCCATATTACTTTGTCTATATGTAGTGCATCAGAACCTTGTAACTGCAATTTCAGACGGGTGCTACCAATGGATGTAATTCCTAGTTTCATTGACCTTTTTTTGTTGTCTTGTTTTCATGGTCTATAAATGCTGTGAATGTATTACTGCTTACTTTCCAATAAAAATATATTCAATCTTAAATAACTTGCTTGGGGATGCTTTAAAGTTGTGCCCCTGTAATTAACATTTAAAAAGAAAAGTATTGCAACTAAATGACATTTTCCTTCCAGCTTTGTTCTATTTGTAAACAGTGTCTAGGAGATCCCCTCAAGATCTTCCCCAGACCCTTATCCAGGATAAGAGTCTGGTATGGACATTGACGGGGACCTCATGCAAAAAACAAAAGCAAAAAATTGAGCAAGGTCCTCCAAACATCCATATCAGACCCTTATCTAGGCATGCAGCCTGACTGACCAGCTGGCTAGAAAAGGGAAGAGCAGTGAGCGTGCTCCTCTCTCCTGAACCATAACAGTCCAAATGCCCTCAACATAGGGATGGTACCTTCCCCAAATCCTTGAAATGGTGGATGTGGAGATTGGTGGGGGGAACTTATTAGAATCTGGAAGCCCTTTAAAATAAAGGGGGTCCCAAAAAAACAGTAGGGGCCCCTTGCTACTGATTGTTACTGATTCACAAGCAAATGAAATAAACAAACCCACACTGTTAGAAAGCCCTTTATTAAAAAGAAAACAACCATTATGAATGATGGCATACCAATATAAACATGACACCCTGAACATAACCATCCGGCTCCCAATGGGCTATCATCACAAATTACAGCTTGCCAGCTGCCTGTCAATTGTCAATAAGCCAGCTGCTGATGCTGGTTGACATCATTGGCCAAATATGGTCATGACTATATAGTTAATTTTGTCACCCAGTATACCCACTGGCTATGTAAAAAAGGCAGAGGGTCAGGAAGTCATTGTGTGGAGCAGTAGTGATACAGTGTCTACTGTAAATAAATAACTTCCAACTACAGAAGCAGTCAAAGGTTCAGGAATGTGCATGAGGCTTTAGAAGGGAGGAAAGGAGAGACTGCTCACCATGAATGCCAGCTCCCACAGCAGAATGTAAACAAAAGGACAGGGTATCTCAGGTGAAGTATTGACCAATGACATCATGAGTAATCTTGGGTGATACCCCCACTTCTTTGTGTACATTCATCTGTTAGATTGAGAACTGTCATGCAGTCCTTGGGAGCAGTTTGTGTCAGCAGTCAGCAGGTTTTTACTTTTGGCGGGTCAATGAGAACTGTTCGGTGTGATTGGCATGGATCTAAAACTTTGGATGCCGTCATTGATTGTGCATTTACATTGTGCAGCTCTTTTATATACTATTACTATATATATAGGAAAACGTGTGTCTGTGTATTTATTTACTTTGCTTTTTTGGGAATGAGCAGGGTTCCCATCAACAGATCTCTACAACCACCAAGCCAGGGTTGTGGAAAGAGGCCTTTGTCCTCCTCAACATGTAGAGAAGATGCTTTGCCAGGAGGACCCTCCTGGCAATGTACCCTCTACATACTCAGGGCATATGTACTGGTATGGTTCAGGAGAAAAGGGCTGATTGCTCATTCCCCCAAATTCCTACCCAGCCAGAATGAATGATCAGATAAAGGTTTGGTATGGATTTTGGGGGACCCCAATTTTCTATCGTTTTGCATGGTGACCCCCTTTATATACTCATCAGATCCTAAGAGTCTTTTATAGAAGTTAGGGGGGACATATAATGTTTTTCTTTTGTGTGGCATCCCCTTAATTTCCATATATCCATACCAGACTGTCATCAAGCATAAGGATCTGATATCTATTGTTAGAGAGAACCCCATGCCATTTATCTTTTTTGTGTGGAGTCCCCTCTTAACATCTTTGCTAGACCTTAATTAAGGATAAGGATCTGCTATGGATGAAAAAAATCCCTGACTGAGTACAGCCAGCTTTCTTTTTGGAAATGTCAGGTTTTATACATTGTACATGTAACAGGCAATTTTAGGGCATCCCCAAAGCAGTGTATTTAAATTTACTGCTGTCCACCAAATTATATATATATATATATATATATATATATATATATATATATATATATATACAGAGAGAGAGAGAGAGAGAATATATATATATATATATATATATATATATATACACATCCAGTGTGTGTGTGTGTGTATATATATATATATATATATATATACACTATATTGCCAAAAGTATTGGGATACCTGCCTTCCTGCCTTTGCACGCACATGAACTTTATTGGCATCCCAGTCATAGTCCATAGGTTTCAATATTGAGTTGGCCCACCTTTTGCATATATAACAGCTTCAAGTCTTCTGGGAAGGCTGTCCACAAGGTTTAGGAGGGTGTCTATGGGAATGTTTGATCATTCTTCCAGAAGCGCATTTGTGAAGTCAGGCACTGATGTGGGATGAGAAGGCCTGGCTCGCAGTCTCTGCTCTAATTAATCCCAAAGGTGTTCTGTCAGGTTGAAGTCAGGACTCTGTGCAGGCCAGTCAAGTTTGTCCACTCCAAACTCATCCATGTCTTTATGGATCTTGCTTTGTGCGATGGTGTGCAATCATGTTGGAACAGGAAGGGGCCATCTTCACAAAGTTGGGAGCATGAAATTGTCCAAAATATCCTAGTATGCTGATGCCTTAATACTTCCCTTCACTGACACTAAGGGGCCAAGCCCAACCCCTGAAAAACAACAGCACACCATAATCCCCCCTCCACCAAACTCTACACTTGGCAGAATGCAGTCAGGAAAATACAGTTCTCCTGGCAACTGCTAAACCCAGACACGTCCATTGGATTACCAGACAGAGAAGCGTGATTCGTCACTCATGAGAACACGTCTCCACTGCTCTAGAGTCCAGGGGTGACGTGCTTTACGCCACTGCATCCAATGCTTTTCATTGTACTTGGTGATGTAAGACTTGGATGCAGCTGCTTAGCCATGGAAACCCATTCCATAAAGCTCTCTATGCACTGTTGTTGTGCTAATCTGAAGGCCACATGAAGTTTGGAGGTCTTTAGCTATTGACTCTGCAGACATTTGGAGACAAACAGCTTTCAAACAAATTTGCTTGAATGGCCCTATTTAGCACTTCTGCACACTGTGTTCTGATCTGTACAAATAAAATCTGTAAATGCAGGAAAAGGATCTCTCTGTTTTCTTTGTAAGAAATGTTGCACTTTGCAAGGGTATTTGCCCCAGAGCTTAATGAATGTGGTGAAGTTCCGCTTTCAAAAGGATACCCATTTACAGTGGGGCAAAAAAGTATTTAGTCAGCTACCAATTGTGCAAGTTCTCCCACTTAAAAAGATGAGAGAGGCCTGTAATTGGCATCATAGGTAGACCTCAACTATGAGAGACAAAATGAGAAAAAAAAATCCAGACAATCACATTGGCTGATTTGGAAAGAATTTATTTGCAAATTATGGTGGAAAATAAGTATGTAAGTATGTGGTCAATATCAAAAGTTCATCTCAATACTTTGTTGGCAATGACAGAGGTCAAACGTTTCCTGTAAGTCTTCACAAGGTTGGCACACACTGTTGCTGGTATGTTGGCCCATTCCTCCATGCAGATCTCCTCTAGAGCAGTGATGTTTTGGGGCTGTCGCTGTGCAACACGGACTTTCAACTCCCTCCAAAGGTTTTCTATGGGGTTGAGATCTGGAGAATGGCTAGGCCACTTCAGGACCTTGAAATGCTTCTTACGAAGCCACTCCTTCATTGCCCAGGCGGTATGCTCGGATCATTGTCATGTTGGAAGACCCAGCCATGTTTCATCTTCAATGCCCTTGCTGATGGAAGGAGGTTTGCACTCAAAATCTCACGATACATGGCCCTATTCATTCTGTCCTGTACATGGATCAGTCGTCCTGGTCCCTTTGCGGAGAAACAGCCCCAAAGCATGATGTTGCCACCCCCATGCTTCACAGTAGGTATGGTGTTCTTTGGATGCAACTCAGCATTCTCTCTCCTTTAAACACGACGAGTTGTGTTTCTACCAAACAGTTCTATTTAGGTTTCATCTGACCATATGAATTTTTCCCAATCCTCTTCTGGATCATCCAAATGCTCTCTAGCAAACTTCAGATGGGCCCGGACATGTACTGCCTTAAGCAGGGGGACACGTCTGGCACTGCAGGATCTGAGTCCCTGGTGGCGTAGTGTGTTATTGATGGTAGCCTTTGTTACTTTGGTCCCAGCTCTCTGCAGGTCATTCACTAGGTCCCCCCATGTGGTGCTGGGATTTTTGCTCACCGTTCTTGTGATCATTTTGACCCCCTGGGGTGAGATCTTGCGTGGAGCCCCAGATTGAGGGAGATTATCAGTGGTCTTGTATGTCTTCCATTTTCTAATTATTGCTCCCACAGTTGATTTGTTCACACCAAGCTGCTTGCCTATTGCAGATTCAGTCTTCCCAGCCTGGTGCAGGTCTACAATTTTGTTTCTGGTGTCCTTCGACAGCTCTTTGATCTTCACCATAGTGGAGTTTGGAGTGTGATTGTTTGAGGTTGTGGACAGGTGTCTTTTATACTGATAACAAGTTCAAACAGGTGCCATTGATACAGGTAATGAGTGCAGGACAGAGGAGCCTCTTAAAGAAGAAGGTACAGGTCTGTGAGAGGCAGAAATCTTGCTTGTTTGTAGGTGACCAAATACTTATTTTCCACCATAATTTGCAAATAAATTCTTTCCAAATCAGCCAATGTGACTGTCTGGATTTTTTTTCTCATTTTGCCTCTCATAGTTGAGGTCTACCTAGAATGCCAATTACAGGCCTCTCTCATCTTTTTAAGTGGGAGAACTTGCACAATTGGTGGCTGACTAAATAATTTTTTGCCCCACTGTACATGCAAAGAATATACCATAGCATTTTTTTGCTTGCACATGGTTGGATTAGTCAGAATACATTTGCAATGCTACACTTCATTTGCCAAGCTCTGGGGCACGTTTCCTTTGAAAAAAGCAACGTCCCTAGCAAAGGGAACAGTTTATTTGCCTTTAGTAAATAAACCCCATTGCCTTCCTCATGTGTCCATCTTCCAAAATCATGTGCTTTTAAATAAAACGTATTTCTAAGCAACTTTTTTTTTAAGTGTCTTCCGAAAAAGCAATTGGGATTTAGCGTTCATGTAGATGGGCATTCATTTGAAATGCAGCCTTTGTCATTTAAATGCAAAATTCAGCTTTTGACAGGAATATGCTGAAATTGAGCTGCTTTGCTTGCAATCTAAACACACCTCAATAAAACTTTCTGCATCCAAAGGAATGCAAAGCAGGTAAAGTGCAGCTTCTGTTCTGTCATTTACACTTCTCCATTAAAGTCAAAGGCAATCTGCTACAAACAACATTGGTGTACACAAGCCCTTATGTACATATTTAGTGGAGATATCCCACAGTGCAATAATTATTACAAATAGTTATATTTAAGCCTACAATCATGCCATCCTCAAATATAGCCCTGTGACAGAATATGCACTCCTTTCATTGATTTCTAGCTAAATGGAATATTAGCACAGCTTGTAATCTATAGTCACCAGCAAAAACTCAGGATTTCTGGACCTTATTTGAATGGTTCCTTACTTTGAATCTCATTATGTAAAAAAGAAATGTTATTGATATCTGATGATGGCAAAAAAAAATTCTCAGGTTGCATTGGTCCTGCTGAATAGATTTTTGAGATCTTTTTTAAGTCATATTATTGCTCAAGATTTCTGGACTTTACTTGAATAGTTCCTTACTTTGAATTTCATCATGCAAAAAAGAAGAGCTAAAATGGTTCTAAAGTGTAATTGTATTAAATATCAAACAGGTTTATACTTACCTGCACTGCACAGAGAAGACTTTAACCTGGTGCTGTTGGCTCCTCCTCCTTTGCAAGTAACCCCATAGCAACCCGTTTGCTATGGGGCATTCCTATGGCTCAGTCCCAAGCTGCACTGCCTGTGTCCATAGACACAGCAACTGTGGCTCAGCCTAGCTTCTTCATCATAGGATTTGACTGACAGCATTAGGAACCAATGGCTCCTACTGCCTCAGCAAAGTCTGTGAGGCCAGGAAGTGAGAGGAGAGATGGGCACAGAGCTGGATTGAGTGAGGACTCACGTAAGTATAAGGGGGATGAGAGGGCAATACTTCCACTGGAACATTTTTACCTCAATACAGGGAATGCATTAAGGTACAAAATGTTTAAGCTTCAGAACCACTTTAATTACAACAGACAATGGCAAAAACAAAATCATCAGGGTGCATTGGTCCTGCTGACTATATTGTTTAGATCTTCTTTTTTTACAGGGCATATTTTATGCCATTAAACAAATGTTATCTATTATTTACTTGATATGGTAATTTAATAATAAACACAAACCACATTACCAGTCTTGAGTCATATAATAATCTTTATATTTCCACACAGCAGTGAATAGCTCTTTCTGCACCCTTCTTTTTCCTTTTCTATCCTGACAGCGAACTCCTATCCACATTTTTTTCATTCTGTTCCTTCCATAACTTCTTCTCATTAAATGATGATTGTTGCATTGTAAATATAGTCAGGGGAATGCAAAATGGCAGTTGTTCCCTTAAGAACTACCCGTGTCAAAGACGCATGCCCGGCATGCTATGGGCCGGCTGCCTCTCTCAGTAACTCCGCTCCTGCATGGGCTTACCACCACAACTGCGAGGCCAGTGATCATTCACATCAACACCCCCTTGCAGCTGATGTGTATGCCTTCCTCTCACAAAAAATCTGTGTATGCCTTCCTCTCACAAAAAGACCTGCGGCGGTGCTCAGAAATCCCTCACCACATACCTGATGGGTGTCCAGGAATGCTACAGCATGGCCAAAAATGGTACCTCTGACCCTCCCTCTCCTCACCCTCAGCCTCTACTGGGATCGGAGCCTGTCTCCACTGCAACTGAGTACTCTGCTCCCCTAAAAAAAGTGATCTAATTAGAAGTCTGGATTCCGTGTACTCTAAACTTGGTGTTAAGTTTCAATCTGAGCTTCAAAAACAAACTAATACACTCTCCCAAGAACTGGCTGCACTGGGCACTTGTACAGATTGCCTTGAAACAAAGTATGATGAGTTTAATCTGGCGTATAATGAGCTTTCTAGAGAGCATATGTCTCTTTCCACTGCTATTGCACTGCTCCAAACACTAGGGGAGGATTTAGATAATCGGAACAAGCACAACGACTTGTGTATCAGAGGGATTCCAGAAACCATCATTGAATTAACACTGGTCATGCAAAAACAATTTTCATCTCTATTGCCTGACCATGACACCTGAGCCTTTACGTGTGACCAGTTTCATAGTGGACATGTGCAGTTTGTTTCATTCCAAATCGCATTTTGGACAAATGCTTTCGTTATTCGGAGATTCAGATGCATCCGAATAACGAATTACAAACCTAACGAATTTAAATGAATCCAAAATAATGAAACAAAATTTTTCTGAAATTTGATTAGAAAACAAACTAGAAAACAAATTTGAATTAAAAAACAAAATTGAAAACCAAATTTTAATTCAAAAACAAATGTGAAAACAAAATCGAACAAACATTCGAAAACAAAAGGGGAAGTTCCACTTTAAGGACTGGCCCCCACTCCCCCTTATTTTTCAAATTTTTTTCGAATTTGGTTGAAATCTTTTTGATTTCGAATGACTTTTCGAATTTTTCTGAATCAATTTCAAATTTGGTTGAACCGATTTTGAATATGAATGACTTTTCTAATTTAGTCAAAATGCTTTCAAATTGAATTTGAATACAAATTACTGAAACGAATCCCGAAAATGAATTTACCAAAGCCAACTACACAAAATTTGTTAGATTTAGAAACAAAATTAAACAAATTTTTTTGTTTTGCACATGTCTATTTCATAGAGCCCTATGCCCTAAACCACCTCCTGATAATCCTCCAAGAGACATTATATTGAATATGAAGGACTTTTTGGTAAAAGAAGAGATCCTGAGGGCTGCCAGAAATTCTCCTTCCATCTTTCTGGAGGGTCATGTTCTACAGATTCTCCCTGATATTTCTCCAGCCACACTGTACACTCCAGTAGATATAAAATGACATCCGTGTTAGCAGCAGCATGAATCCATTACTAATGGAGTTTCCCCTTGAAGCTGACGATTCTCCATAATGGCACTACTTATGTTGCAACTACCTTACAGGAGGAGAAGGATATTCTTGTCAAATTGGGCCTGAGGCGGTCCCTCATCTCCCCTCTACACCCCATTTATCCCCCATTGGGAAAACTCCCTCACCTAGAAAAGATAGACCAGGGTTTCTCAATCAGGGTTCCTCCAGAGCTGGGGTCAGCAACCTGTAGATCATGATCTACCAGAAGATCGCAGCCAGGTGACTGGTAGATCGCGGTCTGGGTTTGCTGACTCACAAACCCACAGCATTAAAGAGAGTACAATGCAGATGGACTACTTGTAAAATTGGAGCTGTAGTAGGGAGCAAGAGTTGCATAAGCCGATGCCTCCTCTGAAGTGCTGGCTCCTGTCCCATGTGGAGTGATACCAACTGCACTCCGCCTCTTATCCCAGCTAGCGGTCTCCAGAGTGGTGCCAGCAGCAGGAAAGAAAAGATCTTCACGTCAGTGTGAAGCAATACACTGGGCATAACAGTATAGAGCTGCTTTCATACTGATGCACTGCGGTTTACCCACATCAAGGGTGCAATGCAGTGTACCTGCAACTTTCCTGATGATTTGCTGTGCTTAGCCATAGACCTCTAACATATCCTGGGTTTGGTGCACTTTCTGAAAGTGCAGTAGTACGGCAATTAAAGTTTTAAATCAGGTGTGAGAAGGAGACACTGTTCCCAATGATCTTTGACTTCTCTCATATTGTTCAGGCAGATCTCCCCCTCTTTAAGGTTGCCTACCCCTGCTCCAGAGGTTGCTAGGGGTTCTTTGAGCAATGAGCAATTTCTGCCTCTCAGATAAGTTCCCACTGACACCATTGATCTTTTTAGCAATCTGTAAGAGGGTAATTCTTCCCAATGACCACAAGTGAAAGGAGCATTCTTACCTCTGATTATCACACTAATGTATCATGAATTGTGGATATAGTCATTTTAGCAGGGGTTCCCTGAGACCGGAAAGTTATATCAAGGAATCCTCTGTGTTGAAAAGGTTGAGAAAGGCTGAGATAGATGGTGAGTCCGTCATGAGGCTGGTTGACTCTTTTTGAAAATGAAACATAACTGTTTCCTTTTTCTTTTTTTTTGTGAGTGCCTTATACCTGATTTATTGTGTTTATTTATATTGTACTCTAATGCTGCAGAATTATAGCTGTTATCTGCTGGTTATGATATTAGTTTATTCAGCTGTGCCTCCTAGTGGTAATTCTTAGTATAATCTTTGTTTCTTTTGTTCAGGGTATCTAGATCTTCTTGTGTATTAAGATTATGTTCAGTCATTTGCTACCACACAGGCACTAAAACATATCATTTTGGCAGTTTTAACCCATGGGTGCTGATGCAATGACTCCCCACTTGTCCCAACCCTAGTGTATTAATTTCTGGTGGACTTCTATAGCTGTTTTATTACTGATGGTAGTTCATAGATTACACTTTTTACGCCTTCGGATTGCTCAGATTGTTTCATGTTTGGGATCCATTGGTTCCTTAGTTAGTTGTTTAATTTTCAGGTATATGTGGTTACCTGACCCTAATACACTCCTATATGGGTTCAATGTTTTCTCTATCGCCTCTTTTTTGGGGCTTTTTATTGCTATTTAGTTTGACTATATTTTGAAGCTTTCCATCTGGGTATTATTGCTTGTCATATAATATGTAGCTCATATTGGTATATTGCATGTTGGATATTTCTATATAAGGTTCCTGACAACAATCCTTTGGTCAAAGTTTGTTTTTTGGCACTTTTTCTTCTTTTTACTTTTGATGACTATTGGACATGTTCTGAGGGTCTTAGCAGTCCCCTCCACCTTGCTCCTCTATATGGTTACCTCTTTTTATCATGAACTACTATGACAATTTCCTGTACTTCACATAATGTTCAGGGATTCAATTCTCCTCACAAGCGCAAGAAGACTTTTCTTCATTATAAATGTTTAGGAGTTAAGGTAATCATGTTACAGGAGATGCATTTTTCAACAAATAGCCATCCACAATTTTCTCACACATCCTTTAACCAGGCTTATTACACATTATTTTCCTCAAAATGTAGAGAAATGGCCATTTTTATTAATCAGTCTATTTCTTTTGAAATGCAGCACATTTACCGTAACCCTGAAAGTAGATTTCTTTTTATCAGGGGGTTGAATGTAGGTCGCAAAGTAACCTTTGCTAATCTTTATGCTGCTCATGATTCCCAAGCCTCCTTTTACCTCATTCTTTCACATTCTTGTTCGATATTTTTCTCCTCATATATTTTAGGGGGTAATTTTAGCTCAGCTAATCCATCTTTGGATAGGAGCTCTCATGCTATCTCCTCTAAAGTGTTCCCCAAATCACTCTGTGATCTCTTCAAACAGCCCAATTGGTGGATTCCTGGCGTGCTCACAATGTAGGAGCCAGGGAATATACATTCTTTTCTCATCCCCATGGGGCGTTGCCAGATTAGACAACCTTTTTTGTACATCTATTGTTTTGGCATTTATCCCTGCCCATGGTCAGACCACCAGAGTTTTATGTGTTCAACTAAATTTATTGGTTTTTCTGACAGCCCATTTTCCTGATGCCTGAACGATTCCCTTCTTTCAGACTTGCACACCCGCCATGAAATTGCCCAATTAATTAAAAAATACCAATTGAACTCCACTCTCAACATGTTCATCTCCACTCTCCGGGCAGCTCATAAATCGTGTGAGATGAAATAAATGTGTGGGATGAAATTTATATTGTCTTTTTGGTCCGGGTTTTTACTGATGCTCTGGCTGAGCGTAGCAGGAGGTGGACTTGGGGTTGATAATGAGTGACAGCTCGGTAGAGAGCTTGTGCTATGTAATTCATAGATTATGTAGATTTAGCATTTTTACTTGTATACACTTACAAACCTAATGTTTGATGTGTATTGACTTTTTTGAATAATTTTAATATACCTGTTTTCAAACAATAAAGCATGTGATTTTTTTAACTACAATTTAGCATTCCTCTCAAAGTCCCTTGGGAAATTTTGTTTTCTCTTGAAAGACCTGGGGTTGATAATGAGAGACAGCTGTCATCGGTGTTTAAAATCAATACCATTGATACAGGTCCACCTGGTAATGATTAAACACTGTCTTTTGTGCAAAACACGTCTACCTGCTTGTCCCCCACTGTATTTGCACTGTCTGTCATTTGGTTTTAAGTGTATGCCTAATAAAGTGGAATAATTGGAGTGCAGTCGACTGGGCCTTCTTTGCTTTCTACTGTGCAACACGCGAGCTGTGCTTGATCCTATTGGAGGAGTAGTGCTTGGATACTTGGAGCCTTCTCACCTGGAGCAGCAATAATAACATGTGTGGATGCTTCTCGTACCATTTCAATGAGTGGCTATGTGTCTTCTTGAGTGACCTGAGACTGAATAGTTTCCTCCCAATGTTGGAATCACCATTAGGATATTTGTATATCACTATCATATCCCCTCTTAAAGTGTTACAAAACCAACAACAGTAAAATCAGTCTGTATATGCAGTAAAGCATGCTTTTTATACTCACTGTATAACCTAAGGAGTTAATTCACCACATTGTGTAAAAATGATGTTTGATCATGTCTTCGCTAATCCTCCCCTTCTTCTACTATCCCCAATCCATCTCCTGATAGAACAAAGCCTGGGGGGCAAGCTGCACATGCTTAGTTTGGAGTGTATTGCTAGAGAGTTTTTTTTCTTTGTATGTGATCAGTACAGGGCCAATCAGAGGTTCAGGGGTATTGCAGCCTCATAGGACAATCATGGGGGAATTAAAATTCATCCTACAAGCTTTAATCAGTGCTCTGCTTGACACTGATAGAAGTCACATGACTACTCTAACTACTGATGAAAAAGGTATTTAGCAGTTTATATTTACTAAAATAATTGCAGTTCATGTTCTGTGTACTGTGGGAGACTAGGTATAGTGAATGCAGGATCAATGGTTTAGTGACATTTTAGGTGTCTCTTCTTCAAGGAGAATA
The DNA here is from genome assembly GCF_062004578.1 of Staurois parvus. Taxonomy (NCBI): domain Eukaryota; kingdom Metazoa; phylum Chordata; class Amphibia; order Anura; family Ranidae; genus Staurois; species Staurois parvus. The sequence goes on along the minus strand of NW_028318400.1, from coordinate 6,569,917 downwards.
TGTTTGTTTGTAATTGTTCCAGATAACTGAGGTCCTCCAGTCCCCTTATTAGTGTTTTTGCCCTTCTCTGGACTCTCTCCAGTTCCAGCACATCCTTCCCAAGGACTGGTGAGCAGAACAAGAAGACATACTTGAGATGCAGTCTAACCAGAGTTTTGTAAAGTGGCAGAATTATAGTTTTATCTTTTGAGTAAATACCCTTTTTAATGCATGCTAATATTCTGCTGGCCTTGCTTGCTGCAGTTTGGCATTGCATACTATTGCTGAGTCTCTCATCAACCAGGACCCCCAGATTTTTTTTCCATTCTCAATTCCCCCAGGTTTTCTTCCCCTAGCGTGTAGCTTGCATTCATATTTTTAGCACCCAAGTGCATTACTTTACATTTCCCTACATTGAACCTCGTTTGCAATGTGTTTGCCCACTCCTCTATTTTATCAAGGTCTTCCTGTAAAGTTGCTATATCCTATTATGAAGTTATTGCCCTAATTAGCTTGTATCATCAGCAAACACTGGCATTGAACTATTTATCTCAACCTTTACATTATATATGAACAAGTTAAACAGGATTGGTCCTAAAACAGAGCCATGGGGTACCCCACTAACTCCAGACTATTCAGAAGATATGCTATTTATCCACCCTCTGGACATTCCCCTGTAACCAGTTTTCTATCCAGGTACATATACTATTGTCAATGACAACAGACTTTAATTTGTGGATTAAGTGTTTATGGAGTACCATGTCAAATGCTTTGATGAACTCTACATGCACTGCATCCCCAGGCCTTCATTTATGCAGATTACAGCTCACTTCCTTGTAACTAGGTTGGTCTGGAAAGAAAAAACTTTCATAAATCCATGCTGTGCCAGGGCCTCTACTAGGTCTGGCAGTAACTCTTCTCACTGAGCTACCCAGGATGCTGGACAACACTCTTCCTGATCTGTTGCACAATCCTGCCTTGTTTTCTGCTGAACCTTGAATTCCTTGCACCTCGCATGAACTTCCTGATTTAAGCCATGTCTCTGCACTTCCTATTTGACAAATGATTGCGCCTTTTCCTATCCAGTATCATGCTTTTGTCTCTCCTGCTGCCATCCATACCTTCGTTACCGACCTTTGGCTTGTTCCTTGACTACGATTCTGCCTCATCCCAACCTGCTACCACTTGTTACCGACACTTGGCTTGTTTACTGACTACGCTTCTGCTAGATCCCTAGCTGCCATATCAGTTACTGGATCCTGGCTTGCTCACTTCCTGGTGGGACGATCCTGAGAACTGTGACCTGGTACTAACACACAGCAAAATCCATCTCCACCATCAGGACTTCTGGTGAATACCGCTTAGTGCTTAGACCCCACACCTCAGGTGAGACTGCGTCATCTACCAAGGTGACCTGCTTGTTTACCTATCCTGTTGGTTGGTCTGCTGCTACAGCTACTGGTCTCTGAACCTGACCTCTGACTGTGACATGCTGGTTACTGTTCTATACTATACTATAAACTATACTATTCTTATCAGCTAATTCTTGGATATGGTCCCGTATCATCCCCTACAATAGTTTACAAACTATGGATGTTAGGCTGATTGGCCTGTAGTTTCCAGGTATGTATCTTGGCCTATTCTTGAATAATGTTCCTATGATAACTTTTCGCCAATTTGCCGATACCATCCCGGTCAGTAAGCTTTTCCTAATTCCTTGGCACCAGCACCTCCTGGCACTTTAAGGGGGAGGTGGGGCAGGGTGTAGGGTCATGTAATCGCTGTGATTGGCTGTCATAATGGTCACATGATCAAAAAGCTCCTGATCACAAGTAGCAATCAGGAGCTTTCCATGAGGCACCCATAATTTTGCCAGGAGTACACAGGGTGCATGCTCTCGGCACATGTTTGTTTACATCTGGTACACAAATATGCAGCTTTTCGGCAGCTAGGTCCAGCTGCTGAGAGGCCACATATTTACATCCCGCCAGAGCCAAGAAGTTAAGGATTAGGAGCAGCAGTCTACCGATAACATGGCTAACTTCTTTGAGGATTCTCGGATGTAAGCCATCTGGTCCTGATTTGTTCACATTGAGTTTTTCTAGTTACATAGGTAGTCTGGCTGCAGAAAGACAAACGTCCATCCAGTTCCACCATAAAAAAGTTATAATCCTACACCCATAGATGATCCAGAGGAAGAAAAAAAAACATCAAAGCATGATCAAATTTGCTCCTGCAGGGGGAAAAATTCCTTCCTGATGCCTGAGAGGCAATCAGATATTCCCTGTATCAAATTTACCTATAAATAGTAACCAGTTATATTGTGTGTATCCAAGAAAGAATCCAGGCCTTTTTTAAAGCAATCCACTGAGCTGGCCAGAACCAACTCTTGAGGGAGTCTATTCCACATTTTCACAGCTCTTACTGTGAAGAAACCT